>NC_084815.1:1820000-2185000 GCF_963583255.1 Pyrus communis | reverse complement strand
TAACTCTAATGATCCCAAAAAGAAGAAAATAGAGCACACGCTTAAAGAAAGCTCACAAAACAAACTAATTAGCAAAGCTTTTCTTATTTAGCTCTAGGCTTTGTTTTTCCTTGGATGATATACAATGCTTGAGGACTTGGGTATTTATAGCAAACCAAATGAAAGCTACACCACACACTTACTTCACCTACAACATCCACCTACTTCACCTACAACCTCCACTTACTTCACCAACCTCACACACTTACTTCACCTACAACATCCACCTACTTCACCTACAATTGACATTGATTCTCAACATGTTTCTCCATGGGATGCAAATCTGGAAGAAGCTTCTGTGCGTATGGTTCCGTATAAACCCTATATGAGAATAACAAGAATTTGAGTCAAACAACCGTCAGTTCTTCAGACAAGACTCACATCAATCAAAACCACAACATTATTGTCTGTGGAAGGAAGCAGAGAAAAAAGGCCAAAAGAATAAAATAAACACACTCGAATTCGTTCTTCAATCGTCCGCCTTGCATCAATGTAAGCTTCAGCTGCTTAGCAGGCACTGATATATAGGACAAAATGAATCAGCATACTGTCAGTAACAATATGAGAAATAATTCATCTGCTGCTAAACGTCAAGTTCATCAGGTGACAAGTTAAACCAAAAAAGCTCTGTCAAATTTTATAGCTTGGGAGTGGGCAATAACGAATGTGTTTCATCTATATACTTTTTTTAAAATAGATCATCAAAATATATAAGCATAATATGGCTCAGTAAACAATTCCCTTCTTTGTGATACAGAATTGGATCAAAAGATTACTCACTAGGTTTGTGATCAAAAGATTAATGGCATAAAGCACTTTGTTTGTATTGTTTGAAATTGAAACCAAAACTGTTTGAAACCGAATCAAATCACACCAAAATATTTTGGTTACATTTCGGTTCAAGCCTCGAAACCACACCAAACCAAACCGCAAAAAAAATTAGGTTTCAATTTTACCTAAAACCGCACTGAACCAAACCGTGCCTACCCTTGTTTATGGCAAGTGGCCCATCAACACTACTCTCAAAATGTTGCCTGATATACCTTGTGAAAAACAATTTGAGATTCATTTCCACCCCTGCAGGAAATATTAAACCACAACATGAGTCAACCATAATAATTAGGTACCAAATTCATCCTCCAAGACAAATTTGAGATCTCTCACTTTATAAACAAAAGAGAACTACCACTAAAATGTAGTGCTGGTGGCACTTCTAAAGAAAATTAAAGAAGGAAAACTATTTGTATCTTGGATTTTTTTTTTTTTTTTTTAATCAAGGATACAATGTTCATCAAACTTCAATGATGAACAGTCTGACAGAACAAGTTCCATTCAGCACTGAGCAATTGACCAAAACAACTGCATCACTGGAATCGCTCTTTCTTTCATTTAATTACCTTATACCATTGATTTGCTGGGGCGAACGCACAGTCTCTATTTTCCCCAAGTAGCGGCTCCTGAGCATGCTCGAGGTCTACGATACATCTAAAATCATTTCATCAAAACACATAAGCCCTACGATTATCAAACATGTCAAAAGTTGTAAATTATACAACTCAAACAAAACAAGCAAGCAAGTCAAGAAACTCCCAGTATATAATTACAACAAGAAAAACAAATCAAGGATTACAACGTTCATCAAAATTCAATGATGAATAGATCGAGCCACAACCAAGCGGCCAGGTGGGGAGGGGCGGTCCTTGTTTTCTTATCCCTCTTTCTTGATCTTCCTGAAAGACAACTGCAGCATTGGAAATGCTCTTGATTTCATTTAGCTTCCTTATAAAATTAGATATTTCGGACGAACGAACAATCACTGTTTCTCCAAGTCCTGAGCAGTCACGACCTTTTTCAATTTCCTTATAGCCTTAGATTGCCGAGGAAGATAAACTACAACCATTTTCTCCAAATTCTGAGCATACTTTTGTTGGAAATTCAAATCAAAAACAGGTTGTAAAATGTTGCTGCTAGCTGTTTGTTTCTTTCCAGCTACAAAGAACAAAGTCTCCTCCATATGCTAGCCGAAAGGTGTTGAAAGACAGCAAGGAATGATGCAGTGCATGTGTGTAAAAGTGTCTAGCAGCTGGTGCATATGTGAAAGGGTGTAAAGATGGTAATCACCATCTGTCGCTGCATGTGCGTGTGCCAGATTGTTCTAAGTTCATTTGATCTGTTTGAATGGTTGTATGTGTTGTTGTATTTTTTTTATTTAAAGCACTTGAGTGGTTCTTTGCTGTTTGGAATGTATAAATAAGCCTCTCGTAAGGCTTTAAATGAGTGAGTGTATCATCCGAAACATTAAATCCAATTCCCATTTCCATTTCAGCTTGTAAGCTCCAAAAGAGTTGTAAACCCTCTTTCTAATATTTCAAAGTGTTTGTTATCCCCAAGCTTGTTATTCCCTTTCGTTTGTCCAATATTATTGAGAGTGTAAGTGAGAGGTGTGATAGAGTTTGTAAACCTATCACCCACATCATTTGGTGTTGAGTTAGTAAACTGTCAAATACCAACATTTGGTATCAGAGCCAGAATACCTTTCTGGCAAGTGCAGCGGCTATGGCGTCAAATCTAGTGCAACTCCAAGTTCCCGTATTGAAGAAAGAAAATTATGAAAGATGGTGTATCCAATTCAAAGCTTTGTTTGGATCACAAGAGTTGTGGGAAGTTGTCAGTGGTGGGTATGTTGTACCCACTGCCGAGCAAGAAGCCGCATATACTGCAGAACAAAGGAATACTCTCAAGGACTTACGAAAGAAGGACCAGAAGGCGCTGTATCTTCTATACCAGGGTCTGGAAGATTCAATGTTCAAGAAAGTTGCAGAAGCAACAACGAGCAAGCAAGTATGGGACACACTCAGTACGATTTACAAAGGAGTAGATCGTGTCAAGAAAGTGAGGTTACATTCACTTCGAGCAGATTTTGAAACTACTCACATGAATGAAAAAGAGAGCATCTCAGATTATCACACAAGGCTCATTGTGATAGTAAACCAGATGAGGAGAAATGGCGAGAGACTCGATGAAGTACGAGTTGTGGAGAAGATACTCCGGTCACTCACATCCAAGTTCGAACATGTGGTGACTGCCATTGAAGAATCCAAGGACTTGGAGACAATGAGCGCAGAAGAGCTACTAGGATCCCTCCTAGTTCACGAGCAACGCATTCAGAAGAATGCAAGCCCCACAACGCTAGAGCAAGCTTTGGAGTCAAAGTTGAATATTGACAAACCAAATGGGGGTCGTGGGCAGTGGGACTCACGTCGTGGAAGCTCATCCAACCGTAGCCGAGGACGAGCTCGAGGAAGAGGGCGTGGCTATGCACAAAATCGAGGACAATCTCAAGAGTGGAGATCTACTCGAGGAAAGGCGCATATCCAGTGTCACAGTTGCAAGCAATATGGACATTATGCAAATGAATGTTCATATAAAAATGGTGGGCATGTCAACTTGGCAGAATCAAGTGGAAATGATGGTGAGGAATTCACAGTCTTACTAGCACACCATGATTCTAGTAACCAACAAGATGTTTGGTACTTGGATTCTGGTGCAAGTAACCATATGTGTGGAAAGAAAGAGTTCTTTGCCGAACTCAAAATGGAGGCCTATGGATCTGTAAGCCTTGGTGACTCCTCAAGGCTGCCAGTTGAAGGCAAAGGGAAGATCAAGATCATCCAGAAGGATGGTAGAGAAGAATACATCTCCGATACCTACTACATACCAGGTATGAAGAGCAACATTCTGAGCATTGGTCAATTGCTCCAGAAAGGGTACATTATACATATGGAGAATATGTTTCTCACTCTCAGAAATGCAAGGAGAAAGCTCATTGCACGTGTTCAAATGTCAAAGAACCGTATGTTCCCATTGAAGTTAAACACAAAGATTGGGAGTTGCAACATCGGTGAGATTGAAAATGAGTCGTGGAGATGGCATCTTCGTTTTGGCCATCTTCATTTCAATGGCCTGAAATTGTTGTCAAGTGGAGAAATGGTGCGTGGTCTACCCCAGATTGAAACCACACATCAAGTATGTGAAGGCTGCGTGCTTGGCAAGCAAACACGATCATCATTCCCTGTTGGTAATGCATGGAGAGCAAGGGCACCACTGCAGTTGGTGCACACGGATATATGTGGACCATTGGATCCCATGTCATATGGAGGTAATAGATACTTCATTACCTTCATTGATGATTTTAGCAGAAAAACTTGGGCTTATTTTCTTAAAGAAAAGTCGGCTGCCCTAAGAGTCTTCAAGGAATTCAGGGCATTTACAGAGGCTGAGAGCAACCACAAACTTGTGGCCGTGAGATCAGATAGAGGTGGAGAGTACACCTCCAATGCGTTCCAAGCATACTGCAAAGAGCAAGGAATTAGGCATCAAATGACTGCTGCCTATACACCACAGCAAAATGGGATAGCTGAAAGGAAGAATCGAACTATCCTTGACATGACAAGATCCATGCTTAAGGAGAAGAATTTGCCAAAAGAATTGTGGGCAGAAGCTGTAGCTTGTTCGATTTATTTGTTGAATCGATGTCCAACAAAGAGTGTCAAGAGGATGACACCACAAGAGGCTTGGAGTGGATACAAGCCGAATGTTGCACACCTCAAAATTTTTGGATGTGTTGCATATGCTCAAGTTCCAGAAGCCAAGAGGAGGAAGCTCGATGATCGAGGTGAAAAGTGTGTGTTTGTGGGCTATAGTGAAGAGTCCAAAGCTTACAAACTCTACAACCCACTAACTAGCAAACTAGTGGTTAGTAGAGATGTCATCTTCAATGAAGAAGAGACATGGAAGTGGAACAACAAAGAAGTCAATAAAGAGAGGGTTGTTCCCACAAACTTTGAAGAACAAGAAGTTGTACCACTAGTCGAGCTGCAACCTACTCAAATAGGCACAACAACTCCAGTGCACAGAAATGCAAGGAGTGGTCCTACATCCAGTGAGGAAGGCAGTTCATCAACTCCAGTAAGGTTAAGGAGTCTCACTGAGATCTATGGACAAGAAGAGGGAGAAGAAACAAATTTTTTCTGCCTATATGCTGATCATGAACCTCTATCATTCAATGAAGCTGTGGAGGAAGATCATTGGAAGAAAGCCATGGAAGAAGAAATCCATGCCATCGAGAAGAATGACACCTGGAAGTTGACAAAACTTCCACCAAATCAGAAGGCTATAGGTGTCAAATGGGTGTACAAGATCAAACGCACTGCAGATGGAAGTGTGGATCGGTACAAATCAAGGCTTGTAGCAAAGGGCTACAAACAGAAGTATGGAGTGGACTATGATGAAGTCTATGCTCCAGTTGCGAGACTTGACACGGTAAGATTGCTAATCTCTCTTGCCGCACATCATAAATGGAAAATTTATCAACTAGATGTCAAGTCAGCCTTCCTTAATGGAGTACTTGAGGAAGAAGTGTACGTGGAACAACCGGAAGGCTTCCAAGTACAAGGAGAAGAAGATAAGGTGTATCGTTTGAAGAAGGCTTTGTACGGCCTCAAGCAAGCACCACGAGCTTGGAACTCAAGGATCGACAACTACCTTCACCAAAATGGATTTCAGAAATGTCCATACGAGCATTCAGTTTACATGAAGAATGGTGAAAAATGGGAGTTCTTAATTATTTGTCTCTATGTAGATGATTTATTGTTTACAGGAAACAATGAGGCAATGTTCCATGAGTTCAAGCAATCAATGTTCAGTGAGTTCGAGATGACTGACAATGGATTAATGTCATACTTTCTTGGCATAGAAGTGAAGCAAGAAAGTGATGGTATCTACATCTCTCAACAAAGGTACATGAGAGACATATTGAAGAAGTTCAATATGGACAAGTGCAACACTGTCAATACCCCAGTCGCAACTGGATTGAAGCTGTCCAAAGGAAGAGAGGGTGAGTTTGTAAACTCAACAGTGTACAAAAGCCTCGTTGGAAGCCTAAGGTACCTCACAATCACAAGACCAGACATAGTTTATGGTGTTGGACTTGTAAGTCG
Source organism: Pyrus communis (assembly GCF_963583255.1). Taxonomy (NCBI): domain Eukaryota; kingdom Viridiplantae; phylum Streptophyta; class Magnoliopsida; order Rosales; family Rosaceae; genus Pyrus; species Pyrus communis. Next base: position 2,178,962 of record NC_084815.1, on the reverse strand, counting down.
ATACATGGAAACACCAAGGGAGTCTCATTGGCTTGCTGTCAAGAGAATTCTAAGGTACATAAAAGGTACTCTAAACTTTGGTCTATTTTATAATTTTGGTGAAGATACAAAATTATATGGCTATTCGGATAGTGATTGGGGAGGTGACCAAGATGAAAGGAAAAGCACAACTGGCTATGCCTTTTTTCTAGGTTCAACAGCTTTCTCGTGGACTTCAAAGAAGCAGTCAATCGTTGCCTTGTCATCATGTGAAGCCGAGTATGTAGCTGTAGCCTCAACCGTGTGTGAGGCAATTTGGTTAAGGAATCTGTTGAAATCAGTGTGTCATTCACAAGAAGAATCGACCTTGATTCATGTGGATAACATTTCAGCCATCAAGCTTGCTAAGAATCCAGTCCAACATGGAAGGAGCAAGCACATCGATACCAGATTCCATTTTCTGAGGGACCATGTGAAGCAAAAGACAATTGAACTTGTCTACTGTCACACCAAGGAACAAGTGGCAGACATCTTCACAAAGCCATTGCCAATTGAATCATTCCGGCTACTGCGTGAAATGCTAGGAATGAAGGCGTTTTGATTTGAGGAGGTGTGTTGGAAATTCAAATCAAAAACAGGTTGTAAAATGTTGCTGCTAGCTGTTTGTTTCTTTCCAGCTACAAAGAACAAAGTCTCCTCTATGTGCTAGCCGAAAGGTGTTGAAAGACAGCAAGGAATGATGCAGTGCATATGTGTAAAAGTGTCTAGTAGCTGGTGCATATGTGAAAGGGTGTAAAGATGGTAATCACCATCTGTCACTGCATGTGCGTGTGCCAGATTGTTCTAAGTTCATTTGATCTGTTTGAATGGTTGTATGTGTTGTTGTATTTTTTTTATTTAAAGCACTTGAGTGGTTCTTTGCTGTTTGGAATGTATAAATAAGCCTCTCGTAAGGCTTTAAATGAGTGAGTGTATCATCCGAAACATTAAATCCAATTCCCATTTCCATTTCAGCTTGTTTGCTCCAAAAGAGTTGTAAACCCTCTTTCTAATATTTCAAAGTGTTTGTTATCCCCAAGCTTGTTATTCCCTTTCGTTTGTCCAATATTATTGAGAGTGTAAGTGAGAGGTGTGATAGAGTTTGTAAACCTATCACCCACATCATTTGGTGTTGAGTTAGTAAACTGTCAAATACCAACAACTTTAGCATATACCGTGCTAACTCAAATCCATTAGATCCACCAGAAAGCTCTATGGTCACATCCTTAAGATGATCGATAAAGGCAAGAACACAAGAAGAAAATCATTTGAAAGTTCAAAAACACACACACAGAGTTTGGGCTTTCATGTGAGATTTTTGGGCTCTAATAATTACTATTTGAAAATTTTAAATTTTAATATTTATGTTTATCTAATATACAAATTTTGAAATTTAAATTCATCCAACGGTAGATTGAAATCTAAATTCATCTGATGGTAATAAATAATTTGATAAGTATCATCATCAATTGAGGGTGCTGAACAAAAATATTTCCTATTTATTTATTTAGGAAGAGCAAGAATCAATCTTATAATGCCTCAAATCATTTTATCAAACGCAAATTATCAAACAACAAAACTAGCTAATGAACACACAACACATTTTACCCAAAACTACTAGTTCAGTTCAGCTAATATACACAGTACACAAGTGCACAAAGAAAAAACAGATTAAGGATTACAATGTCCTTCAATATTCATTGACGAATCGAGTTGATAGAACAAGGCCCCCGCAGCATTTGGGCAAACGACCAAAATGCAGGGCTACCTTGTTTTCTTGTCCCTCTTTGTCGATCTTCCTCAAAGACAAATGCGGCATTGGAAACCCTCTTGCTTTCATTTAACTCCCTTATAGCATTAGATTGCTCAGCGGAATGAATGATTTCCAGTTTCTTCAAGTTCTGAGCATGCTCGAGGATATACCTTGCTAGCTCAAACCCATTGGACCCATTACAAAGCTCAATGGACACCACCTTAACCTGATTAATAAAAGCAAGGTTTTGCGATTTCCAGTATGCCATATCAAACCCAGATGACTGAAAAAGGCAACACAGCGCGTGACAAAAACATCAGCTAAAAAGTTGTTGAAAATTAAGAAAACATAGATGGAAAAATGCATTGAGAGTGCGGACCTTTTACTTACCTTATATTCAGGGGAGAAGGAGAATTGGTCAGTCTTCAGGTACAAAGTGTTCAGTTTAGGCATTCCACTTAAAAGAGAGACCATTGCCGGAACCAGATTATCGAACAAGCACTCTATATGCATTTGCAGATAACGAATTTCGGTACCAAATAGTGGTGCTAGTGCTATGGAACCTTCTTTTAACAGTGCCTGCAATGTTATAAAGGCAAAAACCAAACAGAAAGATGAAGAGAACCCAAAATTATGTAAGAAACAGTTATCTAGTTTTTGCAAAAATAGAAAACAAATAAAATCATAAGTTTGAAGGGTGTTGTGTCTTCACCATGGTGATCTTTTTGTGTAGAATGAGAACTTTAACGCCGCGCATGCTGTGAAGAACCTTATGTATGATGCCGAAATCTATTCCAGATTCAGGCTGTAAAGAAAGCTCAGCTTTCTCTAAACACATCAACTTCCCAAGATTTTGGTGAGAAAACAAAGTCCCCCACCAAGTTAAAGATTTAAGATTTGGAGCAGAAATATTTAGCGACGATTTTTGGTCAAAGAAGAGATTTCCCCAACGGATGTGTAAGCATTCAAGTTTCTGTCCTGATATGTTGAGATTGCAGCCAGCACTCAAACCGGGACACTCAAAAACAAATGATTCCAGAGAAGAGCTTTCGATGGTGATATTTGCTACCCCGTAAATATCTTGAAGACGGAATTCCTTAATGCATTTGCAGCAACATGTGATCCATGTGAAAAACTTCTCGTCCACGATACAGATTTCTCTCAGACTGAGGTATTTCAGGTTAGAGGACGAATCAAGGGGAGGTCCTTTAAGAACACACTTCATGCTCACTGATAGAGACGTCAAAGATTTACAAAGAAACATGAAAGATGATAATGCTAATGGTGTCTCCCTGGGTAGTGAAACATCAAGATCAAGTTCTTCAACATTACACCTTATTGCATTGTAGACCCACGCTATGATACGGAATCTCTCATCACATGCACAGTCTTTAGTAAAGCGGTTGTGAGTAACCCAACGAATATGAAAGCGTTTTATCTTATTATCTCCACGACGAAATAAATACCTATCCAAGGAATATATCAACTGTAACCGCATATTGCAGGAGCATTTCTTCATCTTCTGGTTAGGGATTTCATTAATATTAATTTCCAACGACGGAGATGACAGATGAAATTTTCTGTATCTTTTGGACATGCATCCGAGTCGTGCCATGTCTTTCAAATCAAGGAAGGAAAAAATGTGCTGGGCAATTTCATCTGGAAGATTACTCAATCTGTCGATCATTTTACTCTCAATCGCACAAACTCGTTGACCTCGAGAGCTTGCACTAGCCACTAACTTATGCTTATGTTCCATAGCAAGACCTAGTGTGTTTTTGCGTCTTACTTGTACGGGATCATAATTGGTTTCCAATTTATAGTACAAGAGCCTACAAGGAAAGAGGAATTAAACCAAGCTAAAGCATCAATTATATATATTCATTTATACACAAACCCAAAACGTAAGTGAGTTTTATGCAAATCCCTGTTTATTTATGGTCTTTGGATTGAACAAATAAAAGGATAATTGAGGAAAAAAATAAATAGGTGTGCGCTAAAGGAAAAAAATGTGTGCATGCAAATCATTTCTAGACCAGAGCAGTACTCTTGATACTAGAACTTACCACCTTTAGCTACTCATACTCTAGCTAGTAGGGGCATGTGCACTCGTTGGATCCTCGCCATATTCCTTGGTCTTCCAGATTTTGGATCGAATTTGACTGATTCAAAGAAAAGCACAGAGAACCCTAATTTTTGTTGGTTTAGAGTTCTTGACTGGAGATCGGTGTTTGTATATGTGTGAGAGAAAAGCATCTGCAATCGATTTATGTCACTCCTCTCCCATAACATGTATTAGCACCTGGTTTCAGTGCCTTCTTATTGTTTCTTGATTTCTTGAAGCGTGGGAAAGAAACGTACCTGCAACTGATTTACGTCACCCTCTCATCATGTGTATTTTCACTGGCTTTTTGTGCGTGGTTCTCCATGTTTCTCATACACTCTGTTTGGATGAGGAAATTTAAGATTACTAATAAATTTTAAAATGATGAAAATCGAAATGATAGAAATTTTACTTTTTAGAATTTGTGAATTTTCTTGTTTGGTTAACCTAAAACTCTGTTTGGATGAGGAAATCTTTTTCCACGGTGAATTCTAAATTTCTATGTTTATGAATCCAAATAAGGGAATTGACGTATGTCAATTTATAAATTCTGACTTTTGTCAAAATTTCAAGTTTAATTCCCTCGTCCAAACATAGTGTAAAAGGACAACGTAATTTAATATGGTATTTGTTATTTTTAAACTCTCACTCATAGAAATTAGAAAATGATACATCTTTACGTGGAATTTAAACTTAGGAATTGGAGGTCCCAAATCCCAAGTTTTTTTTTTTTCCACGCTAAAATTCTAAATTTCTGTGTTTATGAATCCAAACAAGAGAATTGATGCATGTCAATTTATAAATTCTGACTTTTGTCAAAATTCTAAGTTTAATTCCCTCATCCAAACGTAGTGTTACTCTTTTCTCAAAGTGTGGGACTAGCAACCAATTCACGTCACCCCTCTCACATCACGTGTATTTGCACTGCTTTTTATGCTCTTTATTTCCTTCACTATTTTCTCGAACTGTGGGAGTGAAACGTACCTAAACCGATCATGCCACCCCTATCTCATCACGAGAACAGACATTTAGTTTTTGTGTGTGGTTCTGATTTCATTTTACTGTTTTCTTGAAGTGTGGGCGTGAAACGTACCTGCAACATATTTATGTCATCTCTCTCATCACGTTGTTTTTGATGCGTGGTTGTCGTTGTTTCCTTTATTGTTTTCTTGAAGTATGGGGGTGAAACCTAACAAATGCGTTGAATACTTCGTTACTTTATTCATCATCTAGAGTTTACAATATATAGGCACACAAGGAAAGTAATCTGCATTACAAGAAAGGTAATCTGCAAAAGATAGGGACACTAAATCTTAATCCTACCAAATATAAGACTCCTATAATCTTTATAGTAAATTCAACACTCCCTCTCAAGTTGGCTCGTAGATATCGCACATGCCCAACTTGATAAGTGAGTCCTGAAACACTTCACTAAATACTCTATGAGTAAGAACATCAGTCAGTTGCTTCTCTGAATTCACAAACAGTATAGACAAAATATTCCTTTGGAGATTCTCCTTAACAAAGTGTTATCAACCTCCACATGCTTTGTTTTATCATGTTGTACCAGATCATCTGTTATTTCTCAAGGTTCTAAAAGACGATAGGCGCTAGTCGGGCGGCGGGCTGGGGCCTAGCGCCTATGTGGCTAGGCGAGGCCTAGGCGGACTAGGTGGATTTAAGTAAATCTATTATATTTCGTGTAAATAAGTGATTGCTTATACTTAAAATATATATAATTTCATCATAAACTACAAAATAGAAGACATATATTATGAAGTATTGGAACATAATGAAAACAGGGGAAAATGATATAATGTGTGTTCATTTAAGTATGAAACAAGTATCTTACAATTTATTAAAAAAATAAAATGCAAAATTAATGTTATATATTGTCTATCTAATTGAGTCGTGACCTAAGTGGGTCTAGGTGGATCTAGGCGTGTGCCTCAGCTAGTTTAAGCGCCCTTTCTTAATTTTCAAAAGCTTAGGCATTAATCGGGGTGGTGGCTAGCCGCCCAGCGCCTAGGCGGGGCTTAGGCAGCGCTAGGTGGAAATTTTTAGAACAATGTTATTTCCCTTACTAACAGATTGTCCCAATATAACTTCAGAGCTTCCTTTGGTTCGAAATGAATACACATTAAAAGTTTGCATAACTAAAGAAGTTCACATATTCCTTGTGTCATACCCTATACTCATCCTCAACAGAAGACTTTGACACCACCTTCTGTTTCTTACTACGCCATGTAACAAGAGACCTCCAACAAACGTAAACTATCCATGTGTACCTGTCAGTAACTTTGCAAGACCAATTTGCATCTATAAATTCTTCAACTTTTAAGTGACCATGTTTTCCATACAGAATTCCTTTACCAAGTGCATACTTCAGATAGGCCAAGATTCGCACTACAGCATCCATGTGATTGTGTGAGTGCATAAATTGGCTCACAACACGTACAACATGTGCAATATCATGACGAGTATGAGCTAGATAAATTAATCTCCCCTGCAGTCTTTAATACCTACCCTTATCAACAAGAACCTAATCAGCGTAAGTACCCAAGTAATGATTCTCTACCCTAGAAGTGTCACCATTTTTACAGCATAACTTATCAGCTTCTTTCAACAAATCCACAACATGTTTCCGCTGAGAGAAGAAACCTTTGGTTGAATAGGCGACCTCAATTCCAAGGAAAGACTTCAACTCTCCCAAATTTTTCTCTCAAATTTGGATGCAAGATTTACCTGTAACTTCTGGATTTCTTCTTAATCATGTCAGGTAATAATCATGTCATCCACATAAATAATTAAAGCATCAACTTGCCAAGCCTACACTTCAGGAACAAAGTTTGATCTGAATTATTGTGGAGGTACCCATATTTTTTTCATTCCTTGAGCAATTTGTCAAACCAAGCAGAGGCGATTGCTTGAGTTCGTATTACCCATAAAGAGACTTACAAAATCGATACACCAAAGTATTACCACTTACATCATATCTTGGTGAAAAAACCATATACACATACTCTTCCAAGTTCCCATGAAGGAATGCATTCTTCAATCAAGCAATTTAATAGGCTAATCAAAACACGTACCCCTTAGCCACTATCATTGCTTTGTACCTATCCATAGATTCATCGGCATTGTACTTGATTATAAACACTCAACGGCACCCAATCGGTTTATTCCCTATTACTATCTCTCAGGTTTTATTGTTTTTGAAAAGCGGACATCTATTCATCCATAGCTTGTATCCACTTAGGGTCTCTTATGACTTCTTTGACCTGAGTGGAACTCTATTTGATTCAATGTGATTTACCAATGCCCTCCGTTATGGTGAACAGTTCTCACATGATCTGTAATTAGCAATTGGATACTTCACCTTTCCTTTCAAAGAGAACATGTCAGGTGACACATTGCAGTTTTGTCTTGCAATATTGGAATTAGTTGTATACTTACCTCTTGGATATTCAAAGGAGATGGAACATGCACTACATGATCAGAGACACCGACTAACAAGGAACAATGTCAAACTCTTTCTTGGAAGGTTAAAATACTTAGTTCACACAAGACCATGTATTGCATATGTTGAAGTGTTTTTAGTCATTTTATGCATGCTCCTAGTATTGATCATAGGAATGCTATGGATCGCATATTGAGATCTTTGAAGTCTGCACCGGATAAAGGTTTTATGTTTGCCAAGTATGGACATCTAAATGTTACTAGGTATATACCAATTTTGATTGAGTCAGATGCATCACTGATAGAAGTCCTACTTAGGTTATTTCACCTTCGGTAGGGGTTATCTAGTTGGCGAAGTAAGAAACAAAATGTTGTTGCAAGATCAAGTGCTGGAGCTAAGTATCGAAGTATATCACATGGCATTTGTGAGCTATTATGGATTCATAATGTCTCGTTAGATTTGGGAGTTAAACTTGGAATGGCTATGGCACTGCATTTTGATAATAAGGCTGGGACTGATATTGCTCACAATCCGGTTCAACATGATACAACTAAACATGTTGAAGTGGATATTTATTTTATCCTAGTAAAATTGGAAAAGAGATTGATCTGATACCTTTGTAAAATCTGAAGATCAATTGCCATATGTTCTCACTAAAGCTGTCTCAAGTCGAGTGTTTCAAATAGTTCACTTAGCAAGTTGGGCATGAATGATATCCATTCACCAACTTGAGGGAAGTGTTGGAGTGACTAAACCTAGTGTACTCTAGTTCTGCACACTTCTATGGTGTATAGAGGCGGACTCCTATAGTGTAGTGGGGAAGCTTCGTGTAATTAATTTCTTAGGTTGTATAGTACACCAGTATGTTCATATAATCCTCCTTACCGAGAAGACATGTAATCAGAAAATTCATACATATTCTACCAAATGCTCACTATCCTATTAATTATCGTCAGATTAGGGTAAATTTCAAGATTTGTGTAAGAGATAAATTAAGTCAAACTCATTTAACGGTAATCAATTAATTGGCTAGTGACATTATCACTTTATGCGTTAAACAAAAATATTTCTAACAAGAAGAGCTATTGTACAGTGTATACCAAAATAAAAGCCGCTACAGCAACCACAAGAGCTAGGAAAGCAAAATAAAAAAAAAAAAAAACTATATGCCTCGTTTAAGGAATTTATAGCTCAGTTTATTAAGATCATCACCATAATTCCCCACCCCCACCACAATATCACTTTGTATCAAAGGAAAACTAAACCTTCATATTTTAACATATTGCATTTGCATATTAAAGCTGGTGCTCTTGTTGGCTCTCCGGGAAAGAGTTGACAAAAAAACCTCTTAACAAGCAGCCTTCTTCCTCTTTGCTTCATCTCCCTCTTGTTAGATCTTTCTGAAAGACAATTGTGGCATTGGAGATCCTCTTGCTTTTCTTTAATGTTCTTCGCACATGCGATTGTTGGGGTGAATGAACAATCACCATTTTCCTCAAGTTCTGAGCATGCTCTAGTATATACTTCGATAACTCGATTCCATTAGACCCACTGGGAAGTTCTATAGTCACCTCCTCAAGTTTAGAAACACAAGTAGGGTTTTCTAATTTCCAACGCTCTATATCAAACCCGGAGGACTGGAAAGGCAATGAACAACAGGCAGATTAATTGAGAATTTCTCTGAAACTGATATAACGAATGGAAAACTAATTCATTCTTTAACCATGATCAACAAGACCAGATTCCAGACAAGTCAAATGGAGAGGTGTATGGAGAGATACGCAGAACCTTTACTACTTACTTCAGATTTCGAATGGAGGAAGATTCTGTCAGTATATATGTGCAAGGTGCTCAAATTTGGCATTGTTTTAAACAGACAGATCATTGCCAGGACTAGGTCATCAAGCAAGCTCCCAATATCAATACGTAAATAACGAACATTATCTAAAGGTCTTGGCATAGAACCTTCCTTGGTACAAGGAAAAACCTAAATGACAGAAAAGGAAGAGAACCTGTAAGAACAGTAATGAAAACTATATGCGATAGAATACCAAAACTGAGTGACGGAAATCATAAGTTGGCCAAAAGATAAACGCATCAAAACAGTAACAAAAATTGCATGCAATGGATTGAATAATCACCAATACAACATATGCAAAAGACAATGTTCGTTATCTTTAGACTGACTAGCAGTATTCAGAAAAATACGAATTTTCAATCTGGCTTAAATGATTAGTAACGCAAAAGCAATTACATCTTTCAACTTTCAACCAATTCTGATAAATTAATCTTGTTTTTCAAACGAGGAAAGATTACAATCTAATAATAGTGGATTGCAAAGTATCTAGTTTTCACTGAAACAAAGAGAAACAACGCAAATAGATCAATTCAGTTTTACTATAGTATCTCTTTACCTTGAGGCACTCTGCATTTAGAATAAGAACTTTGACCCTGCATATACTGCAGAGAAACTCGGACACAATGCCAAAGTCATATGCTCCATTCTTCAGAAAAAAAAGGTCGGCTTTCTCTAAACGAATGAATTCCCCCAGATTTTGGTGGATCAACAATTTCCCTATCCATTTCATACTTGTAAGATTTGGAGCAAGAATATTTATCGATTTTCTGTGTGGAATAGATTTAATGTCAATAACTAGGTCTACAAGTTTCTCAGCTGCAATGCTAAGTTGGCACTGCTCCGTCAGAGAGTGATTGACAAAACTAAAGGATAACAAAGACGAGCTTTCGATGGTAATACTTTGTACCCCAGACACTTGTTCGAGACATAATTCCTTAATGCAATTGCAGTAACATGAAAACCACTTGAAAAACCCCTCATCTGCGATTTTAACATTTCTCAACTTCAAGCATTCAAGATTAGAGAAAGAAGCTGAGGACGGCTCTTTAAAGACCATAAGCTTCATGTCCACCATTAGAGACCTCAAAGATCGACAAAGAAAGACGCAAGATGGAAATGGAGTCAGTGCCATCCTAAATGAACCACACTCAAGATCAAGTACTTCAACGTTACACTTAACCGCATTGTGGATCCACGTAATCACTCGAAATTTCTCCTCTTCATAGGAAAATTCCTTCACCAAAAAGTATTCAATATCCCAAACCAAACGAAACTGTTGTAACTTTTCATCCCCACGATGAACCAAGAACCTATCCAAAGAACTCAACAACATTAACCGCTTACTGGACGTTGACAGATCCCTATGACAAAGTTCATCAAAATTCAACGACGGAGTTGACAGACAGAGTTCTTTGCATCTTTTGGATGCACTGCCAAAACAGGCTAGGTCTCTTATACTGAGGAAAGAGAGAATGTGATGAACAACTTCATCCGAAAGATCGTTAAATCTGTCAACCCTAAGCCACTGTCTCCCATCCATCTTTTTCTATCTTTTTCTTCAGTATGACGCCAACTCGAACCCTAAACTACACGTTCTATCAGAAACCGCGATCAGAAACCAAGCCCACTTACGTCTTTCTTCTATTCCCACTTTCTAATCAAACTCGCTCTTCACAATCGATCATCCTTGCACGATGGGATAACAAAACAAAAGATCGATTTTTCTGAACCAAAATAAAGACAAGTAGTAATAGTAGTCTTGATATTAAAACGTACCATTCACGCAACCCAAGAAAATTCGAGCATACCCTCCTCTTCCTGGCCAAACAAAGAACCCTAAGTTTTGTTAATTTGGGGTTTGACCAAAAACATCAGTGTGATTCTTTACGGAAAAAAAAAACACAAATTCTACGGGTTTCAATTGGGTCACGTTTGAACCAAAAAAATTGCCCTTGGGCCAACCCTCAAAGTCTCTCAACTTTTTCGGACCAAACGACTGATTATTGCAAGTCTTTCAATTTTACCGCAGGTCCAACACCAATCATGTCTATGTACCATGTGCAAGTACGATTCCTCCAAAAAAAAAACAAAAACAAAAAAAAAAACAATGGACACTGATGATTATAACAGTTGAAACATTTAATTGGAATCATTGATTTTATTTGGTGCATTGATCTATAAATTGCGGGTGCCAAAAGATCAAAAACCTAAAATGAAATGATGACTAAGGATCCGTTTGATAACCGTGTTATAACCAAGGCCATTCAGAACCAAACCAATCAGGAGAGCTTGACAATGTCCACTTCTTGCAAATAGATATACAATAGACAATAGAGCAATTGCAAATAGTTTTCTGATAAATTATTCTAACGCCCTTAGGAGGTATCAACTCTCCTTAACAAGAGCATTTAACCAGCTAATCACGCGATTAATTACATATGTGATATGATACATGGATACAATGTAAACCAGAGGAATTTTCTTTTAGTCTGGAGGTCAGGGAGGGTTACGTGGCTTTAAGCACGAAAACGTTGATTGGAACTGATAACCTGGACTACACAATTGGAAACATAATTTTCAGGCTACTATCATCCAGCTAGATGAAAACGACAGTGGATCAAAGATCATCTTTGGTACTAAAACCATAACAGAAGCAACAGAATAAGAAAGCAATGAATTTCAAGAAAAACGGAGTTTTTCCATTAACTTATGAGAAACAAAAGCAATTACCATATCAATCGCCGTCACTTGTGTGGAAGAGAGGGAGAGAGAGCAACACATTATGCATTGAAGAATAATATCGATCGGATATAACTGATCTGTGTGACAACATTTTAACTTAAACAAAATAATTCTGTTGTAACAGCCATGTTTGCCTGAAAATGTTTCTGAGTTTCGACCCATCTTCCATGAAGCCATGTTTGCCTATACCTTTTCTCTTGCTTTGTCTCACGAGGTAGATGTCCTGCAGAATGTGTTTTTCTGATATTATCTTTGAGTTTGAAGTACCCAGGACCCAAAGTACCTCATCACCCTTAGCAGGTTGGGATGGAAATGCTCGGGGACTTCATGGAAAACTACTGCTGATTTATCATTCCCTTCTTCCCGTAGCATCAGAATAGATGTGACCATAGGGCAAAAGACCGTCATATATTCATAATCCATTGGATACTGCTACCAAGTGTTCATTTAAACTACTTAAAACTCCATACAGTTCCTTTCTTTGCTCATGCCTTGTATCATAGGCTAGAAACTCATGGATCTTGTTACCCAATTGGATTGAGCTACAACCAGGAACTTTCTCTATTCCCTGCTGTCTCATTGCTAACCGATAGGTCAGCACATCTTTCCATTGTCCAATTGATGCACTCAAATTTGATATTAGAGTTAAATAGCTGGGGTTTGCAGGCTCCTGCTCCATAATCCGTCTGGTTAGAGACTCTAACAGATCTCCATTTCCATGAATCTTACAGGAACCGAGTAGACTTCCCCAAATGACAGCATTTGGCTTCAAATGCATGCTTTCTAAGAACCTGACTGCTTCTTCCAACTTCCCGGCCCGACCTAGAAGATCAACCATGCAACCATAGTGCTCTATTCGGGGTTTGATATTCAACTCTTGTTCCATCTGGTTAAATATTCTTTTGCCCTCTTCCACCAACCCTCCATGAGTGCAAGCTGACAGAACAGCAATGAAAATGACATCATCTGGTTTTGTTCCTTCTAAACACATAGTATCGAAGAGAAATATGGCTTCTCTACACAACCCATTAATAGCGAGACCTGAAACCATTGTTGTCCATGTAATTATACATCTTTTAGCCATCTTTTTAAAAACTGCTTTTGCACTTTCTACATCTCCACACTTTGCAAACATGTCTATCAGTGCATTGCCCAAGGGAATAGACAAATCCAACATGTTTCTCTCAATATAGGATTCAATCCATTTTCCATGTTCTAGAGAGCCCAAGTGAGTGCACGCAGATAGTATGCTGATCAAAGTACTCTGATCCGGGCTGCACTTTCCGTCTATCAACATCTGGCGGAACACAAAAAGTGCTTGATCAAACATGTGGTTATGAACATAACCTGCAATCATAGCATTCCATGACACAACATTTTTAAATGGCATCTTATTGAATAAGTTCATCGCTGATTCAAGATCTCCAATAGTGGTGTACCCTGATATCATGGCCGTCCAAGAAACTACTGTTTTCTGGGGCATCTGTTCAAATAAACACTGTGCAGACTTGACATCACCCAACCGTATATACGCAGTTATCAATGAATTCCACGAAACTTCATTTCTTTCTGGCATCCTCTCAAAAACTGAATGAGCTAATTCCATATTTCCAGCTTTGGAAAGACCAGAAACAACAGAGTTCCACGTCACAATGCTCCTCTCTTGCATTGAATGAAACAACCGCATAGCAGGTTCTATCTCACCACGTGCCATGTAAGCAGCAATCATAGTATTCCATGAAATCACATCTCTTTCAGGCATTTCACCAAACACCTGGGAAGCCAAATCCAACCCCACTCCGCATTTAGCATAGAAATCCAAAAGGGTATTCTGAACAAACACACTAGAGCCAAAACCCATTTTGACAATGTCAGCATGAACGGTTATGCGATCTTCAAGGGCCGCAAAAGATTCACAGCCCCTAAGAAGAGAAGTGAAAGTGAAACTGTTTGGCGCAATCCTAGACGCCTTCATTTGATTATACACTCGCAACACATCTATACGATTCTTTCCTATACAGCATTTTATCAATGTATTGTACGCGACAACATTGGGACAACAAGAACTTTGAAAAATAGAATAGGCATAATGAAGAGAACCCAGTTCTGAGGAGAGAGTGAGGAGCTTGGGAAGCAAAAAGCTAGTATGTTGGAGTCCATGGACAAAAATCTGAAGATGGGTTTGTTTCAGTTCTTTGAGAGACTTGCAGTCTTGCATGATCTTCAGCAGTATGTGGTCCATTGTGATCGTTCTTCATTCAAAAGACAGTTACTCTTCTTACGCAAGCAGGGAAATCAAGAGGGAACATATTTGGTAAAATCTTCCGCTATTGTATGGTCAAGCCTTCCTCTTTTGGAGCCACAGGCTTCACCAAACAAAAAAAAAAAAAAAAGACTTATCCCAGATTTCTGTTTCTTTCTATCAATGATGCTTGGCCGACACCTTACCTGGTGCTCAAAAACTTTCTTAACGTCTTTCTCAGCTAGCAAGCTCTTGGGTGCACCAACCCCGTATGCAATCACGATCCCGCGAGCTTCAGCATCATCTGCCAAGGGAAATTGAGGTTCAAGTGTTGTGTATTATGGCAAAGTTACGGCGCAAGTAAGAAGTCACATTATAAAATAGTATCAAGCTGCTCCAGAGAAGTTGCAAAAAAAAGGGAATTACGTACTAACACCAACATTACTATGAAAGTAAAACACAGAAGTTCTAGTGATTACCTGAAGCGGCGCAACAGTAGTGACGCGAAACCGTCGTTCCGGCATTTATTCAGACACTTGGTCGGCACTCAGAAACTGACGAAAGAAGGAGCTCAAGACGGTAGGAGAGCAAGTGGGTATCGGTGAAAAGAGCTTCTTGTTCGAATTTCTGAATTCCTCTGCTTTCCTCTTGTACCAGAAATTAAATTCCACTGTATCTGTGTGGATGGTTCAAGTTGAAGACTTTGTATAGCAGACTTTCTTCTGAGCTCCGCGCCTTTAAATTGAGAAAAATTAACGAAAAAATAAAAAAAAAAAAATTTAGTTTTAATGAAAAAATATAAATAAAGATATAGTAAATAGTACAAAAAAAAAAAAAGTGGTTTTTCATTAAAATTGAATGGTAGGTATTTCTGTTAAAACTCCCTTCAAATTGTCTTATATTTTTTTATTCCTTCTTTTTGTTTTACAATAATAACCGTTCTTAATATTTGTAGAGAACTTGATATAAAATTTTCTCGTTGGTCGAAAAAAATTTCAGCGTGTGAATATAGTTTGGTATATTAAATGTAGGAAATTTATTTTTTTTTCCAGCAAATTGCATAATTATACTTGTGTACGAAAGTGTTTCCGGCACATTGAAAATCTCTCTATTTGGTGAGTTGATGAAATAGGTTATAGTCTGCTGTGAGTTCAAGTTCGTTGTTTGAATGTGTTAAATTGTTTAAAAGTTCCGTCTAAGTATTAGGCGATTGGCCAGTAACACGGTTAATCTTTAGAGGTTTAAAAAATAAAAAAATACGGCTAGACCTGAGATGTGAATAACAAGAATATGTGTTATATTTTTCTTTTCCACATGATCTTGCATTATTATCATTGTAGACTTTACGTGTACATATTTTCTATATTTTACTTCGCTTGATACATTGAAACATGATTAAAGAGACAATGATTTGCTAATGACATCATCACATTACAAGCAGACTTTATGTTTTTGTATGTATATATTGTTCATCTTTTATTTGGATTAATGTATCAAAACACACGCTCCATATATGATTACGGTAACTTAAAAAAAAAGTGACATACACCGTGCAATTAAATATTAACACGTCATTTTCGCCTAAACATTTGTCAAACATATTTAAAAAAAAAATTAAGGGCGCTTCCGATAAATAAAGAGAATTTCACACGCAGAAAGGCTATTGATAATAATGCATCAACATATATGTATGTATAATCGAGAAGTGATTAATTATTTATTCATACATCATTAATTTCCCCAGGAGGTCTCACAATCAAATTTACTAAAAGTTCCGCACTCCCCATGTCTCCAATCATCGGGTCCACATCTAGGGTTATTACAATCTAATAGGCACGAACACACCAACCACGAGCACCGCCCGGTGACGTAACCACCACCTCCTCGCCGGTCTCCGTGCATTCTACTGCATTTTTCTCTGCACAAGCGGTTGTCATTTTTGGTGTAACAAAGACTCCAGAAAGGATGGGGACCTATACCCGTATGACACTTATCACATAATCTTCCTGCCACCCTATTTGCTGCACTCAAAATTAACCAAAAGAAATTATCAGCATTAACAATTTTAAAGACATATCAAACTCATCGTACACGTATATTATGTGAATGCTGGCGATATTAGAATTTGAACCTCCTCGTACCAAGTAGGAACCAAATTTTGTTAAATATCATGCATGAAAAAGACCACAAAAAAATAAAATTTATTGATTTGTACGATGGAGTGAGATTTACAAAGATGTCCCATAAGTAATGTTGTTTTCAATTGAAACTCCTTTGAATGGTGAAGAGACTTCTCTTTTTTACCGTAGTAAAAGTTCTTTTTTTTCATGTTTTATCTTCACTAGTCTACAGAAACACAAAATTAAAAAAACTTTGAAGTGAGATAGACTTACGCGAAGTTGAGAAAAGCAACAATAAAAACACGAATCCAAAGAGTCTTGTATTCATGGTTACGTGACTATTTGGCTTCATGTTTTTACCTTCGATCCTTGGCTAGCTAGCTCTACATGCTTCTACTCTTTTCCCCCCTTTTTAAAGTAAGTCTCCTCCTTAGGTGGAAGAAGTGCATTAAATTTAAGTGATTATGGCAAAGTGCGTTAAATTTAAGTGATTATGGCAAAAAAAGAGAAACATAATAACCATAGTTAATTTAATGCAAACCCTAATAAAAGTAAATTAACTAGTGCATGACTAACTGTAACAACTCAATTGTTATATGAAATATAAACTCAATGATAAATTACTCTCCTAGTAAAAAATAAATAAATTAAAAAAAAAATCAGTTTCCAAAATTTTTGCTATTAAGTTGTTAATGGTGAAAAACAAGTGCACTAGTCCTTCCCCGTCACCACCCAAATCCCGTGCACTACCAAAAATTACTATTTGTCCGACAAATGTTTGCCCGACGAATCAAATTTTGTTTGGAAAAGTAACTTTATCCGACGGAAGAAATTAGTCAAATAACATTGGTCAACATTTAGGATTTGTTCAGAGTCTTTAGGCGAGGAAACCATTTCGACGGGAAAAATAAATTTTGTCAAACAAAGTTTTGGCACCGAGGAAAAAATTGGAGCGTATTATGTCACTATTTCTTAATGAAAATTCAGTTTGTCGACTTATGTGATATTGGCCGAAACGCCATTTCATCGGCTAAACTATAAGGTTCATTGGACAAAGTGCAATGATGATCTGCCAAGGAACCTACTAACACTTTATCTGCTCAACGATGTTTTTGATGTTGTCTGACAAACCATTTCGTCAGGCAACACCCTGTTCATACAAACAGGCCAGGCGACCTTCTCTTTCTCTTCTCCTTTCTTTCTTTCTTTCTTTCTTTCCCCCAGTGCTGCTCTCCTCTGTCCTTTGCAAAAATACTCTCTCTCTCTCTCTCTCTCTCTCTCTCTCTCTATATATATTTTATTTGCTCAACGTTGTTTTTGACGTTGTCTGACAAACCATTTCGTCAAGCATGTTCATACAAATAGGCTCGGCGCCCTTCTCTTTCTCGTCTCCTTTCTTTCTTACTTTCGCTCTTTCTTTCTTTCTTTCTTTCTTTCTTTCCCCAATGCTGCTCTCCTCTACCCTTTGCAAAAACCAACCTCCCTCCCTCCCCCCTCTCCCAATTAATTTGTTTTTTTATTTGTTAAATATTTTTAAAAAGTGTAATTAATTACCTCATCACCTATCTCTCACTCTCCCTCTCCCAGTTAATTTGTTTTTTTTATTTGTTAAATATTTTTTAAATTGTGTAATTAATTAATTTTGTTTGTTGTAAGTTTGTGAATGAATTAGAATAAATTAACGAAAAATGTATGTATTTATTTCTTAATTTAATTTTTTAGTAAAATTATTTATTTATTTGTGATATATATATATATATTGAGATTGTGAGTTATGTGAAATTTTGAATTTGTGTGTTATTGAAAGTTTGAAACAAATGTAGCTTAGGTGAATTTAATTTGTGCAACATTATCTTAGGAAATCTCGATGTGAAATTTTGAGTTTGTGTGTTATTAAAACATAGGATCAATGCAAGCTACTTTGGAGAAGTTGCAAAAAAACATTGAATATTCTAAAAGGCGCTAGCTGGGGGGTGAGCAAGGGCCTCCTAGCACCTAGGCGTCTTGTGGGGCCTATGTAGGGACATAGGTAGACGGGTGCCGGCGGGCTAAATGGTCGCCTAGGTAGGTCTAGGAGTCCGTTTATTTTTTAAACCCCTAGAAATTATTCGTGACTGTAACCAACCACCTAGCGCTTTGGCAAGGTAGCGGCGCTTGTTGAACACTTGATGCACTTACATGAATATTTTTTTTTATTTTAACAAACGATATTATCTATACTAAGGAGGAGGAAGTGGGCTTAGCCTCACAATGGGCTAGCAATAAGTGGTTTAAACTCGCCTTTGGTGAGAATCAAACCTAAGACCTCTCACTTACAAGTGAAGAAAAATACCACTAGACCCTACTAAGTGGCTGAATTTTGTTATTTATTTGTGATTTCCATAAGTTATTCAAGATGTAAATTCTTGAAGCACTTGCATGAACTTGGGATCCATTTGAAAAAAAACCCTTATCTTTTATACACACAGGAGGCGTTTGTTTGCCCTCACTAAAGTGTACTGGACTGGACAGGACTAAGGGTTAGTCCAATTCCATGTTTGTTCCCGACAGGGACTAGGTTTAATGAGACTAAGTGTCACTCGCCTAGACTAAATCAAGGACTAGCTGGTCTTAGTGAGACCTCTCGAAAACCATGGGACTAGCTAAGACTGTCCCCTTTCTCCTCTTCGCCCTGCTCCTCGACCACTCACCCTCGAAAACCATTGGACTATCACAACCAATTTTCATATAAAATACCAAATTGAAGATGGGAGTGAGGGGATTACGATTCTACCTGAATCGAGGCCGAAAGGTGGTCGGATGTGGCCGAAAAATGGCCTAGAAGTCTTGGCCGGCTTGGGTTTTTTCAAATCCATGATAGATTCGAGCATGCAAAGCTCGGATCTGGGACCAGAGATGGGGAAAATTTTGTTAGTGGTGCAAACTTCATCTAATCCGACGAGGTTTAGTCGTAAAACTCGTCGAAAAACTTGCAACTCATCGAAAAAAATGGAGCCGTGAGGGTTCCATTCGACGAGCACAGAGCTAGAGAGAGAGAGAGAAAGGGAGGAGAGAGAGATACAGAATAAAATCGAGAAGGAGGGAGGAGAGACAGGCTGGAATCGAGAGGTTTAATCTGGGGAGGAAAAGATTGGAATGGGAAAGGGAGAAAAAGAGGGGAAGAATGGGACGGTAAGGGAGAAATAGAGGGATAAAAAAATAGGATGAAAATAAAATATTAATAATTATGGATTAAATAATATAATATTAGAGTTTGTTAATTATCCTGCTTGTTAGTCCGACACTGCACCAAACGCTTCATTAAGTTAGTCCAGCTTAGTCTAGTCTAAGCCAGTCCAACTTAATCCCCGAAGCTAGTCCAGTCTAAGATAGTTCGGTGCAACAAATACACCCACAAATCCCAACTTCAAGTACTCGAGATTAGAGGATGAAGTGAGGGTGCTTTTAGAAGTGTATGACCCATTTTGAAATATTTAAAGGATTTTTAAGGGCGCTTCCGATAAATAATGAGAATTTCACACGCAGAAAGGCAGAAAGGCTATTGATAATAATGCATCAACATATATGTATGTGTAATCGAGAGGTGATTAATTATTTGTTCATATATCATTAATTTCCCCAGGAGGTCTCACAATCAAATTTACTAAAAGTTCCGCACTCCCCATGTCTCCAATCATCGGGTCCACATCTAGGGTTATTACAATCTAATAGGCACGAACACACCAACCACGAGCACCGCCCGGTGACGTAACCACCACCTCCTCGCCGGTCTCCGTGCATTCTACTGCATTTTTCTCTGCACAAGTGGTTGTCATTTTTGGTGTAACAAAGACTCCAGAAAGGATGGGGACCTATACCCGTATGACACTTATCACATAATCTTCCTGCCACCCTAATTGCTGCACTCAAAATTAACCAAAAGAAATTATCAGCATTAACAATTTTAAAGACATATCAAGCTCATCGTACACGTATATTATGTGAAGGCTGGCGAGATTAGAATTTGAGACCTCCTCGTACCAAGTAGGAGCCAAATTTTATTAAATATCATGCATGAAAAAGAACACAAAAAAATAAAATTTATTGATTTGTACGATGGAGTGAGATTTACAAAGATGTCCCATAAGTAACGTTGTTTTCCATTGAAACTCCTTTAAATGGTGAAGAGACTTCTCTTTTTTACCGTAGTAAAAGTTCTTTTCTTTTCATGTTTTATCTTCACTAGTCTACAAAAACACAAAATTAAAAAATTAAAAAAACTTTGAAATGAGATAGACTTACGCGAAGTTGAGAAAAGCAACAATAAAAACACTAATCCAAAGAGTCTTGTATTCATGGTTACGTGACTATTGGGCTTCATGTTTTTACCTTCGATCCTTGGCTAGCTAGCTCTACATGCTTCTACTCTTTTCCCCCCTTTTTAAAGTAATTCTCCTCTTCGAATGGAAGAAGTGCGTTAAATTTAAGTGATTATGGCAAAGTGCGTTAAATTTAAGTGATTATGGCAAAAAAAGAGAAACAAAATAACCATCAGTTAATTTAATGCAAACCCTAATAAAAGTAAATTAACTAGCGCATGACTAACTGTAACAACTCAATTGTTAAATGAAATATAAACTCAAGGATAAATTACTCTCCTAGTGAAAAAAAAAAAAATTCAGTTTCCAAAATTTTTGCTATTAAGTTGTTAATGGTGAAAGACAAGTGCACTAGTCCTTCCCCGTCACCACCCAAATCCCGCGCATCCACCTTAATACCAAGTGCACCACCAAAAATTACTATTTGTCCGACAAATGTTTGCTAGACGAATCAAATTTTGTTTGGAAAAGTAACTTTATCTGACAGAAGAAATTAGTCAGGCAACATTGGTCAACATTTAGGGTTTGTTCAGAGTCTTTAAGCGAGGAAATCATTTTGACGGAAAAAATAAATTTCGTCAAGCAAAGTTTTGACACCGAGGAAAAAATTGGAGCGTATTATGTCACCTATTTCTCGATGAAAATTCAGTTTGTCGACTTATGTGACATTGGCCGACACACCATTTCATCAGCTAAACTAGAAGGTTCATCGGACAAAGTGCAATGAAGATTTGCCAAGGAACCTATTGACACTTTATCTACTCAATGACGTTTTTGACGTTGTCTGACAAACCATTTCGTCAGGCAACACCCTGTTCATACAAACAGGTCGAGCGACCTTGTCTTTCTCTTCTCCTATCTTTCTTTCTTTCTTTCTTTCTTTGTTTCCCCCAGTGCTGCTCCCCTCTATCCTTTGCAAAAATATTCTCTCTCTCTCTCTCTCTTTTATTTGCTCAACGTTGTTTTTGACGTTGTCTGACAAACCATTTTGTCATCCATGTTCATACAAACAGGCCCGGCATTCTTGTCTTTCTCCTATCCTTTCTTTCTTTCTTTCTTTCTTTCTTTCTTTCTTTCTTTCTTTCTTTCTTTCCCCAGTGCTGCTCTCCTCTGCCCCTTGCAAAAACCTCCCTCCCTCCCCCCTTTCCCAATTAATTTGTTTTTTTATTTGTTAAATATTTTTTAAATTGTGTAATTAATTACCTCATCGCCTATCTCTCACTCTCCCTCTCCCAATTAATTTGTTTTTTATTTGTTAAATATTTTTTAAGTTGTGTAATTAATTAATTTTGGTTGTTTTAAGTTTATGAATGAATTAGAATAAATTAACGAAAAAATGTATGTATTTATTTCTTAATTTAATTTTTTAGTAAACTTATTTATTTAATTGTGATATATATATATATATATATATATTTGTGACAGCCCATCCCGAATTATTCGTACCGTAGGTGTGAAATGACGTTTTTGCCCCTATTGGGTATTTGTCATTTTGTGTGGTTGTTTTGTTGTTGGCTGGTTGCATCTGAACCACACATTTACCTCATCCCCATCATCTTCTCCCATGTCTCTCTCTCTCTCTCTCTTCTTCTTCTTTCTTCGTACGGACAAGACCCAAATCCCTTGCAAACATCACTGATCGAGGTGGAAAACTACACCTTTGTGTTCGTGGGGACCATACGAGTCCAACCATATCAATTTCAGGTAAGAAATCCTTCGATTTCACGTTGAACCAGGGAACCCCGATTTTGGTTACGGTTCATGAACATGTGAAATTTTGTTTTTCAAGGAATTTGAAGCTTGTAGGAAGTTTAGTGAGGTCCTTAGGAAGCTCGGGGTGGTTCGTTGGAAGGATTTGGACGTCAGGATCGTGAGTTACAAGTTTGGCCGGTTTTTCTCGAATTTCTCCGGCGTGATCCCATGATCTTGGAGGTTTCAAACAGGTATAACGTTGTTCTACTCATCTCCAGCTTTCCATTGGTGCAAATTTCATTGAAATTGGCGAAGAAACGAGTGAGAACGAAGGTTTTAAGTTTTTTTTTTTCCAGTTTTCCGGCGACCGGCGATTCGTCAGAGAAAAAGGGGGAATATTCTAACGCCGTCAGTCAGATTTAACGAAATTTGTTAGGGTTTAACGGAATATTCCCGACGGCGTTAACTGATGCCATCAATGTGCCTAGCACGTGGCCGCGCGTGGGAGGTGCATCTAGCCGTGCCTTGGCCGGCCCGTGGGGGCGCGTGTGACGTCAGAAAATTATTTTAAAAATATGGGGATGTTCGTGAGGTTGAGTAGATCACGTTGGTGTATTCATACACCCCATTTGAGCATTGTTTGAGAAGTTATTACTTAGTTTGGTTATGTGCTTTAAATTGACGTTTTTATAATTGTTTCGCATATAGGTGAGACCTATCCCGAGGACGAGCGTAGTCACTCCAGGCAGGGGGGTTATGACCCTTCCACATACCAATGAATGGGCTTTTGGTTTTCCGTATATACCTATATACTTATGGTTTTTCCCAGAAAATTAAATGGAATGTTTATATGTTTTAAATGCTATACATTGTGTTTGCCTATTTATTTATTTATGCATTAGTAGTTGCATATATGTATGTTTGATGCTGCAGACGCACAAGTAAGTGCCAAGTAAGTTGTTTCGCATTGTTTGAGAAGTTATTACTTAGTTTGAGTAGATCACGTTGGTGTATTCATACACCCCATTTGTGCATTGTTTGAGAAGTTATTACTTAGTTTGGTTATGTGCTTTAAATTGACGTTTTTATAGTTGTTTCACATATAGGTGAGACTTATCCCGAGGACGAGCGCAGTCACTCGAGGCTGGGGGGTTACGACCCTTCCACATACCAGTGAGTGGGCTTTTGGTTTTCCGTATATACCTATATACTTATAGTTTTTCCTAGAAAATTAAATAGAATGTTTATATGTTTTAAATGCCATACATTGCGTTTGCCTATTTATTTATGCATTAGTAGTTGCATATATGTATGTTTGGTGATGCGGACGCACATGTAAGTGCTAGGTAAGTTATGGTTTATGATGATGATTAGTAGTTATGTGATATGCATAGAGAGCTCATAACCTACACCCCCGGTGTTAGTGCTCCCGCCCAGAGTAGGGCACAGTCCTTCACGTGATGTTCACCTCCCGCACCACACGCTCATCTTGGATCCAAGTTAGGTGCACAGTCCTGTCATACAGACCACTTTAGGTGGTTCTGACTTGTAGGTGACCGGCGATTATTCGTCCAGTCTTCACGTGATCGTAGCACTTGAGCGCATTTATTTACACCCAGTTTTGTCGTACAGACCACTTTAGGTGGTTCCGACTTGTGTGCAGGTATAGTTAGTGAGTTGGGGATTTGAGCTCTAAATTCAGCTGTATAGGTCACGTTAGGTGACTCCAGCTGACATGTTATTTGCATTGATTGGCATCACCTGGATTACTTACATTTTATGTGGAGGCATTCGACATGGCATATTTATGAGCATGTTTTCGATATATGTGTATTTTCTATTTTATGGGAAACTATACAAGTTTTACGGCGAAAGGTTAGAACTTTTGATAATGAAATGATTTTGAAAAGCTTTGTTTTTGCCCACTCACCCTTTCTGTTTTGCGCCCCTCCAGGTTCTAGTTTGGATTGCTCTTTTGGTGGCTCACGAGGAATCCACGGCATATCTGACAGATTATCACCAGTGTAGGAACCCCTCTGGGTGTGTTTAGTTAGTATTTGTTCCTCTGGACTGCACTAGGTTTTCTATGCTCTGAATATTGTTTTTCACCCTTACACTTGCACTTGGTTGTTAACTATTCTGTGTGTAGTTTGGTTTTTTTTTTATTTATTCGTACTTTTATTATGATTCTTGAAGCTACTTTAGAGAAGTTGCAAAAAAACATTGAATATTCTAAAAGGCACTAGCTGGGGGGCGAGCAAGGGCCTCCTAGCACCTAAGCGTCTTTGTAGGGCCTATGTAGGGACCTAGATAGTCTAGATGGGTGCCAGCGGGCTAAGCGGTCGCCTAGGTAGGTCTAGGAGCCCTTTTTTTTTTAAAAAAAAACCCTAGAAATTAATCGTGACTGTAACCAACCACCTAGCGCTTTGGCGGGGTAGCGGCACTTGTCGAACACTTGATGCTCTTACATGAATTTTTTTTTTTTTTTTTGAACAAACGATATTATCTATACTAAAGAGAAGGGAGTGAGCTTAATCTCACAATGGACTAGCAATAATGTGGTTTAAATTCACCTCGACGAGAATCAAACTTAAGACTTCTCACTTACAAGTGAAGAAGAATACCACTAGACCCTACTACGTGGCTGAATTTTGTTATTTATTTGTGATTTTCCTTGAGCATATTCAAGATGCAAATTCTTGAAGCACTTGCATGAACTTGGGATCCATTTGAAAAAAAACCCCTCATCTTTTATACACACAGATCTCAACTTCAAGTACTCGAGATTAGAGGCTGAAGTAAGTGAGGGTGCTTTTAGAAGTGTACGACCCATTTTGAAATAGAGACCTCAATGATCCCCAAAGAAAGACAGAAGGAAACGAAGGTCGTCTCTCCCGATAAAAAAAAAACATCCGGATGTAAACTCAAGGACTTCAGGTTAACAACTGACCTTGTATATTTTCCAACAAAAGACCTCAAAGATTCGCAAAGAAACGATGGAACATCATTAAAACGATCAGATACCAAGCGCTATACGATGTGTGGACTTTGAAAGCAACAAGATGCAATACATTTGAGAGAACTTTCAAACGTCTAGATTCTTCGTCCGGCGAGCTTGCTTAAATTACGATAAGCTATTGTCAACCAACCCTTCACTACTGTTCTAAGCTAATCAATACCTTACAACAAAGCAAAAGTATCTCAGCCTTACACCTAGGCTAGACGTTACTTTTGTTGAATGCAAGACATGTAAGCTGGAAATCAATTTACTCATCTGGGTGTCCTATATTCCTCAAAGACAACTGTGGCAATATTGGAAGCCATTTTGCGTTTCTTTACCTCTGCTATATCGTTACACTGCCAAGGCGAATGAACGATCTTCACCTTCTTCAAATTCTGAGCATGCTCGAGGATATATTTTGCAAACTGAATTCCGTTAGATCCCTTGCACAGCTCTATCGTCACCTCCTTAAGTTGATGAATAAAAGAAAGGTTTTGCAAACCCCAGTATCCCATGTCAAACCCAGAACACTGCAGGAAAGGCAACAATCAACTTGCGAATCAATTGAAAACACACACAGAGAGACATAGAGGCTAGACTTTTGCTTACATATTCTCGGTCACATGACCATTGATTAGTCTTTATCTCCAAAGTATTCAAATTATGTAGTCCTCCAAAAACGGAGACCATTCCTGGAACTAGGATATCACGGAAGCCTCCAATAGAAATGCACAAATGAAAAACATATCCTAATAGTCTTGCCTTCAAACCCCCATTGAACAGTGCCTACAAGTTATAAACACGATACCCAAATTATCAAAAGGTAAATTTACTTGATCAGGCAAAGTAATCTAACAGCGTTCCAGAACAACAATTCAAACCGAACTAGAAACATAAATATCAGTTTTTTTCTAGCAAGTGTGATTTTAAATTTAGTTTCAAATTAATTTAACCAACTCTAACAGCCTTTCTAAGAAATAATACAGGACCAAATTGTAAAATACTAGAATAAAAAAGATATAAAATATTTAAAAGAGAAGTGTCTCGCTACCATGGTGGTCTCATGGTTTAGCGTAAGAACTTTAACCCTGCTTATACTGCAAAGAACCGCGGACAAGAAGTTAAGGTCATCCGCTTCAGGCATCAAAGAAAGTTCAGCTTTTTCTAAACACATTAGTTCCCCCAAATTTTGGCGCATCGACAAACACCCAAACCACTTCAGATACTTAAGATTTGGAGCACGGATATTTAGTAATCTGCTGCCTGTAAGAGTATGTTCCCAGCTGATACATATTTCTTCAAGTTGCTCACCTGAGATGTTGATGTGGCAGGCACCGTCAGCCGAGTCAGCACCCATCACAAAACTAAACGATTTCAAAGAGGAGCTTTCAATGGTGACATTGTTTATTCCCTCAAGATATTCAAGATGTAAATCCTTGATGCACTTACATGAACTTGAGATCCATTTGAAAAAATCCTCATCTTTTATACAAGCACATCTCAACTCCAAGTACTCGATATTAGAGGAAGAAGTAAGTGAGGGTGCTTTAAGAAGTATACCGCCCATGTTCAGAAAAAGAGACTTCAATGATCCGCAAAGAAAGACAGACAACGGAAACAAAGGTTGTCTCTCCCGACCAATCATCATCCGGATATCAACCTCAAGGACTTCAACGTTACAGCTTACAGCATTGTGGATCCATGTCATCAATCGAAAAGTCGCATCTTCAAGAAAATCAGGTTCAAGGAAATCGTCAAGGCAAAAATCATCCCAATAGATACGAAATCGTTGTATTTTATTAACGCCACGATGCATCCATAAAAACCTATCCAAAGAACTCAACAACTGCTTAAAGCAGGAAACCATATGTGCATCAGAAAATACATCAATATCCAATGAAGGGGTTGACAGATAAAGTTGTTTGCATCTTTTGGACACACAGCCGAAACGAGTGAGGTCTGTGATAGCAAGGAAGGAAAGAATGTGATGAGCAACTCCATCGGGAAGATCACTAATTCTGTCTGTCATACTCTTAGCAAAAGCTCTAACTCCTTGACGTTGATAACTTCCGGCTGCCATTAATTTACGATTTCCATCCATACTGATGCACTCACTGGGTTTTATACTTTTACAAGAAAATTGGGTCTTCCATTTTCTGCACTTTTACAAGGATGGTTGAAGAGTTCAGTTAACCAAAGTAAATACAAATACTCAGTTATATTTATACACTGAACTAAAGTAAAGAGAATTCATTCCGGTTTTTCGCCATGGAAGCCCTTAATAACATCAGACTTTAGAGAAAAACACATGTGAAAGCTCAATTCTTTAGAGAGAAAAAAATAAATAAATAACCCAATACACGTTGTAACACCAAAGGAAATTTCAGAACTACAAATCCAATTATGATCTTGAAGTGCTTTTCTATAAAACTTATAGTTATCAGGGTGCTTTTTCTAATTTACTACTATCTTTCACAGATTAAAAGAAATAATTGATGGGGTCGACAATCGAAAGATAATGCAATTTTTGCAGCACCAAAAACCCCGAAAGAGCCAAAAATAGAAACCCACTTTACCAATTCAACAACTAAAACAATTATTAGATTCATAACAGGACGTACCAGCAAGCATCTTCTTCTTTAAATTTGAAGGACCGATTCGGCACATTGGTGCCCATTTCGCGCTCCGGAAGCGGGAGCACCTCGGTTCGTTTGTGGTACGGCTCGGAACCGGCTGGATCGGCCCGAAACGGCTTGAGATACGGCTTGATTTGTGAATATATGGTGTTTTGGCTAAAGTTGCAGAGGACTAGAACCCTCGTTGAAGATCGCCTAATTTCGATGATGAAACAGACGACAGCTTTTGCTTTATCAAACACATTTGGTGTTCCAAAATTTTTAATAAGCTGTTTTTTTTTAATTTTCCAGAAACCAGTCCGTAACTTTGTGATTATCAGTATTATTATTATTATTATTATTATTATTATTATTTAAACCAACTGGTTACTTTGTTGCGGCATTACACCATTTGTGATTAGCAATATTAGTCCTAATAATAATAATAATTAAACATCAAACTAGTTATTTACAGAACTGTTCCAATGCAAACCGAGACATAAGATGAAAATGGTACGAGAAAGTTTTAGTTGAGTACCTTAATAAGTCTTTTGTAATAGACTAGCGAAATTAGGAAATTTTGCAATGTCTACTCTCAACCATCTCCACAACAGTGAATTTGAGGAAAATCAAATTAGATTTTGTAGAATAAGGAAATTTTTTAGTTTTATCTTTCAAAAACTAGTTGTATCATAATTTGTATCATTTTTTTAATAGAGATGTAACTCACATATGTTAACGGATTCTATCTCTATTAAAAAAATGATACAACTAAATGATAAAGTGTAGCATTATTCTTTATTTTTATCTTTTGTCTAGAGGAAGATGAATGATGAAAATTTTAAGATACATGTAATTAAGGGTATGAAAAATGTCGGACCAAGTTCAAAGTGAGGTTCAAGGCTGCCTTGCATCTAGGCCAACTTTGGCTATTCTAGTAAGTTGAACTTGAATACTCTAACTTTCAATACAAATGACGAGGTATATACAATAGTATCAGTAACTTCATTTTCTAATATTAATTATATACTTTTTTATATGTGTCAAACTATTTTTTGTACGTAAATATAAATGCTACCTCATGTGTTATTCCAAATTAAACAGTTTTTACGCTTTAAAAAAGTTATTATACACTTATTTTCGGTTTGATTGAGACAATAATACTTGCGGCTTAAGGAAACTGCCATAAGGAAAAGGATTAATTGGTAACATCAAGAAATCCTTGCCACATTAGGAATTATACTCCGATTAGGAAAATGATTTAATTGAAAACCCTATATATACATCTTTATACCTTCAAATACTTAATTACTATATTGCACTAAACCTTTGATCATCTCTAGCTTTGTTTGCACTAAACCTTTGATCATCTCTAGCTTTGTTTACCATATTCTTGTTCTCAAACCATGACCTCAAATCCTCGCCCTCCAATAAATATTCGACGTGTTATGGTCGCCCTCATCGCCGGCATCTTTATCAGTATCGTCGCCGTCTACACCGACAATACCGCCCACTACCGCCGTAACACATTTAACGTAACTCATGCCTTTCTCACCGGGTTCAAGCTCACCATCACCAATGGCTTCAACACCCTCCACTACAGTCTTGCCCTCACCGTCGCCGTCCAAAACCCCGACCGCCACTTTAGCCACGAAAACATTCAAGTCGTCGCTTATTACAAGCGCCAAAAGTTTGCCACGGCAAAATTGACTTCTTTTCTCCAAGTGCCGAAGAATACGACTCTTGGGACGCTTTCGTTTGAAGGACAAGTCAGCGGCTTCATTGCCAGCGTTGAAGAAGATGCAGGTGGAGCTTACGAAATCGATGTCGAACTCTCTCTTCGAAACAGTTACTTCTTCATGTCACCTATTAAGTTCTTGTATCCGAATATGCCATCTAGGGTCACGTGTGACTTGAAGGAGAAACTATGTCGTGCAACCAAGAAGAAGTTATGTCCTTTTGCGAATAGGACGTCCAACGTCCCTCATTAACATGACCAATGGGATCATGGGATCGATGGAGGATGTTCTGTCCTTTTTTATTTAGGGTTTGATTATGTATATTGGATTTTGTTAATTCGTAAGCAAAATGTGTACATTGGATTTTATTAGGAGTGAATTGCCAGTTAAGTTCTTAAATTATTACTCAAGTAAAAATTAAATTTCTGTATTAAAATTTCAAAAAATAATGCCATAAACTCATTAAAAATTATCAATTTCAACTTTTGAGATTTCAAGCTTTTTCATCTTATTCTTGTAAACCATTAGCGACACCGCATGCATAGAACCACATGTATATTACAACATGCATACGTAAAGGAAGTATGCTTACCTGAAGAAGAACTCGCCATTGCTGCACGAAATGAGAAAGAGATCTTGTACACTCAACATCCAAAAGTTCTAGTTTAGAATAGGGTTACGGCTCAAAACGGATGGATAATGTGAGTGCAGGAACCTCCTAATATATAGTCAATCATCCATGATAACAAGCCTATTAATTGATGCTCATGATATTCCATATTAATTAGGATTTTGATATAGTTCTACTTGATATTGAACTCTTGTCAAAACATGATAAGGTTACTTGAATATAATTGCATGTTATTAGGACTCCTAATCTTAGCCAAGTAAAAACATGATTTTCTCAACGTGATAACTCATAAACTGAATAACAAGTATGTCAAGAATAAAAAGTCATTTTCCTTGACACTTACAAACTTACACTTCGTTGTATACTTAAATTACGTGGCTTGCTAATAACATACTTTAAAGGATAAAATTATCAGAAAAATTAATGATAAAGATTTAAAATTTTTAAATTTTAACGATAAAAATAAAATAAATGTTAAAATAAATAATATTACGATTGATTTTTAAAAATAAAAAAATAATTTTTTTATTACGAGAATTTTTTTTTTTATTTTTTTATTGTTAAAGTTCCCAAAATTATCACTTGGAAGGCCGTGATCTGACGCTGTCTTACGCTAACTAGCCTTTTCGCGAGAAAAAAGGAATAGCCCTGCCCAATGACTGAAAATTTTGACTCAAAACACAGTTACAAAAAAGGTTTTAAACCCCACTAAAAGGAGAAATTTTTTCAAGTGCCGGGTACACATGACACCTGGTGTTCCCTCATTTATTAGCATTTAGTTTTATTTATTTATTGAAAAATAAGATTGAAGGATATCCAAGATGTCAAATGCTAATAGGTGGGGAACACCAGGTGTCATGTGTACCCGGCACTTGGAAAAATTTCTCCACTAAAAGGTTCATATTTTTTTAGGATTGTGATATCCACATATCCTATTTTACTTCTCATATACCTTTTTAATTTTTGATTGTCTACAGAATGTGTACATTGGATTTTAAGAAGTCTACACACCCTTTTTTGGATTTTACTTATCATATTTTTTTTTGGATTGTCCACATATCCTATTTTACTTATCATATTTTTTTTGAATTTTGTTAATTCGTAAGCAAAATGTGTACATTGGATTTTATCAGATAAACTGAAGAAAATCAATGAACAGAAATTATCAAGAAGTGTGTAAGAAGTCTACGCATCCTTTTTTTTTATTGGTTCTTGACCTTTAGGCTTGAGTTATGTTACCGTGGATGGTGGGAAGGGGTTTTGCAAATGGGTTTGTTCTTGCTGCAGATTCATGAAAACATTGGGGCTCAAAAATGTGATAGGGTTAAATAACATCATCATTGAAAGCTCGTCTTGGGATTCATTCAGGGTTGAGCGTTCCTCTTTCTTTCAACTTCAACTATTCAATCTTAAGATCTCTGGTGAGAAACATGAAGAAATAAATATAATCTGGGATATTGATGAGTATCTACCGTTGATGGATAATTCGTTGGAAATTTCTGCTCCCAATCTCAAGTATTTGGAATGGGATGGTAGTATGATGAATCATCAGAATCTGGCGAAGTTGAAGTTGAATGTGGTTACACATCTACACCATTACTTATGTGGTGTGCCTGAATAGGAGCATAATTTGGAGAATTTGATAACTTTAATAATATCTCATATTCTATTCCGCGATGGGGATATTGGCCTTCAAGTTCAAAAGGTGAAGTTTTCTGCCTACCTTATTGTCCTTGTTATTTTGGTTATTTGGACTAGTTTGAAGTAACAATGAAACATTTAACATAGTCATTTTTTAAGTTTTTTAGACAAATTTATGTAGCGCATTCTACTAAATTTAGTTTAAGCTCCTCATCCATATATAGAGCATTTTTACCAAATTGAGCTTAAGTAAGTTCCATGGTACTTTAAAGTTCTTTGTCCTAACAAAGAATTTGAGTTTTGACATATTATATGTGGAATATTTTTTTTGTTGAATTGATTGTTTGTTAATTTTGTAGGCATCTGTATTTGATAAAGGATATTGGTAAAGCCAGAACCTTGATTTAATTTCTCAGCTGAAGGAGGTAACGTTGGAACTATCTTACGGGCCAAATGAATCCGAATTGCAATGGTTTTGCCTGAACATGCTCGGGATTTGAAGAAAATGGTTGTGGAGGAGTTCAGGAGCGAGAGAAAATCACGATGCGCGGTTGCGCACCACTACTGTCTCGTATTGCTAACTATCAGAGTTTGTGGTTCCAATGTTGCGATGTCAGGGTTTAGTCACACAATTACGCAAGCAATCGAGTGTTTATCTTGACGAAGTTCTCTGCTTTTAATTCCTACTTTAGTCTCTGATGTGACTGACGGGCCTAGTTTTCTTCTCTGAGGAAGAAAATAGGTAGACCTAGCACTATCTTGACGAAGTTCTCTGCTTTTGAGGAGCTCCTTGTGCCATATGGCTTATATATCCAATGAAAATAGGTAGACCTAGCACTATTTTGCTGTCAATTTCAGCTGATTGACATACTTGTTGCTTGCAGATCTACTTTTGTTTTCCATATTTTTATAGCCCGTTTACTAACCCGTAATCGAAATGAAAATAAAGAATTCGATTTTGATTACGGATTATACATATATTTACTAAAATTGAAAGGAATTAAAAATGCGTGAAGCCCACACAAAAAATAGAATACAATTCCTGAAATTGGAGAATTTGGATTTTCAACATATACAAGGTATTTGGATTCCGGATTGCCCAACCAATCGGAATGATAATTTTTTTTCCCTTTATACCCTCACTTACTTTTATTATTTTCAAGATTATCCTTTTAATCCTAAACTTATTTCTCTGAAAATGCTCCTTACAATTTTTTTCCATGTCTTTCTAGGTCATTAAACATAATTCTATGATAATTTACATTATGCATAACTCTATGCATATGCCGAAGAGAAAAAACTACAACTTGAGTAAGAAAATTTAGATATTAAATTCAATACTTAAATTTATAAAAAAAAATAAACAAAATCATTTTAGTATGTTTATGAAATAAAAAAGCAATTTAATTTTTTCTTACTATTATATACTATATCAAATTATATTAAAATATATATATAAAATATTTGATTTGAGACAAAGACATTTTAGTAATTATACTGATTTATATTCCGATTCTGTTGAATTAGTAAACAGCAATATGGAATTGTATTCCGATTCCAGACAGTTTTAGTAAACAACTTCAATAGGAATCTGATTCTGATTGCACTACATTTCAATTCCTCCTCAATCCAATTCTTTCTCAATTCAATTCCTCACAATTTGATTACGGATTAGTAAACGCACTATTAAAGTAGTAGGATTCTTTCTCCACTTATCTCCATCTACTCTTCTATTCTCACAAACCTCTTTTTATCTTTTTCTGGTTATTAAAAAATTAATACAAAATATTCACGTGGCTTAACCATAATTATTCAGAGGAAAAATTGGAGGAAGGCTAAGAGTGAAGAGAATCTTACTCCTTCAAAGAAAGATACGAAGTGACTTAAAATGTAAATTACACAAGTTGTAATTTTTTCCCATTTTTAATGAAGTTTATTTTCTGTTTAAAGAAAAATGTAAACTACATAATGGTTCTTGAGTTCATAAACAAGTTTAAATTTGATTTCTGAACTAAATTTTTATTAATATACATTCTTGGATTTTGTTTAAGGTATAGCATTCGTCTTCTGTTAGATTTCCCGTCACAATCTATTTTTTTATTATAAATTTTTGAAAAGTTAGAATAAAAATAAACCAAAAAAAGTAAAATTCAAACAGAAGAATAAATTCAACCAGCTAAAATCTACCAGCTAGCCATCCATCTGCTCCCATCCATACCTCCAACCTCTCGAATCCATATCTAGGTTTAATTTGCAATCTCTTTGGCCCTTTTGATTTTTGGGTTGATAAAAACTTCTTGAAGACACTTAGCATTTTACTTGTGTGAGAGAGAGGTTGTCGCAAGTACTGTTAAAAAGAAAAAAGTGAATGAGATCTTTATCTCTCGTGGAACAGAACTCACTTTTCATTACTATTACTTGTTTTGGAGTAAAACGATATAGTCAATGTTCACAACCAAAAAAAAAAAAAACGATATCGTTAATGAGTTGAATATTTAACTCACTTCATTATCTTTTTAGTGTAAATTATATCGTTTGTTTCGGTTGCTTCTAGTTCAAAAAAGAAAAGCGGACTACGCAGTAAGGCGAAATGAGGCCGTTAGAAAAAAAAAAAAAAAATAGTTGGAATTGAATTCGCGCTAGGTTCACCAAACTTTAGCATAATTTATAGATGGAGCGTTTTGATATAGATGCTTGATTTTTTTTTATTTTCTTACACCAAACATCTAAGAGCAATTCCACCTAAAAAATGCGCTAGCACCCAACCCATTTATCCACTCAGTGAACAGTAATATATCATAATGAACAGTAATAGGCCAAAGCATCTCCACTCCTAACAAAAAATAGCCTAGTTAATTTTATTAAAATATTATTTTTTTATTATAAAATAATAAAAAAATATTATTTTATTTTTAATTTCTGATTTTAATCTCTGCAAGCTCTTTCCAGCTTCTTCTTTCCCAACCTCACTCCCACACTCCAAAACCCGAATCTAACGGCGCAATAATCTCGACTCCGATCAAAATAACCTTGTACGAACGAAACCCAGAAATAACAAAAACAATCCTTGCAGACAACCTCATGTCGTCTCTTCAAGCTCCGTTGTTGGGCCTCGAAACGACGATCGCGAATTGCCATGTCAAAATGCCAGTGTTGTAAACCTCCGATAAGTTTCTTGCGTGAATATCGAGTCTTGTGGAAAGCATGTCCAAGTCGCTCTGCATCAAGAGCTTCCCGCTGTACGAAAGATCGATGCAGCGACAAGCTCCTCTCCCTTCTTCTCCTTCCGTGGCTCTTTGCCCTCCAACACCACGTTGGCTTCAGCATGGCGTCAAATGGGCCGGTCCCAAGGTCTGTCAATTTTGGGCTAGCCTGGAGACTAGCTTGGGATGGGTTCTAGGCAATCTACTCGGTTGGAGAGACTTCCCTAGGTGACGGGCCATTTTTTTGGTTGTGTGTTGGCCTATCCCACCCCCCGTGGAAGTGCTCTAAGGCTTTTAGGGTGCGTTTGTTGCACCGGACTGTCTCGAGCTGGACTAGTTTCAGGGATTAAGCTGGATTGGCTTAGTGAAACGTTTGGTGCAGTGTAAGACTAAGAAGCAAAATAATAACAAATTCTAATATTATATTATTTAATCTAATATATATTAATATTTTATTATTTAGTCTCTTTTTCTTTTTCTAAGTTCTCTTCCTCTCTCCCCAAAATTCATTCCACACCTGCAAATCATTCAAACAATTACAGAGCAAATCAAATGCCAATTCCAAATCACATCAAACCCAGTTCAAAATCAAAACCCAATTTAAATCAAAACCAAATGAAAACAAGAACCCCAAGCTGCTGCCCTTGACGCAAAATACGTCGCTGTCGTCCCAATCCAGCCAACGTCTTCATCGCCGTCGTAGGCTCCGGCGTTCTTGGCCTCCCATATTCCTTCAAGCACACTAGGTGTCACGCCCCAATCCCGACATACGTCCAGAATTGACACGTGACGTCACCAAAAAAATCCGTATCTATCATATCCCACCTCCGGCATATGGGTAAGCACAACTCAAAAATCGAATCGCATAGTTATTTTCGTATGTTTTATGGCTGCATCTAACCTCCCCGTTAGACTGCCTACGTACCCTAAACAGAGATCAAGCCATTCGTAGTTCGTCATGCACAATAATTGACATATAACACAGTTCGATTAAGTCGAAAGGTATAATATTTCTCAATCAATCAATAGAACTTGACAAGCGTGAAAATACTAGACTCAGGGTTACATAACAAACCCATTTGAAAAACATGATTTCCCCTCCAACTCTATATAAATCATTATGCCGCAACATGATACCGCAATTCACAACATATATCACTTCAAAGAACCAACGAAGCACAATACCATTCTCTAGCCACATTTATCAACAAGTCTAATCATAACAATAACCATGATATCCAACATAACAATCCCACATGACGATTAACCTTTCCACTTCATCCATCACGTAATTCATCACGTTTTCCACATAAAATCGCATTTCATAGTGTGTAACATAGTTAAGAATTAACAAAGTACACATGATTCTCCAGAAATATTAATCAACTAAAATACTCATGACAACCACACTCATATTCAACGTCATTTCATAATCACATCAATCAATAATGTCAACCATCACATCATCAATAACACATACAACAAGTCGAAACGCAAGTCTAGAGCAACACAATTCAGTTGAAGACTACATCTTTGGAAAAAGGGGATTTTGGACCACCCAACGGACCAAGGCTCCAAAGGGGATTCCGGACCATCACTCAACGGAATCCAAACAGAACTCAGTTCCAAACCACCCAACCGAATTGAACGGAAGTCCAAGAAGCATATCAACGGCTCGAAGGAACAAGACATGATTCAAGTTACCCAATTCACGAAACTCAACGAAACAAAGCAATATTGAGCAAAATCCACATCACAATGGGTCATCAATCATTTACTAGACCTCCCATCTCCCAAGCAATTCAATATGCGTTTCCATCACATGTCACAACCATTTCCAATACACAAGTTAAATCACATTTCACTTCATCATACTAATCACTATACTTCCAACATTATATCTCAATATATAGCTTGTAACATATCAAGGAATCACGAAGTACAATATTAATATTTAATTACGCTAATCAATCAATGAGATAACATATAATTTCACGAATTTAATTAAAGAATTCTACATAATTTCCAATTTGGGTTAAGAATAATAACATGGTAATTCTAATTTATTTTCACAATATCTATTGTGGGTAATAGGGGTGGGTTCGGTTCCGTTCGGTTCGGTTTTTTACAAAAACCGGAAACCGAACTGAAATTACTGTTCGGTTTTCTATCGGTTTGTGTTCGGTTCGGTTTGTATTCGGTTCGGTTTCGGCCCGGTTCGGTTTTTTTTTTTTTTTTTTTTTTTTTTTTTTTGCTTTTTTCCCCAAGTAGCTTAAAAAAAGTATATGAAAACAACTTGCATCCATTTTGTAATAAGTCCTATTTCAACATAATCGTCAAGACTCAAAATAAGCATTCCAAATTTCTAATATAATCATAGTCTCAACTCAAAGACAATGAAAATAAACATTCAATTCAAAGTTTAATTATAATCAAGTGTTCCAAAGTCCAAAGTTAAATAAACATCAAAGTTTAAATCTTCCAAAAGTCCAAACTTAAAATAAACATCAAAATTCAAGTATTCCACATCTAAAAGACTAAAATAAACATTACAAATTTCAAATTCCAAATTTCAACTTTCAAGTGCCCCACAAATACAATGAGAGTGATCCACGTACTTTTTCAACGACAATTTGCTTGCTAACGCTTGGGTGGCCTAGGGGGCAACATATCACCTTTTTTTGAACTTCCACTTGCCATTTCTACATAGAAATAATAAAAGAAAAGATACTAATTAAAATGTTATTTAAAATAATCTAACAAAATCAAATGCAATAAATAAAATTATCTTTCTCAACTTCTTCACAAAACTCCATCTCCTCAATGGTTGGCTCATGATGTAATGCAACATGAATGAACCTAAGCCAATTTTGAGTACATATCAAAGCCTCCACCATTTTTGGACTTAAAGAACTACGATATGGATCAATTATCCGTCCACTTGTACTAAACGAGGATTCCGAAGCAATGGTTGATACGGGAATAGCTAAGATCTCTCTTGCAACACGTGCCAAAATTGGGTACTTAGAAACCCCATTCACTCTCCACCAATTCAATACATCAAAGTTCTCCTCTTCTTCTCCTTCATTAGGATCGGAAAGATACTTGTCTACATCATTATGCACAACCCGGGCTCTCTTTGCTTTTCTCATTTCACTTTTTTCTTTCAACTTTCTTTCTATTTCGGTCATGCTTGATGAAGAGTCTCCTCTTGTCGTTTGAGAACTACCACCACCACCACTTATACTTTGTTGTGTACTCAAAGACATCTTCATGAATCTTGTAAAGATCAATCAACAAGTCCTTCACCCCATTTGTGGTACTTTCAACCTTTTCTTCATCCTCACCAAATTGTATCTCAAAATAATCAACGACTTTCTCTAATTTATGGCGAGGATCAAGCACAAGTGCTATAAAAAGATATTGATTCATGTCCTCAAGTGAACCCCAATACTTGTCATATTTTTCTTGCATCAACTTGGAGATCATAGACAAAAGTTCATC
Organism: Pyrus communis; assembly: GCF_963583255.1. NCBI lineage: Eukaryota > Viridiplantae > Streptophyta > Magnoliopsida > Rosales > Rosaceae > Pyrus > Pyrus communis. The sequence continues at coordinate 2,140,281 of NC_084815.1, read as the reverse complement.
ATCTTTGTTTTCATGCAACAGACTTTTGATCTTAAACAAATCACCAAAAGTAGTATGAACGGTTGGAGTATTAGAACAACATACTTTTAAAGTGACTTCATAAAAAGGTCTCAAAAAGATTGCAAATATCTCCGCCTCACTCCAATCATCCATCGAAGGTGGCCCCTCCCTCATATTATCATGATTGTCTTTAACAAAGTACGGAAGGTAATGACCATCATCTACTTTTAATCTATCAAAAGCCATCTTGAACTTTAAAGCCGATTCCAACATTAAAAATGTGGAATGCCACCTAGTAGGGACATCCAAAATCACAAGCCCTTTGCTCTCTATTCTCACTTTCTCAACACACCTTTTAAAGCTTTCTAACCTTTGGGGGGAAGATCTTACGTACCTAACCGCATTTCGAATGCTTTGTATAGTCGTATTCAACAATTTTATCCCATCATTCACAACCAAATTGAGAATATGAGCAACACATCTCATATGGAAATATTTTCCATCATGCAAGAGTGCATTAGGAATCCCCCACCCACTTATTCGGTGCACCAAGCCCCTTAAACCGGAATCATTTGCGGAAGCATTGTCAACCGTAATGGTTAACACCTTCTCTATACCCCATTTCACTAAACATTCCTCCAAAAGTTGAGCGATGGATTCTCCTTTATGATTTGGAATGATACAAAAATTCAATATCCTTTTATATAACATCCAATCATCATCAATAAAATTGGTGGTGAGAACCATATAATTGGTTTGTTGAATAGAAGTCCATGTGTCCGTTGTTAGACACACCCTAAATGTCTTCAATTGACTCTTCAATTTATCCTTTTCGGAATAAAACAAGCTAAGTACATCCTTAGCAATTGTCTTACGACTAGGCACTCTCCACATAGGACATGCTTGCATGCAAAAACGGCGAAAACCTTCTCCTTCAACAAAAGTAAAAGGCAACTCATCTATAATTATCATCTCAACACAAGCCTTAGTTACTTCCTCTTGAGAAAATCCTATAGCGTCCAACTTATCTTTCGTGCCGGCAAAGGTTAAGATCTTTTGCCTATTTGCGGCAAATATTTCCTTATTAGGACCGTAGCTTCTACATCTTGCTATATGGTTTCTTAAATTAGTTGTACCATTTTTATCAGGGTCGGCCATATATGATTGAGCACAATACTTGCACAATCCCTTAACTCTACCACCCTCAATTTTTTTTTCAAAATGCTCCCAAACTGTAGACCTTTCATGACTTTTTAATGATTCCAAAAAAGCTTCTTCTTTACTTACTTGGTCATGTTGGTCACCTTCTTTTGGAGTTGCATCGGCGGGATTTCCGGATCCACCAAGAGAACTAGGAGTTTGTCGAGGTGCCACCATGGTGTTTTGAGGCGGAGTTGATTCACCAACAATGTCCATCTAAAATAAGAGAATCATACAATTAATTTTTCAAATAAGAGATTCATCACAATTAATGAATTAATTATTAAACACAAGGGCAAAAGTAATAGAAAGATATGACTACTTACTTCCGATGGTATACTCGAAGATGAGTTTGTTTGATCTTGAGGGCTATTTGATTTTGATCTCATTGAGTTTGAACTTGAGCTTGAGGCCCTTGAGACCTTTGACGCCTTTGACTTCATCTAATTCACACAAAATAATATGAGGATAGTAGTTAGTACTACAAACTTATGAGGTGTATAGTCCACACTACCATATCAACACGAGAACTAATAATCCAATTACGCTTACAAACTAACTGAGAACATGTTACAAAAGTATTATTTGATCCTCTCAATTTAAAATAATACAAGATATACAAGGATGCAAAACTTAAATATGCATTTACATAATAATTGAGTGGAATTCGTAAAGTAAATATTAAGCAATTTATGTTGTCAGAAGCATATCCCTTAAAAAATTGCAAAAAGTGTAAACTATTGGGGACATTCATTCTTTTATGTTTATTCTTATAAATTAATCGGTCAAATGAAATAGTTGGTGCCAAACAATCTTGCATAAGGAAAAATCATCCAATGCCTAGTAATTCCATTACAACTAAAGGTGTGTGAATCATTGGATATAGTAATACCATTACAACCAGTTATATGAATCATCGGACATAGTAATTCCATTACAACTAAATCCTATGGTTTATCAGTCATTCGTAAAGTCTTGAGCGAGGACCTTCCTTTTCCTTATCCTACGGCAAAGCACTAAAATGACCATGATTGATTGCGAGAAAGAGCGAGAGTGAGAAAGATGGATTGTTTGTTACTCTAGCAGAGGATCTAGTCCCACACCAATCTGCTTACATAAAAAATTACGTTCTGACTCTTAATAGATTGTCCAACCAGACTAACTAAACTTGAGTATGACACAGAATCCCGCTTTCAAGAGAGACAACCACTGAACCACAGAAAAGAAGGATGACACTTATAAAAACCAAATACCACACTTATTACTTCTTTCTGCTCCATTACTTTGTCAAACGCAAAAAAAATCTATCGATTTTTTATTTGGTCTCTCTGCCCCATATTATTTCTTTACATAAGAAAAAGAAAAACACAAGCATAAACAGCCAGTCCAAGTAACAATAGCCTAGGATTGATTCCATCGGAGACAGAGTTTTTGGAAACCAACAAACAGAATTATCACCTTATCGCTATGCAACATCATTAGTAGAGGCCCAGATATGAGAGTACGAGACCAACCTTTTGCAGTCTCAAGACTCGAAGTCGACACGGCAAGAACAAGCTGACGACGAGATCAAAGACTGGCGCTGGCGGCGAGGGCAAGGTGTGAGTCGTGTGACCGTGTGAGAGATTGAGAGATTGAGAGAGACAGAGCGAGAGAGAGATGAGGCTCACTGCTCAGGGCCTCAGGCTGCGCAAGACTGAAGAAGAAGAACTGAAGGCAGGGAAGGCCGGAAGGGAAGTAGGGAACGAGAGAGAAGAGGCTTAAGGGTTAGGGTTACAACGGCGGCTTTAGTTACAGGGAGTCAGGGACCAGGGTTTTGTTATTTGTTAAGGCTTAAGGGTTTTGTTAAAAACATTAAAAAATTAAAAATAACCTCACAAATCCTGGAGGCATGAGGGTTCGAACCCATGCCTTCAGCTTGTAAAGTTTCATTGAAACCAACTTGGCAATAGGTTCTGTTTTGTTATGATTGTATGACTAAACAATTTATAAATATTCAAAAAAATTATATATATATATATATATATCGGTTCAGTTTTCGAGCCTCAAAAACCGAAACCGAACTGGTCAGATTCGGTTCGGTTTTTTTGTGGTTCGGTTTTTTTCGACCTCGGTCCGGTTCGGTTGTCGGTTTTTTTCGGTTTTCGGTTTTTTGAACCCACCCCTAGTGGGTAATTCCCATCTACTCGAATTTAGGATTCTAAGATCACCTTACGAAATGAACAAGAGCAAGGATTCCGAACCACTCAACAGAATCCAACAACATTGGGTTCCGGACCACTTAACGGAACCAAAATATCAAGCGGTTTCTCATAATCTACCCAGAACTATCATATGTAAAGTCAATGCCAATATTATGGAATTGGTGCACTGGCAAAGCAGGCACCCAGACAAGCTGAAAGGCTCGGATGAGGGACAATAAAATAAGCATGTGATACAATAATAAAACTAGCCATCAATCATAATTTATAAACCTTGAATATAAATCTTTCATAAGAAATCAATACCCAACTTTTGAAAACTCCGAGGGAGTCACCTAGACATCCAAAAGTTCATTTCAAACAACCATAACATTTCACACCCATATTCACATACACACAATGAAAGTAGAATTAGGGCGACACTGTTCATCCAAAGCCTACACCTTTGCAACCATCTCAAACTAAACTCAATGAACTAATGTGGATACAATCCCGGACCATCACTCAACGGGATCGTGGAGTAAGAGGGATTCTGGACCATCACTCAACGGAACCCAAACCAAGATACGATTCCTGACCATCACTCAACGGAATCGCGGAGTGGAGTAGGAAGGATTCTGGACCATCACTTAACGGAATCCAAACCAGGATACGATTCCTGACTATCACTCAACGGAATCGCGGAATACATTGCATAACCACCAATCAATGAAACAACACATGAATCAAGTTGCTCAAGTTATAAAGGCTCAACGAAACAAGAAATGAAATAATGAAACGATCATTGACACATGTTTCAAAGCAACAAACCCTATGACAATGGGTTAACGGTTCACCACTAGCCCTCACCTTCATCAAATCAAGCCAATCAAACAAAACAAACCATATTTCCAATATGCACGTCAAATCCCACTTCATATAACAATATCATTGGCTAAATATGAAAATTAACAATTTATAGGAAAAATGATTATAAAACCATTTCATATTCACATATATTAAAGTCACTCACATTTCATCATAACATACCATCTATGTAAATCAAACACCTTTCGAATATGCACGTCAATTCACATACCACGATCATCATCAGTACACAAGCCAAATCATGTTTGATAAACATAGGTCTATGGCTAAATATATATATATAAATATAAATATATATATATATATATATATAATCACATTTCAATAGAATCACATTATAAGACCAAGTCAAATTCACAGATGATACCAATATAAGAAATCAAGGCAATAACCATATCACATATGTTCAAGTCACTACCTAACCAATGTAGGCCCATTAGACTTCACTTAAGTTTCCCATAGTACTAATTTTATTATTTAGAACATTCCGAGACATGTTGACCATAATTCAACTCTAGTTCAACGATGGGGTCCACAACAATCCGCAAATCAGATTTATGATCCATAACTTCCCAAAGTCCACATTATGCTTCGAGGATAACATACTAAAGTTTCATTTTGATCCAATGGTCGAATTGTCGTCAATCACACAAACAAGTGGCGGTCCAATTTGATCACCACACCAAACAATTGAATCTTTGGAAACCAAGCTAGACATAGGTTCACCTGGTCACTAGAAGGTATTTGAAACCTAGACAACACTCGTGAACGATCCCACGCACCGCCACACACAGTGGAAGTCAAGATGGAGGGTTTACAAACCCCGAATTTCAACATTAACTAGATGAGCTCAAATTTACATGGTAGCTAGAGCTCAACAAGGGAAACACTTTTCACAACTAGGCCGACGATTCTAACCGGAAACCGTCCAATTTCACCGGAGAAAACCGGATTTCTAGGGTTCTAAACACCCAACTCTAAAATGAATACGAAAGCACAAACTAAGCATACCCACTTGAAGATTATGAAGAGTATATGAAGTTTCATACCTCACTCGAAGGAAATCGTTGCCGGAATCGCCGGAAAAATGATAAAACCGCCGGAAAAGTCGTGGACTTTGCGACCTCGAACTGCAAAGATGGAAAATAAATGGGAAAATCTAACATTACAGAGATGTAGGGCTCATCAAGAGCTTTCCATGGACACCAAGATCATCCAAAACGAAGCTCGGATGAGAAAGATACAAGCGGGTCAAGTTTGGTGGGTTTATGGGTCAATTTCCCCCTAAAACTGGTTAGGCAGCACCCATTTTCCATTTTCTGAAAACCCTCCCCCCTTTCTGGAGGTTTCCCTCCCATTTATAGCATTTTGGTAATATAACCAAAATGTCACCAACTTTAAACGACTCTAACTTCTCCGTTTGGACTCGGAAATAAGATCTGTTTACGCCTACGCGCTCATGGAATCGAACTCTACCTAACTAATTCAAGAGTTGACCGAAAAGGTCGAGAAAATTGGAAATGACTAAAGTAACCCTCATTTCGTTTTTCTCAAATTTGGAGAAATAAAGAACTAGTTCCAATCAAATCTTCGAAATACGTCAAGATTAAAATAAAATAAAATAATAATTTTAGGGACGGGATATCACACTGGGTGGCTCACCCACCATTGGGTTCACAAGATCTCGTCAATCGCGTGAAGTCGACAAGTCCGAGGTCAAGTTCGAAGCGAATCAGACGAGTCCAAGGTTGAGTTCGAAGTGCAGCGAAGCGAAGCAAACGGCTAGAGTTGGACAAACGACGGTAAGAGCAGGATCTTCCTCAGTTCGATATTTTTGGTTCAAGGTGAAGAAAGAGGGAGAGAGTGGTGGTGGTGGGCTGGTGGTGTGATCTCATTGGAGTTGGCAAGTTGTGGTGTGATGGTGGTTGTCGGTGCTCCAGATAATAGAGAGCAAATAGAGGATGAGACATAGCATACAAAGACGGAGTAGACGAGGTCTTAGCAATCCTATGGGTATTGGGGGGTCTCGCTAAGAACTCCTAGCGAAGGAGTTTGTCCGTGTGAGTCCCCTTTAGTTTCATTAAACATAATCCCACTACAGAACAAACACGGGACTGGACTAATAGTTAGTCCGGTCTAGTCCAGTGATGCTTAGTGAGGGCAAACAAACGGCCCCCTTGGAGATTTAATCAAACTACTTTTCTACAATTTTATTTAATTTACTAATTAATTTCAAATCTCACAAATTATTATTATAATTAATTTACTCATTAAATCCAATATATAACAAATTCCTAAAATCTTGCAAAAGAATATATTGTTAATTTGTGTCCCATTAATTCAAAAAATATTTCAAAAGAAATTATAAAAAATCATTAATAACAAAAAAAATTTGAATTGTGGGTGCAAAAAAGACTAATTCTTTTTTTTTTTTTAATGATAATCAAATAGTAATATTTTAAATGTACCAACGTACTACAAATAATATTACTTACATGAGATATGCATGGCCATATATATTAAAAATAGCGTATCAATAGTTTGCTACACTTTATTTTTTGTTTAGATACATACTACGTTACTGGTACGTTTATACTATCATAATTTTGGTATGTAAAAAATTAACAACAAATTACATGTAACCCAAAACCTATCAATATATATTGGCATTTCTTAAATAGTTTAGATATATATGGATTATTATATTGCGTCAAATTAATTTCAAACTCACTAGATATAATTATATCCTTAAATTGAGAAGGGATGATATTTCATAAAATATAGCAATAAATTAATTAATATTATTGATTGCATTTTTGACATAAAAATGAATTTGAAAAACACTTATATTTAGAATATAATTGGATTGTAGGATTTAATCAAAAGTCTAAAAATGAAGCATTGATTTGATTCTAATAATTAACTCGAATTTACATATTAGAAAGATGTAAATTTTATTTTTAATTTTTTCACGTCTCAAATTTATAGATTTTTACTAAAAATGGTTTTTATGAAATTAACGCACGCTATAAATGCAGTCCTCTCATTTGACACTAGTTGCCTTTGATACAAACCGTTTCTCTTCCTCTTCCCTGTCGATCAAACTTCCATAGAACCCCTTGCTGAAGGTGCTTCTGCCAATCTAAATGTCACTTTGGACAGATTCAGTGCTCTTCCACGTGAAGTTGCTCATCACATTTTGTCATTACTTCCCATATCCGACATCACTCGAGTTGGCATGTTATCCCAAAAATGCAGAGCATTTTATCTGTCAACTCCCACATTGAACTTCACTGAATTCCCCTCGGAGTCCACTCGCACCTTCAACAGCCGTTTGGAGTTGATGGCTTCCTTGGACAAGTTCTTCATACATCGCCACCATAACAAGCTACAAAGCTTTTCTCTGGATTGGGTTTCTGAGTACGAACTTGGGGAAACAGATATTGAAAATTGCTGCTCTAGATCTGTTGAAAAATCTAGGGTTTTGGGTTGGATTGAAAATGCACCGACTTGCAACGTTGAAAAGCTTGATTTTTTTCTTTACTACTGTGATGCCAACCCTAGAAGATATTATTTGCGAGACCCAGATAGATTTTCCTTCATCTGTGTTTGTTTCTGGGTCTCTGAGGTCTCTCTCTCTAGATATGAAGTGTGCAACTCTTAAAGTTTCCACATTTTCTGCATCTTCTATCTGTAATCTGGTTTTTCTGAAGCTGAGAAGTGTTACCATGGAAGATGATGAGGGTTTTTGCAAATGGATCTGCTTCTGCTGCAGAAATATTAAGGAGTTGAGGCTCGAGTGTGTGATAGGGTTACGAAAAATCGACATTGAGAGTTCGTCTTTGGAATCATTTGGTGTTGAATATCCCTCTTGTTATGATCTTTGCCATGTTAAAATCTCTGGTGAGAAAGTTGAAGATTTGCATATAAATTGGAATTTTAATGCTCCATTGCCTCGGACGAATTCGTTGGAGATTTTCGCTCCAAATCTTAAGCGTTTGAATTGGGTTGGTTATATGATGAATCACCAGAATCTGGGGGAGTTGAATTGTTTGGAAGAAGTTCAGATTTCTCTCATGGCTGATGGAGTAGATGATCCTGAAAGCAAAACTCATGAGTTCCTCTCTAGCATTCGCAATGCTAAAACACTCCGTATTGATCAAGGGACTACAAAGGTAAAGAGTACGAAATTGAGAGGATAAAATCGGTTAACTGGTCTAAGTCTTTTTGTAGTGTTTAGGGTTTTATTATCTTTTCTATTTGATTTGATAAAATCCTTTGGCTGTAATATTGTTGTAGAATCTGTTCAAGGATGGCTACACACCCCCAATATTACATGAACTCTTGCTTGAATGTGACTATTTGGAGTGGTATCGATGACAAGGTTGTCCCGGCGCTGGCCTCACTTTTTAAAGGACTCCCTAATTTGACTACTTTGGAATTGACAGTATCTGATCAGCTACCCTTCTTCTTTTGCACTGCAAATGCGGCTACTGTAAGTGAAAATCTACGTTCTCTCCAACATGCAGAGTACATTTTACCATTGACAATCTTAGTTACATTTCTTACTTGGGAACTATAATTGAATTGCTTTTTTGTTTGTTAATTTTCTAGTCATCTGGATTCGATAGGCGATATTGGGAACGCCAGCACCTGGAGTTTGTTTCTCAGTTGAAGTATGTAACCATAGAGCTTACTAACGGGTCTAATGGATTTGTGCTTGCAAAGTATCTGCTTGAACGTGCTCAGAATTTGGAAGAAATGCTTGTGATTTGCCTGCCCAATCAATGGAATTTCACAAGGAAGTTGAGGAGCAGCCGGATTATTTCTTCCAATGCTGCAGTTGGCTATCTGGAAAAAAGTGGGGGTCGTACAGGGTTCTAATCACCCAACTCTAAATCCACATTTTGGGGTTTCAATGGTTCCTTTTCGGCATTGCAAATCAATGTTAAATCTAGTAGGGTTTGTTTTCTTCCTATATGTGTTATTAGGACAGAACTGGGCGGTTGATCCTGTAAGCTTTGTTTAAGGATATGGAGGATGGGAAAGTTCGGAACTGGATGATCGATCATGTGTTTTGTTCAAGGATATGGACGATGCTCATCTCTTTTATTAGTATTAAGTTCTTATGCAACTTTACTTTCAAGATCTCCTTCTCTATGAACTTCAGTGTTTTGCCTCTAAAGAAAGCAGGTCTGTGAGGTTGAATCTCTGAGATTTTTAAGGTCAAAACTGTGTGCCCAATGTGTTGTGTGAATTGTTGTTTGGATTGTGAAAACTTGGGAATCAAGTAACGCCTTGGGCTTTGAAAGACCGGCCTAAATGGATCTTGAAAGTTGTCCAATGTAGAATCTTTGATCGGTACACTATAGTAAAACCTCTCTAATGTAATACTATAATGGAATGATCTAAAGTAATTAAAAAAAATTCCGGATTTTTTTTGGTCGAACGATAGATTATGTTAAATTAGTCACCGATTGGGTTCGAACTCACATCGTCATGCAAAAACTCAATACTTTTTCATCACTATGGGAAAATACCACTTACCTAGAATTTTTTTTTTATAAATATTTTGTTTTGGAGGAAATATATATATATAAACTCAACATAATTCTTTAGTTTCACATAATTAAAAAAAAAAACAATAACAAAATAAAAGTTTTTATTCTTCCTCTAAACATTGTAAAGAGTAAACTGACCGAAATTCAAATTCCCCTCAAGAATGTGTTTGATTTTGATTTTTCCCTGAAATTTCTTTTAAAAAGGCTTTAACATTTTTAGCTCATTTATTGCATATAGTCTATTTTCTTATCTCATTCAAATTTCTGTCAAATATAGTCTACGTGACAATTTGATAAATCCCTATGCACCCCACCGTTTCATACTTCGAATACACGTCCTTTCTCATTATTATTACTAGCATATGTCCACAAAGACCATAAACCATGTTAGAACCCGTACCCATATTTTGATGGGTAAAAACCAATTTTCCCCTTAATTTAACCGATGCCATAGAAATTAGAAAACCCCTGCAGGAATCACACGGAGCAGGACGCCCCCAAATGCGCAAATTAGGTTTAGGTTTTCGAGAGGGGAACTTCCAAATCAATCACATTTCCAGAATCTGCATCGACCCAGTTGGGCTTGCACATCCTCCTACTCTTCCTAGTAAGCAGAATCTGGGTATGTTCTAGTTTCCTACCAAAAGAACGCATCTTTACTTTTGTTCGTTTAGAAATGAATCAAATTGTTGTTCTGGTTTCTGGATAATTCAATTTTTCTGTGAGTGAATTGAAAGAGGGGTTTTCCAGATAATTTATTTCTGAGTAATTACTGGCGCAAGTTAATGGATACTGGAAGTTGTGAGGGTGAGGGAGTTGATGGTAAGAGGAGGATGATAGACAGATTTAGTAATCTTCCTGACCATGTTGCCCACCACATACTTTCTTTCCTGACTATCTCGCACCTTGCCCGTTTCGGCTGCGTGTCCAGACGATGCAGGGAACTCTATCTGTCAGCTCCATTTTTGAACATTGATGAACTTCCTCGCTTGTCTGATGCCAAGTGTAGTAAGCTGCAAAGGTGGTTGAATTGTATGGATAGGTTCTTCTTTCTTCGTGGTAATAATAAGATACAGCGTCTTCGTGTTTGTTGGATGAGTCACTTTGTAGACGTTAGTGATAGTGATAGTGATGGTCATGTCGATGGTGATGATGAGGATGATGATGAAACACTGTGCTCCTGTGATGAGTATTTTCGAATGATGTCGTGGATACACAATGCAGTGCGGTGTAACGTTGAAGAGCTTGATCTTGATATTGGTCCTGGAGAGGCGATAGCTCCGGTGTTTCCATCTTCTGTCTTTCTTTGTGGTTCTTTGACGTCGCTGTCGGTGGACCTGGGTCGTATAGTGCTTCACGTGCCCTCTTTTGCGTTTCCCTCTAATCTCAAATACTTGAAGTTGAAAAGCGGCATGGTAGAACAGGGGTTTTCCAAATGGATCTCATGTTGGTGCAAATGCATTGAGGAGTTGACTCTTGATGGAATTCATATGCGAGATACCACCATTGAAAGCTCGTCTTTGAAAAAATTTTCTTTTGTGGGGGACAATTTAACTGACACAGTTGACATCAGAGGCGATAAACTTGAAGAAATAGTTATCGACTGGCTGCTTCACTCTCCTAGAGAAAAATCGTTAAATATTAATGCCCCATGTCTTAAATATTTGAGTTGGAAGGGGAATTTGATGGAAAGCCGAAATATCGGAAAATTAGAATTCTTAGAAGAAGCTGCTATTCTTCTGAAGCCTGAAGTAGATGGCTCTAGCGATGTACTTGAAGTTCTTTCCAGTTTATGCCGGGCTAAAGTTCTTAGCATAAACGAAGCGACAATTAAGGTACTGTGAACCAGAACCCTTCAGATCAGACTGATATATTTTTGTGTTGGCAATTTGAACTTAAATCTTGTATTTATTTCTTGTATGGGGTGATAGGGTAAGCTAAATATATATTGTTCTCATGTATCAGTAGACTTTAAAGCTGGAAGACGGATATTGCTTTTTATTAGTCTTGTTGAAATGAGTCAAAGAAATTGTGAAACATTATTTATCGCAGGCTTCATATCGGGAAGGATCCATTCCAGCATCGTTTGATAACGTTTCATCTCTCGATATACATATTAAAAGCTTTGGTGATGAGTTGGTCCCAGCAGTAGTCTCTCTTTTCAAGGGAATGCCCAAATTGTGTTCTTTATACATAAATTCTAAGCGCCCTCTTTATGGCGATGAATATGATGTAAGTTAAAGTCTGTTGCTACTTGCTTCCTTCTCTCTTTCCATGTATAATATGTATCCTCAAGCTCATATTCATAACGGCTTTAAGATAATGCAGTTGTCCTTTCATTATATTTGGTTTAGACTCGTTGGGTGATCCCCTATTGATTCCATTCTCTTTTTTCTCTTGCAGGCATGTGGGTTTAATATGGGATATTGGAAGATGCAAAACTTTGGTTTTATTCATCAGCTTAAGGAGGTTTCCATAGAGCTTTCTCATGGGACTAATGGAGTAGAGCTAATCAGGTATATACTCGAGTATGCCCAGAATTTGGAGACAATGCTCATAATTCATTCACCCCAACATTTGGATGAGCTTGTGACGAAGTTAGATGAAACCAAGAAAATTTCCAATGCCAAGATTTTCTTTAAGGAAAGTAAGAAATCTGTCTTTGTACTTTAGGGAACTTATTTATGCTATAATATCACTACCTTATTGGGAATGTTGACAGATCGGTTGTGGCACATCGAACTAGGTTTTGAGAATTCAACTAGCAATGTTTGTGTGTGCCATGAGTCTTTTGTTTGTTCTGTATCTACCATCGGATCAATGGAATCAGTTTCGGTAAGCATTTCGTTTTGAAGTAAGTTTTCTTGCTGTCCTTGAGCATTACTGTGTTGGTTGACTAAACATGACTGCATTCGTAGCGCCATTCACATCTCTGTTTCCTGTTTCTCCACTGTCCTAATTTCTCATTCACCGGCATCCCCAAACCCAAAAAATTAAACAGTATTAGTGGAGCTCTACTAAATTAACTTCACGTTTTCGATTGTCTACTACCAAAAATTGCCTTGTGGTCATGTTATACGACTAGCAGTACGAACATGGTTAAAAATGATGCGCAATAAAAAAACCCGATGACGATAAGGAATGCTTCTGCGGCGAGGATGCTTCACAGGCCTTCCGTGATCGTTTGATGAGTCGTGGTGCAGATGGTTCTGACAGCGGTAGCAATGGCGATAAGGAATGCTCCTACGAAGATTATTTTCGGTTTATGTCATGCGTCCATAGTTCATTAAGGTGTAATGTTGAAGAGCTTGATCTCGACATCAAACATGGACGTACCAAGTTTCCGTTTTCTTTCTATTCCTGTTGTTTTCTTGCCTTCTTTGATTCATGGGAGACTGAGCAGAAAACAGCACCGGCTAATTTTTGATTGCCGCAGCAAATCGAACTAGACATGGTTTCCTGCTCTGCATTGTATTTGAGGTGCATTGGTGAAAACACCTATATCAAAACTCTCCATAAATAAATCACTAGATCGTAATATTAACTGGCACTAACGGAAAAGTAATTCAATGGTAGACAGAATTGGTTTGATTCATGGAAGGAGTTGATGCTAATCCTCCTGAGAGCAGAACATTGGTAGACAGAATCAGTGATCTCCCAGACCATGTTGCCCATCACATCCCTTCCTTACCATCACACACCTGGCCAGTTTCGAATGCTTCTCGAAACGATACCAAGAACTGTGTCTGTCATCACCATCTTTGAATTTTGATGGATTTTCCATACCGAAGGGATCTAGTGAGCAGCAAACGTTGGTCGATTGTTTGGATCGGTTCTTATTTCGTCGCGGTGATAATAAAATAAAATGCTTTCGAGTTCGGTGGTTCGAATGTATGCCCTTCTTCTTTGAGGCTTAGTATCGTCGGATTTGCGCTTGTGTCTGCTCGGATGTTGTCAAGGATCCGCAATGCAGTGAGCTGTAATGTTGAAGAACTTGATATTCACAATCACATACCACGTGAGCGTATCGAGTTTCCGTCTTCTGTCTTTCTTTCTGGATCTTTAAAATCTCTATTTGCGGATCTCAATTGTATGGTTCTTCATGTTCCCTCCCTTAAATTTTCCTCTAATCTCAAATTCTTGGAGTTGCGTGAGGAAAGAATAGAAGAGGGATTTTTCAAATGGATGTCATGTTGCTGTAAATGCATTGAGAAATTAGTGCTTAAAGATCTTACTGTGGAAACTATCACCATTGAAAGCTCGTCTTTAAAAACATTGTATATTGATGGTGACGATTCTCTTCACATACTTAACATCTGTGGTCAGAAACTTGAAAATATACGTATCTGCTGGAGAACTAGAAATCCTGAAAAAAAAATCATTAAATATTTCTGCTCCGTGTCTTAGATCCTTGGCTTTGAAGGGGAGTTTGATGAATCACCCAAGTCTGAGTAATTTGGAACTGTTAGAAGAAGCTGCAGTCTTTCCGAATCCGAAAGTAGATGTTCTTGACCAGGTGTTTGAGCTTTTTTGCAGTTTGCGTAAGGCGAAACTGCTGTTTGTCAAGTAGTTTATGCCAAGTTTTGCTCAAACAAGTAAAAGGAAAATGAGAAACATGATTTATTGCAGTACTGTTATCGACAAGCTCTTCGAAAGGGATCCATGGCAGCAGCATTAGATGACGCTTCATCTCTGCATATACATATTGAAAGATTTGGTGACGAGTTTGTCCCAGCATTGGTCTCTCTTTTCAAACGATTGCCAAATATCGCCTTCTGGTACGGAGGAGTTGAGCTAGCATAGTATATGCGCCAATCCACTAAGAATTCGGAGAAGATGGTCGTAACTCGTAAGTCTCTCACCCCAGAATTCGGAGGACATTTTAAGGATGTTAGACGGAAACACGAAAATATCTAATGTCACAATGCTCTTCGAGGAATATTAAGGAGAATAGTGAAAACGATCTAGGTATCAGAATGTGTACATGCGCTGTTATGTTCTTCGTACTGTATGTAAAATCTCAAAGGATCAGTCTTCGTAATCTTGTCTTTTGAAGTTAATAGATCAACTAGCCCTTGTTCTAACTAAAGTTTAGAGTAGATCACTTTCTTGATTTTACTTCTAACCAATTTCATAATTTTGCCACTAGCACTACGATGCAATGGTATTTCTCTCGACTTAAAAGTGTGATTTTAGGTTCAACTTGACGAGTTCAATAATGCTTAAGAAGGAAGACAACCAAAATACTTGAGAAAACCAACAAAATCCTGAAACGGTGCTTCCGATAATCTCAGCATACAAAGGTTTCAACATTGCAACATAAAGAAATCCTGAAAACGATCGGAAGTACATTCTTCTATCTCTTGATTGATTTTTCTTGAAAGCAGACAGCTGCGGCGGCATTGGAAATCTTGCTTTTCTCTAACTTCCTTGCAACTCTCTCCAAATCCTGGGGTAAATAAACAATGACCATTTTCTCCAAATTTGGAGCACACTCGAGCACTCCATTCCATTAGACCCATTGCAAAGCTCTATGGTAACCTGCCTAAGCTGATAAACAAATGCAAGGTTTTGCAACTTCCAGTATTCAATATCAATCCCAGATGTCTGGAAAGGAAAGACGACAAGACGCAAATCAATTGACAATACCCAGAAAATATCAAGTTGAAATCATGAATATCATGCCAACAAAGAGCGGGGGAGCGGGGTTAAACTTACATTAGATTCAGGGGCCTCAAGAGGTGGATTATACTTCATTAATACTAAATTGAACAGATTAGGCATTCCCCTCAAAAGGAAGACAATTGCTGGGATCAACTCGTCGACGAAGGTTTCGATACCCATACCCAAACAAAAGGTATCATACAATGGAGCTGGCCTGGATCCACCCCTGAAATGGCCCTGCAATGTTATAGATCACGTTTCTCATTTTAATCCCTTTTCTTTTCAGAAAAACCTATAACACGGATTCGTAAAACTAAAAACAACGTGAGATAGTAAGAAATATAAACTAATCCTATCATTGACATACCACAAAGAAGTAAAAGAAAAGAAGTCCGAATGACTGGTTCACTTTACCTTAATGGTCACTTCATTCAGAACAAGAACTTTAACCCTGCAAAAACTGTCAAGAACCTCAAATACATTGTCCTTGTCATCCCCTTGAGAATTCAAGGTAAGTATAGCTTCAGCCAAGCATTCAAATTTTCCCAGATTTGGGTGTTTCACCATGTTCCCAAGCCAGTTCAAATGCTTGAGACTTGGGGCAAAGATATTTAAGGATTTGTTGCTGGCTGAGGCAAAAGGCCAGCATATAAATATACCTTAAAGTTTCTCACACGAGATGTTAATATGGCAGAGGTCAACTGAAAAACCAGAAAAGCTCAGTTTTTTCAGAGACGAGCTTTTGATGGTCATAGTTTCTATCCCATGAACTTCTTGAAGATTTAACTCCTCGATGCATTTGCAGCAACAGGAGATCCACTTGAAAAATCCCTCATTTTCTATAAAGATTTTTTTCAACTCCATATACTTGAGATTAGATGGAAAATTGAACGAGGGAGTCCTAAGAATCGTCCAATTCACATGCAACACTAGATACCTCAAAGTTTCACATTGAAAGACACAAGATGGAAGTAGTTCATGCTCAGAATCATATACATCCGTCTCAAGATCCAGCACTTCAACCTTACACCTAACCGCATTTTGGATCCATGTGAACATTCGGGTACCTTCGTAGCAATCACGAGCACAGAAGCACGGTGGTTCTTCACCCTCGTATTCCTCAAGCTTGTATTCCTCATGCTTAAACCAACAAACACGAAAGCTCTGTATCTTACTATCCCTGCGATAGAGAAAGAACCTATCCAAATAACTCAACAACTTGAGCCGGTAATAACAAGTGGACGTATTCGCTAACGAAAACCCATCGAAGTTCAACTTAGGGGATGACAGGCAAAGCTCTCTGCATCTTTTAGACACACAACCGAAGCGAATGAGATCGGTCACAGTAAGAAAGGAGACAATGTGATGGGAAATCTGGTCTGGAAATTTGCTAAATACATCTATTATACTCTCACTCTCACTACAAACTCCTTCGCCTCGGGGACTTGCAGTAGCTTTTAACTCACCCTCGCTTTCCATGAAAGCCAATCAAAATCCGAATTTAGGGTTTTGCAAAAGAAGATGGCTTTTCAGTTTCTACTACGATTCACGGAGAATTTAACAGTAAAGCATCAATCAAATTATGCCTTTCTCCTTGCACAGTGAACAGAGATGAAGAAATGCCAACACTCACTTACCCATCTCGATTCTACCCACCATAAGTCCATCAGCGAGCCAGAATCGGCGGTGCGCTCCCATCATCCTCCGTCCCGAATCTGGATCTTGAAGAACCCTAAATTTGTTGATTTGGGGCTTTCGGATGGTTCCTAGGCTTTTATAAGTTTAGTATTTTTGTCGATTTCCTCTAAATTTGTTCCCGCAAATTCGAGTCCCGATTTGCCGCGTGAAATTTCTTTTGGCCCGCCAAAACCTTATTTACTTCTTATTTTTTCGACATCACCCGCCGAAACCTATATCATTCAAATTTATTTTTACTCTTTTTTTTATAAAAAAAAAACTAACGAAAAGTTCAAAAATGTTTTAGTTTAATGAAAAAAAAACAAATAAAGATGTAACGAATAGTATCAGGAAAAGGTAAAATTATAATTTTTCATTAAAAGTGAACCGTACCGAAAGTGTTTCGTTAAAACTTTTTTTTTTTTTTTACAATAATATATTTACATGGATGGAAGAATTATTTGGTAAAGAGAAAATTATTTAAAACTTCACTTTCCTTTTTTTTTTTTTTTTTTTTTTTTTTTTTTTTTGTCAAAATAAAACTTCACTCTTTGGAAATATGTCAATCTTTTTCTTAAAAAAAAAAAAAATGAAATGTGGCTAACTATAAGAATATATGGCTCGCTTAATACACATGATTAGGTTCGAAAAGAACTAAAGTTTTAGGTATATTTAAAGTGGAAGAGAATGATTTTTCCTTTGGAGGGGAATCAAATGAAGGACATTTAAGGCTACAAGTTTATTTATTTATTTGAACAAACGATATTATCTACACTAAAAGAGATGAGATGTGCTTAACCTCACAATGAGTTAACAATAATGTGGTTCAAATTCACTTTTGACGAGAATTGAACCTAAAACTTCTCACTTACAAGTAAAAATAAATATTACTAGACCGTAGTATTACCGAGTCTTCGTTTAAATTTGTAATTGTTATGGAATCTTCCTTTTTCTTTTTTTTCTTTTTTTCTTTCAAATAAATCCCAAATTATGGAGATTTGGTTTCACGCATCAAAACATGATAATTGTTCAGCCCGGTAAGAACATAGACAGTCTACAGAGATATATAATATAGACATAGTCCATGAATCATGAACTTGTCATCTTCCCGCGCAATCTTAACCACCGCACCGGCCACCCCCTCACCACCCGCACCGGCCGCAACCATGTCGGCACACTGATTGTCAAGTGGAAGAAGAGAGGGAACTGAAAAAGAAAGGAAAAAATAAAAAAGATTTGAAACCTAGCCTGTTTGACAACATTTTTACTTGTGATTAGTACTAGAGCGAAATATATGGTAGTAATGAGAGATGGGAAAAGGGCAGGGGAGACAGAAGAAAGCTATGTATACCGAGCAAAGCATACAATGAAAACTAGGCATGTTTACGTGCATTGCGTCGTGATTGCGTGTTTTACAACTTTCACAGACTAAAATGCAAATGCAGAAGCCAAAGAGAGAAGCTCATACGGGAGCAATTCCAAAAGGCCTTCAGAAGACAAACCACAATAATTTTGAAAGAAAGCTTTCCTTGCTAATTTTGAAAACAAAAATTCTAGCCTCGGCTATAGCCTGGGTCCGGCCCTGCCTACTAAGGTTTCGACATTGCAACAAAAATAAATTCTGAAAATTATCGAAACAGCTTTCTTCTACCTCTTGATTGATTTTTCCTGGAAGTCAATTGTCGCATTGGGAATCATCTTGCTTTTCTCTAACTCCCTTGTAATTTTTTCCAAGTCCTGGGAAGAATAAACTATTACCATCTTTTGCAAATTCTGAGCATACTCGATAATGTACCTTGCTAACTCCATTCCATTAGACCCGTGGCAAAGCTCTATAGCAACGTGCTTGAGCTGATAAACAAACGCGAGGTTTTGCAACTTCCAGTATTCCATGCTAATCCCCGATGCCTGGAAAGGAAAACAGGCAACATGCAAATCAACCCAAATTTAAGAAAGAAATAATTGCGTTATTCAAAAAAATCTTGAATATATACCAGGATAAAAAAAAAAAAAGCAAGAGGAAGAGAGAGAGAAAAGGAGAAAGAAGTAGGGAGGGGGAGCTTATACTCTTGAAGCAAGCACTGGCATAAACTTACATTAGAGTTAGGGTCACCAGAGGGCGGATTCAACATTATGCATAAAGTACAAAGCTTAGGCATTGCTCTAAAGAGATAGACCATTGCTGGGATCAGCTCATCAATAAAGCTTCCAATTTCGATACACAAAGAACTAGTATCACATAGTGGAGCTGGCCTAGATGATAATTCCTTCAATGGAAGAGCCTGCAATGGTATATTGTTTCTCATTTTACTTTTTATTCTTTTCAACAAAATTTAGCATCGGTATGAATTTACATTCTGATTATCGTAAAACTAATATCATCACATCGGAGCATAAGAAACATAAATTATCTAATCCTATAGTTTCCAGATAACAAAATGAGAAAAAAAAAATTCAAATTGCAAAAACAAACTTGTTTTGCAATATATTTTTTATTATTTTCCACAAAACTCAGCATAGAAGTGAATTTTCATTCTGGTTAATGTAAGATTAATGTCATATCTCAATTTTAAAACAGCGTTATAGCTTAAGGAACGTAAAGTAACTAATCCTATCATTGCCATATCACAAAGAAGTAAAGGAAAAAAGTTGAAAGAAGTTCAAAAAGAAAATGAAAAATCAGTTTGAGATGTTACAGTTCTGTTTACCTTAATAGTCGCTTCATTTAGCATAAAAAGTTTAGCCCTGCATAAACTGTGAAGAATCTCGACTATATTGTCCAAGATATCCAATGTTGGCTCCAAGAAAAATGAAGCTACTTCTAAGCATTCTAATTTTCCCAAATTTGAGTGATTCATCAAACTCCCGAACCATTTGAAAGACTTCAGATTTGGGGCAAACATATTTAAGGATTTGTTTCTCGGTGAGTCCAATACCCAGCAAATACGTATGTACTCAAGCTTCTCACATGAGACGTTAATATGACATTTATCAATCAGAAAGATACCAGAACAGTTAAGTATTTTCAGAGACAAGCTTTCAACAGTAATTTCTTGTGTCACACAAACGTGTTCAAGGCTTAATTCCTCAATGAATTTACAGCAACACGAGATCCATTTGAAAAATCCACCACCATCATCTATATCAACATTTTTCAACTCCAAGATCTTGAGATTAGATTGAAAAGCGAACGATGGAGTCTTAAGAACCGTACAGTTCAGGTGCAGTATTAGATGCCTCAAAGTTCCACACAAAAAGACACTAGCAGGAAACAGAAACCGTTCCTCCTCATCCTGATAATTCATCACCAGATCAAGCACTTCAACATTACACCTTACTGCATTTTCAATCCATGTAAACAGTCTGAAACTCGCACAACAATCACAGACGCATTGTGCTTCTTCATCTTCACCCTCACATACATCATGCCTATACCAACGAAGGCGGAAGCTTTGTATCTTATTATCACCACGGTGGAAAAAGAACCTATCCAAATAGGTAAACAATTCGAGCCGCTTATAACAAGTAGACGTATTCACCAAGGAAAATTCATCCAAATTCAACTTGGGAGATGACAGGCAAAGTTCTCTGCATCTTTTGGACACACAACCGAAACGAGCGAGGTCGGTTACAGCAAGTAGGCAAAGAATGTGATGGGAAATCTGGTCTGGAAGGTTACTAAATACATCTTTCATACTCTCACTTTCACGCCCACTACAAATTCCTTCACCTCGACGACTTGCAGAAGCCATTAACTTAAGCTTGCGACTCGTGAACCCAACTAATTTCTGTGTTAGGGTTTTGCAATATAAAGCTAGAATTTCAATTTCTACTACGATGCAAAGAGAATTGAACACCAAATCATCAATGTGAATCAAAATGCAGAAAAGTGGTACTTACCCATTTCGTACCAACAGAATCCGATCATACTGTAGCTAGTAGGAGCACGTTGGAGCCAAAATTGGTGTCGATCCATTGTGCCCTTACCTCCTAGAAAGAAGAGTAGAAAGAACCCTAATTTTGTTAAATTGGGGGTGTTACTGATATTTGAGAATGCCGGCGTTCTGGCAGAACTAGGCATATATATATATATATATATATATAGAGGCAGCATAGCCGTCCATAGAATTTAAAGTGCATAAATAAAACATATAAAAACAGAGTAGCATATCAAAATAATGAATTAAACGTAATGATGCAAGTATATTTGGAAAATAAGTTTTATTGAAAACTTACTGCAATGCAGATAACAAACAGGTATTGCCTAATGGCAGATGAAACAAGTAAACAAAGAGATGGAGCTCGCAGGCATCCTGAATAATATATATGTACTACAAGTGTTTGAATAATCTCAGCGAGATGATATTGAACTGAACTTTTGAAGTTAAAAATTTATATCCTTCTTCTGAAGCTGAATCCTCGTTATATAGAGCGAGGAAACTGAATGAGACTTGGCCAATTGATCCGGGAATCCCGCTGTCTGCTAAAGCTGGGTGAATGAATAGTGAAGATGCTTTGATTCTTTTACAAAAGTTAAATGAATAGTGACCTTTTTGTTTTCACTATTGTGAATAGTGATCTTTTTGTTTTTCACTATTGAAGAATAATGCTTTGTTTTTTGCGGAAGAGATGAAAGCAGCTACTGCTGATGATGTTGCTGGGCTGACACAATCACATGGGCAAATATTGTGTCTCACATATCAAATGGGTTTTGGGCATCTTGAAAATCTGCTTGATCAGCCCATTTGGCGGGAAGCTGAGACGAGGCAACATAATTATCTGAATCTGAGTCTGAACCTTTTTTCTTTTGCAGCAATGCTGCTTCCGCCATTAGCAGCTGAGCCATATCCAGCAGTTGGGTAGTTTTTTCTTTCTTTGAGCTGGAGGATTTGGCTGACTTGGAAATTCCTTTGAGAGATGAAGATGGACTAATGTCTGATAAGGATTGAACTGATTCCTGAACTTTTGGTAATTCAGGAAATTGCTGATTTTCTGGCAAAGCCTGTGATGAAGAAGCTGAAATCTTGATTGGCTGTGCCTGAGGAGAAACTTGAGGAAATTCCATTTTTACAAAATCAATAATTTTTTGGTGGTTGAATTTGTCCCACCATTTTACCCATCGGGTTCTGTAAATTCCACCAGTATCAACTTCAAAGTTCCATTTGAGAATCCAAGGGATTTTGTACTTGGCTATGAGAAGTGAGAAAATAGTAACTCTGTTGCCGAATCGACTTCTATCAAATCTGGGCTGGAAATTGTTGATGAGAACATGACAGAGGTCTTCTGGAATGATGGAAGAACTTGGGCCATGAGAGGCCCACCAATCTAGAAACCAGGCGGGAATACTTTTTTCTAAAAATATTTATTCTGGGGATGTTTTCCTCAGAAGCGATGTCAGCTTTAAGCTTCCTCCATCGTATTTTATGTGGTTTGTTTAAAACAAGTAATTGGTGATTCACCGATATTGTTTCAAAATCAGAAGGAGTTGGAGAAGTGGGTTCTTCTTGGTTTGGAGGATGATAAACAGGATGTGCAACTTGTGAAGAAGTGTCGACAGACTTTAATTTGAGTAAATCATTGACTAAATCTTGTTGTGCAGCTTCCTGCTCTTTTAACTTTTTGTTTACTAAAGATTTGATCAAATCTTGATCTTGACCCAATCTATCGGTTAACGTGGATTCAGAAAAAGACTGTCTGCTAGGAGCAAAAGATTTGTGTGACAAAACTGATTCACAAGATTTTCTTGCTGGACAATCAAAATTGATTTTAACTGTGCCGTCAAAATATTGTTCAATATTGTCGAGATTAACGAGGTTGTTTTGGACGGAAACCGGCTTACTTTCATTAATTAAACACCAATCTGAGGGGAGACTGATGTCTGACCACCTAATGGTTCTTGGTACTCTTTTGTTTGCGCTTTCTTGGGTTGTTTGGATTAAAAGAGTGTGGTCGCGAGGACTTTTGTTCAAAGCTTGAAAATTCATGTTTGTGCCAGTGACTTTGTAATAAATTCTAAAAATAAGTGACAAAGGTTGTGTTCCTTCCAGGACTTGGTACCCGGAGGTTTTGATATTAAGAGTAAGAGCTTTTAAAACATGTGGGTTTGAAAGACTTATTGTGAGATCTGTAAAACAATCAAAATGGATAGGTCTGTTATAAAGACTTGATTCAATCATTCCAAGAATACTATCGTTAAAATCAGTAAATCGGGCGTCACGAAGACATAAAAGAATAGACGTATTAAAACCTTTTTGTGTTAAAGGTTTAACCGCGATTTGAACTAAACCAATGTGAAGATAGTTATGACCATTTTTGCGATGCGCTTTGATTTGTTCTGGAGAAAATAATTGACAAGTCTCATGTTCTTTGCTAAGAGCATAAGCATTCTCAACTGTTTTGACGTGATGTTCGGATTTAAAAGAGGTCAAAGACCATTTTTTCTTGTAAATATTTTGGGTTGAAACTTTTGGAATGTTCCAGTCGGAAAAATCAATACTTTCGTTTGTCTGAAAAACCAGTTTTTGTTCTTCATTGACAATGTCAGGTATAGTTCCTAAGTTGGATCCAGAGCTAGTGCTGGTCATTGAACTATATCTAAATAATCTACTCATGATATGCACAAAACAAGTATACTATATGCAAGACTTAAAAGATTCACCTTCCTCGTATGTCTAGACTCTTCCCCCGCTCATGCGCTCCGCTCATGCCTCTCCTGGGACTTATTGTTTGGACTACGTCTTACTGTTTGGCTGGAAGAAAGAAGAACTGAGGACCGACGATTAAGAAATGCAGATAAGATACAAGTATGTGGATAGCAATGAACAGATTAGATAGATGCTAATGCAATTACCAACCACTTGGCTCTGATACCAAATGGGGCGGAACTAACAACATTAGCATCTATCGGAGCCAAGTGGGGCGAAACTGTTGTTAGTTTCGCCCCATTCGGTATCAGAGCCAAGTGGTTGGTAATTGCATTAGCATCTATCTAATCTGTTCATTGTTATTCACATATTTGTATCTTATCTGCATTTCTTAATCGTCGGTCCTCAGTTCTTCTTTCTT
This sequence comes from Pyrus communis, assembly GCF_963583255.1. Classification (NCBI taxonomy): domain Eukaryota; kingdom Viridiplantae; phylum Streptophyta; class Magnoliopsida; order Rosales; family Rosaceae; genus Pyrus; species Pyrus communis. The sequence goes on along the minus strand of NC_084815.1, from coordinate 2,116,046 downwards.
CCAGCCAAACAGTAAGACGTGGTCCAAACAATAAGTCCCAGGAGAGGCATGAGTGGAGCGCATGAGCGGGGGAAGAGTCTAGACATACGAGGAAAGTGAATCTTTTAAGTCTTGTATATAGTATACTTGTTTTGTGCATATCATGAGTAGATTATTTAGATCTAGTTCAATGGCCAGCACTAGCTCTGAATCCAACTTAGGAACTATACCCGACATTGTCAATGAAGAACAAAAACTGGATTTTCAAACAGACGAAAGTATTGATTTTTCCGACTGGAACATTCCAAAAGTTTCAACCCAAAATATTTACAAGAAAAAATGGTCTTTGACCTCTTTTAAATCCGAACATCATGTCAAAACAGTTGAGAAGGCTTATGCTCTTAGCAAAGAACATGAGACTTGTCAATTATTTTCTCCAGAACAAATCAAACTGCATCGCAAAAACGGTCATAACTATCTTCACATTGGTTTAGTTCAAATCGCGGTTAAACCTTTAACACGAAAAGGTCTTAATACGTCTATTCTTTTATGTCTTCGTGACGCCCGATTTACTGATTTTAACGATAATATTCTTGGAATGATTGAATCAAGTCTTTATAACGGACCTATCCATTTTGATTGTTTTCCAGATCTCACAATAAGTCTTTCAGACCCACATGTTTTAAAAGCTCTTACTCTTAATATCAAAACCTCTGGGTACCAAGTCCTGGAAGGAACACAACCTTTGGCACTTATTTTTAGAATTTATTACAAAGTCACTGACACAAACATGAATTTTCAAGTTTTGAACAAAAGTCCTCGCGACCACACTCTTTTAATCCAAACAACCCAAGAAAGCGCAAACATTAGAGTACCAAGAACCATTAGGTGGTCAGACATCAGTCTCCCCTCACATTGGTGTTTAATTAATGAAAGTAAGCCGGTTTCCGTCCAAAACAGCCTCGTTAATCTCGACAACATTGAACAATATTTTGATGGCACAGTTAAAATCAATTTTGACCGTCCAGCAAGAAAATCTTGTGAATCAGTTTTGTCACACAAATCTTTTGCTCCTAGCAGACAGTCTTTTTCTGAATCCACGTCAACCGATAGACTGGGTCAAGATCAAGATTTGATCAAATCTTTAGTAAACAAAAAACAAAAAGAGTAAGAAGCTGCACAACAAGATTTAGTCAATGATTTACTCAAATTAAAGTCTGACGACACTTCTTCACAAGTTGCACATCCTGTTTATCATCCTTCAAACCAAGAAGAACCCACTTCTCCAACTCCTTCCGATTTTGAAACAATATCGGTGAATCACCAATTACTTGTTTTAAACAAACCACAGAAAATGAGATGGAGGAAGCTTAAAACTGACATCGCTTCTGTGGAAAACATCCCCAGAAGAAATATTTTTAGAAAAAAGTATTGTGATGAAGAAAAGCTAGTCATATATGCCGAATGGAAAGCTTTTGTAGAACAATACCAATTTGAAATATCTTTCTTTGATTTCATTGAAAAACATTATGAAACCAAAAATAAAGTTACGGTTGTTACCAAAGAAAATTGGGTTAAGGAAGACAAAATTTTGATTTCTTCCAGTCATCCTCCTAAAGAAACTATTTTGATTTCCACTGGTAATACCAATATCCCCGCAACCCCTTTTAAAATTCCAAAAGAAGATTCTGGTTTTAAACCTGTCATTGAATAGAATAATTTTACAAACCAAAGTCTTCATACTATTGGAAAACAGTTAGACAAAATTGAAACCAAAATCGACAAATTGTCTCAACCAATTTCTTCTCCAAAAGAAAAACCTTTAATAAATTTTACTGATACTGTTTCAAGTTCCACTGCTTTAAAATCCATGACTACTTTACAAAAAATTGATCATATACTCACTGAGCTCAAAAAAGAAAAATTTGTTAGTGTTTGGGCAAAACAATGATGTTTCTGTTGAAGAAGAAAACACATCTTATCCAGATTCTTCTCAGGACACGGAAACTAGTTCTGCTATCCAAAATATTGAAAATATTTTTCAAAATATTGATATTCAACCAACTTTTGATTGAAAACGTATTCGTACTCATCCGGTCAATCCTACTTCTCTCACAAAAAACTAGTATCCCAGGCCAAGTCCTCCTGACCTTCAATTTGAAGAACGAAATATTCAAAATCAATTTTCAGTTTCAGCCGACAAACTTTATGAGTGGAACATAGATGGCTTATCCGAACAAGAACTTTTGAACAAACTTCAACACATGTCCATGATTGCTAATAGCTACATTTCAAATCACAATTTTACTCAAACACAAATCGTTGATCTTCTCGTCACTAGTTTCACTGGAATGCTTCATTCTTGGTGGGAGAAGCACTTAACTTCTCAGTCCAGAGATGAAATACGTTTTACGGTCAAAAAAGATGAGGAAGGATTTCCCATTTTTGACGAAACGATAGGACAGGGAATACCCGACGGAGTAAATACTTTACTTTATACGATTATAGAACACTTTATAGGAACACCTAGCAACGTTACTACGCGTATTCACGACCAACTGAGTAATTTAAGGTGTCCAACCTTAAGTGATTTCAGATGATATAAAAATGTTTTCATATCCAGAGTTATGCTTCGGGAAGATAGTAATCAACCTTTTTGGAAAAAAAAATTTATTAATGGTTTACCAAATCTTTTTGCTCACAAAATACGAAATGTTTTAGTAAATGAAGAAGGTGTCATACCTTATCATACCCTTACTTATGGTAACATAGTTAATGTTATTCAAAAGGAAGGATTGAAAATGTGTATCGACATGAAGATTTCAAAACAAGTTCATAAAGATAAATCTATTGCTAAATACGAACTTGGAACATTTTGTGAACAATATGGTTTACCTCCAATTGCTCCTTCGAGTAAAAAGAAAAAAGCCCAACAAACCAGCAAGTTTTCTAAACATCAATCCAAATTTTATAAAAACAAAAGATCTTCAAACAAATATTTTCAGACAAATAAATTTTATAAAAAATCATCTTCAAACAAAAAACATTTTCAAAAGTCTAAAAAGGATTTTCAAAATAAAAAGGAAAAGTGTTACAAGTGTGGTAAATTTGGTCATTATGCAAATGAATGCAAGGTTAAAAAGGTTATTAACCAACTAAAAATCTCTGAAGAAGAGAAGGTTCAACTTATCCAGACTTTAGAAATTAGAAATACCGACTCTAGTCAATCTGATAAAAATCCCGATTTTTCCATCTCCGACTCTAGCAGTTCTAGCGACGTCTCATCGCCAAACATTAAGTTTGGGTGCACGGACACTTGTTGTAATAAAATTTCAGTGCTTAATAAGTAAGAAGAACAAGAAGAGTTTTTAATGGAATTAATTAGTAAAGATGATGACCCTGATTTAAAATCTTTTTATTTGAAAAAACTCAAAAATTTGATTTCTTCTCATGAACCTGGCACTAGTCAAACTTCTTCTCAAAATATTTCTCTCAGTACCACTTTAGAACGTTTTAATAAATCCAAAAAGGAGATCACCCTCAAAGATTTGCAAAAAGAAGTTAATCAAATCAAATCGGAAATTAAGTTTTTAAAATCCGAAAATACCGAAATTCGTTCATAACTCAGTAGAGTACGTACGCAAGAACTCGTCCAAGAACAAAATGGTTCTTCCTCAAATTCCGATTCCGACGCTCACTCGGCTAAATCTTCTTCTTCAAAAGAACTTGTTTTAAGTCTTTTAGATAAAATAAGAATTCGAAAATGGTATTCTAAAGTTACGATAATAATCGAAGATTTTCATTTAGAAACCATCGCTTTAATTGATTCAGGTGCAGATTTAAATTGCATTCAAGAAAGATTAATAACTACTAAATATTTACACAAGTCTACGGAAACACTTAGCGCTGCAAATCAATTCCCAATGAAATTAAAATATGAAATTCCCAAAGCCCATGTTTGTCAACAAAATATTTGTTTTAAAACTCCATTTATTTTAATCAAAAATATTTCTGATCCAGTTATTTTGGGACTCCCCTTCATTGCATTAATTTATCCTTTCAAAATTCATCATAACTGCATTTCTACCAAGGTTTTTGGCCAAAAAATTACTTTTGAATTTTGCATGGAAACAGATCTTAAAAAGTTAAAACAACTTCAAAAAGATAATGTTTCAAAAACTCTCAACCAGATTACTGCAAAATCCCAACAAATTGCTTTTTTACAGGAAGAAATTATTCACAAAAGAATTGAAGAACAATTAACAAACAAATCTTTATTAGATTCTATCCGTCAGTTTTTTGATTAGCTTACTAAATAAATTTGTTCCGATCTTCCAAATGCTTTTTGGCACAGAAAACAACATATTGTTAAACTACCTTATGTTAAAGATTTTATTGAGTCAAAAATCCCCACAAAAGCACGACCGATTCAAATGAATCAAGAAGTTTTAGAGTTTTGTAAAACTGAAATTAATCAACTTTTAGAAAAAGGAATTATCCGTAAAAGCAAATCTCCATGGTCTTACCCTATTTTTTATGTCCAGAAAAACGCAGAATTAGAACGCGGCGCTCCACGACTGGTTATCAACTACAAACCATTGAATGATGTTTTAGAATGGATCCGATATCCAATTCCTAACAAAAGAGATTTGATAAAAAGACTTTCTCAGGCAACTGTTTTTTCTAAATTTGATATGAAATCAGGCTTTTGGCAAATTCAAATTCATGAATCTGATAAATACAAAACTGCTTTTGTAACTCCTTTCGGACATTACTAGTGGAATGTAATGCCTTTCGGCTTGAAAAATGCACCAAGTGAATTTCAAAATATCATGAATGAAATTTTTAATCAATACAACCATTTTTCGATTGTTTATATTGATAATGTATTAATTTTTTCAAAATCAATAGATGAGCATTGGAAGCATTTGCATGCATTTGTTAAGATCATTAGGTCCAATGGGTTAGTTGTTTCGGCATCTAAGATTAAGTTATTTCAAACCAAAGTTAGATTTTTAGGTTACCATATTTACAGGTCTACCATCCAACCAATTGATCGAGTCATCCAGTTTGCTGATAAATTTCCAGAACAAATTATTGATAAAACCCAGCTTCAAAGATTCCTTGGATCTCTCAATTATGTTTCAGAATTTTATCCTCATCTTCGTCAACAATGTAAACCTTTGTTTGATCGTCTCAAGGAGAATTCTCCATCATGGTCTCAAAATCATACTTCCATTGTTAAACAGATAAAAAACCATGTCAAGACTTTGCCCTGCCTTGGCATTCCAACTCCCGACTCTCTCAAAATAGTCGAAACCGACGCATCCGATATCGGTTATGGAGGTATCCTCAAACAGAAAATTTCTTCCGAATCTCCTGAACAAATTGTTCGTTTCCATTCAGGAATTTGGAATCCGACTCAAAGCAACTATAGTACTATTAAAAAAGAGATTTTATCAATTGTATTATGCATCAGCAAATTCCAAGATGATTTATTAAATCAAAAATTTTTAGTTCGTATTGATTGCAAATCTGCAAAACATGTTTTACAAAAAGATGTTCAAAACATTGCATCAAAACAAATTTTTGCACACTGGCAAGCCATATTAAGTATTTTTGATTTTGAAATTGAATACATTAAAGGCAGCCAGAATTGCATACCAGATTTTCTAACCAGAGAATTTTTGCAGGAGAAGAATGGGTACTAATCCTACTCAGCAACGAAGGCTCCCAGCCACCCTTACCCAAACCCCAGCACCAGTAAAACAAGAGTCTATTCCCGACTCTTCATCGGCCCTCGCCATTACAAACAGATTTACTCCCTTAGGATCAACAGTAGGAAATATCCGACCAAATTACCAAACGGCCTTAGCCACCCCTTATGATCCTTACTCATCAATTCGTTCTCTAGCTCCCTCACAACAAAAAACACCTAGTTATGCTAAAACATCACCATATGTCCAGAACCCTCATTCTGAAAAGTTTTTTAGCATTCCTCTTCATATTGACAAAAACCAACCCCTAGAGCGCATTACCAAATTACTTCTTCCACCAAATTTTCATTTCTTACCAACTGAATCCTATAAAAGCCTAAAATATTACCAGGCTATCCTTTCAGAAACAGAAAGCATTGATATTAAGCCAATTTACAGTACCACTCATCAAAACAAAATATTGTACCATTCTCTCCATATTGGAAAATTCCTTTCTAAACTCGAATGGGGAATTCTCCTTTATCACACAAAACCCCTCCATACTCAGCATGTTCTCATCCCGAATAACCACTACAATTATTATGATTACATCCAAGCATGGACCAACATTTTTCTTCACCAGACAAAAGACTTTAGTCATTCATGGTTCATAACCTTTGATAAAAATTTCAGATTGCGGTTTCCTGCATGGTTTCCAGATTGGTGGGCTTCCCATGGCCTAAGCTCTTCTATCATTCCAGATGACCTTCGTCATGTACTTACAAACAACTTCCAGTCCAGTTTTGACAGAAGTCGTTTCGACAACAGAGTTACTATTTTTTCACTGCTCATGGCCAAGTACAAGATCCTATGGATTCTCAAATGGAACTTTGAAGTGGACACCGGTGGTATTTACAGAACCCGATGGGTAAAATGGTGGGATAAATTCAACCACCAAAAAATTATTGATCTTGTAAAAGTGGAATTTCCCCAGGCATCTTCTCAGGCACTGCCAATCAAAGTTTCAACTTCGTCCTCACAAGCTTTGCCAGTTCATCAGCAATTTCCTGAGTTACTAAAAACTCAGGAGCCGTTTCAATCCCTATCAGACATTAGTCCGTCATCTTCCCTCAAAGGAAAACCTTCTAAGTCCTCCAGCTCAAAGAAAAATGAGGATTCTGATAAGTCCTCCCAGCTTCTGGACTTGGCTCAACAGCTCATGGCTGAAGCAGCAAGACTACAGAAAAAGAAAGGTTCCGACTCGGACTCTGACGCTTCTGATGCAGGGTCTCAGCCTCCCGCCAATTGGACTGATTAAGTGGACCTTCAAGATGCTCTGATACCAAATGGGGCGGAACTAACAACAGGCGGCAAAGCCGGCCATGAAATATAAAGTGCGGAAGTAAAACATAAAATAGCAGCAGGCGGCATAGCCGTCCATAGAATTTAAAGTGCATAAATAAAACATATAAAAACAGAGTAGTATATCAAAATAATGAATTAAACGTAATGATGCAAGTATATTTGGAAAATAAGTTTTATTGAAAACTTACTGCAATGCAGATAACAAACAGGTATTGCCTAATGGCAGATGAAACAAGTAAACAAAGAGATGGAGCTCGCAGACATCCTGAATAATATATATGTACTACAAGTGTTTGAATAATCTCAGAGAGATGATATTGAACTGAACTTTTGAAGTTAAAAACTTATATCCTTCTTCTGAAGATGAGTCCTCGTTATATAGAGCGAGGAGACTGAATGAGGCTTGGCCAATTGATCCGGGAATCCCGCTGTCTGCTAAAGCTGGGTGAATGAATAGTGAAGATGCTTTGATTCTTTTACAAAAGTTAAATGAATAGTGACCTTTTTGTTTTTCACTATTATGAATAGTGATATTTTTGTTTTCACTATTGTGAATAGTGACCTTTTTATTTTTCACTATTGAAGAATAATGCTTTGTCTTTTGCGGAAGAGAGGATATTGAAGTATATATATAATTGGAATTACAAAAATCTTATTCTACATTTCTCTTCACAAATGTATTTTTCTTCCCTAATATAGAAAGTTTGGAATGTAGAATGATATTTTTGGAATGCTAATAACAATTATATATATATATATATATATATATTTTTTTTTTTTTTTTTTTTAAGAGGAGGAATCCCATTCCATCTATTTTTCAAATTATAAATCATAGATTATCCTTACAAAATATTAGTCAAATAGAAAATATTTAATACATTTAATTGGGTTCAAAGCAATTAACAAATACTTTGTTATATAAGAAATAATGAAATTTTATCTTGATAATTAAATAGGCAAATGGTTTCGGATTGAATTGAATTTTTGCAAAGATGATTTATGAATTGAGAGTTACAAAATAAACTGTTCGAATCGTTGAAATTCGATGTGGAGTGGGCCCTACACCTAATTCCTTTTTTTTTTTTTTAAATAGAGATCTTTTGCATAACTATATATATATATGTGGGAATTTTTATTTGAACCCATATAACCTATTTTTACACCCAACTTACTATCTACATCCATATTAATTTTTATTAAAGAATTAATATCTCTTTAAACCCAAAGTTATTACCTAAACTATTCTCCTAAACCCAATTCAAAATGTAAAATGATCTTTACACCCATTTATAGCATTTCCCATGGCTGCAAAGGCAACCTCCATGTTTCCATGGTCGCCATCCCTGACACATACACATACACATGGTCTCTCTCTTTCTCATCACCAACACCAAGTAGTTACAGTAGTTGTGCATCAAATTCAAGCTATTAAGTGTTTGATGCTTCAGGGATGTTCAGTTTACAGACGGAGTTTTCAAGAAATGGATTGTGTAATGGTGTGAAGAACGAGCATGCAAGATTGAGATGGCGGCCAAGAGGTCCAACAGTACCAATGGTTGTTGGAAGCAGTAATGATGAAGCTCAAGTAGGTGTTTCAGTTGGGGGGGGGGGTGGTGGAGCGGCTTTATCTCGGAATGGACTTGGATACCTCCGAAGCAAGGTTTGCGCTGGTCGACATGCAAGGGACATTCATGCTGAATGAAAGAGAGAGTACCCTTTGTTTTTTTTTTTTTTTGTTTTTTTTTTTTTTTTTTTTGCTTTGAAAAGTTCCACAAACACCAACTTTTCAATTATGTGTTATACGATGCTTGAAGAAATCTCACCTCAGCAGCCTCAAAGTGCACTGAAAGCTTGCAGTTGGAAACTAACAATTTTCTTTCACCTTGTCTAGTTGCAACTCCTTATCAACAACTAATGTTGCATGGACGATAGAAGCACTTTCCTCGGACTGAAAAAAACTTGTTTTCTCTATAAAAATTATAGGGTTTTAGACGAAATAAACATAAGATAAACAAGGAGTCATGGTGGAGTATAATTATAGTGTGTAGGTTTATTGATAAATTTTAGTTTTATTATTAATTTAATCTTGTACTTGATGGTAATTATGCAATAGGTTAAAAAAGACAATTAACATCTAAAATTTAAGTTGGGAGTAGAAAAAGGTTACACGGGTTTAAATAAAATTTCCCTATAAATATCTATATATCTGAAGCACTCATATGAAAAAGTTGTTGCTTTTGCAAGTGGCATTTTATCACAATTGTATTAGTATGAAGTTCAATCAATAAGAAAACGACGTTAGCTTGATTAGTAGTGTGTTAACTCTCTCCCCGTCATTCTATTGGAACATAGCAAAGTGATGCAAAATTGAGTTCGAGAGTGCAAAGTGATGCAAACTAAGTTTTAGAAGACAAAGTGAAATTGATATAAAATTCTAGGAGACATACCAAAAAATAAGCCTTAAACGAGCTGATTTAAGATGTGCTTGGTCGTGGATTCTTTTTCTCCTACATTTTGACTCTCTCTAATTCGAGAAATTTTTTCCATTCAACGATAAATATTAACAAGGCAATATCAAAATGTACATTAAGGTTTCAAAATAATATCAAAAAACAACTTCTGAAGAACATCAAATTTGCCTTTGTTGCTTCTCGTTTAGCATTCCTCAAAGGCTTCTTCGAAGTTTTCCTCAGTCTTCCTCACAGTCGGAATCAAACTGTGGCCACCTGTGGCAGACTCCCTCAAAGATAATGGCCTTGGACATCTTCTTGCTATCATTTAGCTTCTGTATAGCATCATCAGACAGATCCAATAAATATTGTATGCACATTTGCTCCAGGTTATTGGCATGCTCGAGTATATACCGTGCAAATTCAATCCCGTTATTAAACACATCCAGCTCTATGGTAACCTCCTTAATCTGATCAATAAAATCCAGATTCTGTAGCTTCCAGTATTCCTTATCAAACCCAGATACCTGCAACAGCAACAAGCAGCCAATTTGAATTTTCCCCAAAATAAGAAACCAAAGGAAACACACTAAAACCAATTCTAATAATATAAGGAGCATTTCCATGTTGACTTGTTATTACGTTTTCGCAAGCTCAACAACGTGACAAAAACTCTAAAAAATAAATTATTCTCGACAATTTTTACTATGTGCCGACAAGTTTATCTTAAAACGGGACCTAAATAAACATTGGGACACTGCATACTTTGGAGAATTATTTGATTTCATCTTAAAACTTAAATTGTGACGCTTCATATTTTTGGTTGTTTTGACAATTTTTACAATGTGGAGACCAGTTTCATAAAACAGATGTAAAGAAATTATTACGTATTTACGACATGGAGGTTAATAATATTTATAACTAGCTCAAGTTGGGACCATTTCTTTTCATGAGTAGGTTTTATGACATTTATATTAATAAAGGAAATCATAGACTTACATCAGGTTGAGGGTCCATAGAACTTGGGACAGCAAAACAACTTATGTATAAAGTACACAAATTATGCAATCCTCTTAATAGAGAGACCACCGCAGGAAAGATATCATCAGAAAAGCTCCATAGATTCAATTGCAAATGAAAAAGACGATCAAACTGAGCATGCGTGGATCGTTCCCTGAACAAAGCCTGCAATGTCATAAGGGCAAAACCTATATCATGTTTCTCGTTTTGTTATAGCATCTGAGACCATTTTAATGTAAAAGCATCGTTATCCTGTTTAAACTGAAATGTAAAGAGAAAACAAAATAAATAAATGATTTCGGATGACAAAATATCAATTTTTTTTCACCAGAAAGTAGTATTCAGTATGAAGGGTTGTGGTTCTCATTACCTTAAAGGTCGCTGCATTTAAAACAAGATGTTCAACCCTGTGTAAACTGTAAAAATGCTTAATCAGTTTGTCAGAGTCGTCTGCTTCAGGCTCCAGGCAAATAAGAGCTTTTTCTAAACATTCTAGCTGTCCCAGGTTTGCCTGATTCACAAGGCTCCCCCTCCAACATAAATCTGTGAGTCTTGGAGCAAAAATATTCAACGACTTGTCATCAGGTGAATTAAACGTCCAGGAAATATTTATGACTTCAAGTTTCTCGCCTGAGATGTTAAGATGGCTCAGTGTAAACCTGCTACCGTCCACATATCCAAATTTTTCCAGAGAAGAGCTCTTGATGATGATATTACCTCTTACACTAATACCACAAAGAAATATTCCCTTGATGAATTTGCAGGAACATGAGATCCATTTGAAAAACCCCTCATCTTCTATTTTAACCTTTAATAACTTCAGGTCTACAAGATTCGAGGAAAAGGCAACAGAAGGTGTTTTAACCATTGTAAAATTCAAGTTAACCGCTAGAGAATGCAACGTTGCACAGAGAAAGACACAAGAAGGAAATAATGAGTACAATTCATCGTCAAAATCAACCACACGGCTCTTAACATCAAGAACTTCAACATTACACCTTATTGCATTGTGAATCCAAGTTATTAGTCGAAAACGTTCATTAACACAGAAGCACGGTGCTTCATCATTTTCTTCGTATACAGCGTGACTCTTCCACACAAGACGAAAGTGCTCCAGCGTTGGAGCCCTCCCCCCTGGCAATACACTATTCAAACCTAATGAACAGTAACTGCCCTTAATGAACAGTAAGTAGCCCTGGCAATAGAATTTGCATCTCCACCGTTACACTTCAATAGCCCTGGCAATAGGCAATAAAATATTAGTATTTTTTTTATTTATAAAATAATACAAAATAATTTTAATTGTAATATCGGATAAGATTTTTAATCGTTCTCGTTGCGCCACGTGTCATTATCCGAAGTATTATTAAATAATACAAAATAATACAAAATAATACAATTATTGGTGTTGGATTTCTGATAAGATTATTAACCAATCACGTCGCGCCACGTGTCATAATCGGTTCACAATATTTGATGATAGATTTCCATCAGATTTTTAACGAATGACGGCATGCCACGTGTCATAATATGTTCACAATCTTTGAGGATAGATTTCCATCAGATTTGTAACGAATGACGGCATGCCACGTGGCATTATGCAGAACCTAATCCTTTATGAATCCTCTATATAATCCACCATCCATTCTTACAAATCTCACACCAAAATTCTTAAGATCTCTATCACAATCTTTGAGGATAGATTTCCATCAGATTTGTAACGAATGACGGCATGCCACGTGGCATTATGCAGAACCTAATCCTTTCTGAATCCCCTATATAATCCACCATCCATCCTCACAAATCTCACACCAAAATTCTCAAGATCTCTATCATTATTCATAGTTTCTGCTTCCTTATTCACAAAAATCTGTATCATTATTCATAGTTTCTGTTTCTTTCTTTCAATGTCTTCTTCTTCTTCCTCAAGGATGATGTGGGAATACAATCAGGAAGAGGAAGAATTATTTAACGAATCTGAAGCAATCTTCAATCACCAGAGGGTAAGAAATGAGAGGGAAGAGGATGAGGAGCGTCAAATGAGAAATGACGAAGTAAGAAGGGGCAGAGCCTCACATTCCCGTCGAGTCATCCAAGCTGCGGCTCAGATCTGCAGGCCCAGCCGTTCCAGAAACCTTGATAGAAGCAAGCAACGACGAGGTATGAAACTCTTGGATGATTATTTTGTTCCTAATAGTGCATTCCCTGATACGTACTTTAGACGTCGTTTTAGAATGGAACGACATTTGTTCAACAAAATCATGATTGCTGTTTGCAACCATGATTCTTATTTTGTGCAAAAAAAAGATGCTTTTGGTGCTATGGGTCTACTGCCTGAGCAAAAAATTACTGCTGCCTTGCGAATGCTTGCATATGGAGTATCTGCAGACCAAGTGGATGAGATAACGAGGATGGGGCAATCAACCATTCTTGAGTCCCTGATGAGGTTTTGCGGAGCAATCGAATCTATCTACACCGCTGAGTACCTCCGCAAACCTACACACATGGACTTGGAACGGCTGTTGAAGAAGGCGGAGATGCGTGGCTTTCCGGGGATGATTGGAAGCATTGATTGTATGCACTGGACGTGGAAAAACTGTCCAAGTGCATGGCAAGGCGCTTACGGGGACAGAAAAGGAGCAAAAAGTATCATTCTGGAGGCGATGGTATCTTTTGATACATGGATTTGGCACGCCTTTTTCGGGGTCCCGGGAGCTCAAAATGACATCAACGTCCTTGCCCAATCCCCAGTGTTCAACGATGTCCTGCAAGGAAATGCACCAAAAGTTACATATGAGGTCAACGGACGTATGTACGACGGGCCATACTACCTAGCTGACGGCATCTACCCGCGCTGGTCAACCTTTGTCAAAACAGTGTCACGTCCGCGGAGTGCAAAGGAAAAACACTTTGCAAGCTGTCAAGAGGGGTGCAGGAAGGATGTGGAGCGTTGTTTCGGTATCCTCCAAGCTGGCTGGGCGATCGTCAGGGGTGCTGCCAGATTGTTTGATGTAGAGTCGCTTCGATCCATCATGATGACGTGCATCATTCTTCACAACATGATTGTGGAAGATGAGTACGATTATGAAGCCGTTGATGAATATGAGCTAGACCCGATGAACAATTCAAGAACACGTATATATTGTGCTCATGACGCCACCGATGAGCCCGTGCAACATGAGCCATTACAAAGGGATGGACGTTACAATGAAAGGCTCATTCAACGATATACTGCATTTCAAATGCCAGACATGCACAATGCCCGACAAATTGACTTGATAGAGCACCAGTGGGCATTGAAATAAGCTGAAGATAATTAAGTTCATTTAGTGTGTTTTTTTTAATTTGGTATGTTTATGTTATTTTATTTGGTGTGTTTTATTATTTGGTATGTTTATGTAATTCTTAGTATGTTTATGTTTATGTAATTTTTTTATGTTTATGTTTATGTAATTCTTAGTATGTTTATGTTTATGTTTATGTATTTTTTTTATGTTTATGTTTATGTAAAGGACTTTTAATTAGAACGATGGACTTTTAATTAGAACGATGAACTTTTAATTATTTTATACAAGGACTTTTAATTTGAACAATGGACTTTTAATAAATAACTTACCAAATTAATTTGAATAAATATTCAAGAAATTGGAAACAACATAAATAATACAAACAATAAATAATAAATTACAACCCAAAGTGATTGGAAAATTATGGGCTCCGATTACAAAAAGTACTCTATTCATCATCACTTAACCAATTTGTGGTGCTAGGATGATCTTCTCTTTCGGTGCTAGAACCACCTTGGCTTGCTATTGCTTCTCTTGCACGCCTCCTTCGCACAACGTCCGCTTTCTCTGACTTCCAAAAAAATTTAGAATTTGGAGACTTCCCTTCTAAAGACATGTTCATAATCTCACGATCTTGTTGAGCCCGTCTTTCTTCTCTAACATGTTCCCTTTCTTGCCTAAGTAGCTCTCTTTCTCTCTCATTAGCATAAAATTCTCTCTCAACAGCTGCTTGTTTTGATGCCTCTCTAGCCTTATCAACCTTATCTTTCGCCAGGTCCCTCGCCAAAGTCAATTCACCTTGGCGAGTAAGTTCTTCCATGAACTTTGCATAATCGTTCTTGGAAGCACTACCTTTTCTCTTTGAAGCCTTCTTACCTTAAGGCCTAATTGGAAAACGAGTCGAACCCGACGCGCGTTCAGGGAGGGGCGTTTCGGGCACTTCTTCTGCATCATCTTCATGAACATGATCGGGTGTAGAGTGTAGAGGGGTGCTGTTCATGTGGACTTCTGGACCGACTGGCACAACTCTAAATTTAGGACAATCTTTGACAATATTCCAACATTCCCACCGGTTGAATGATTTATTTTCGCTTTTGGTTTTGGCAGTGTACCAAGCTTGTGCTTGAAGTTCCTACACAATAAAAATAAGTAACAAATAAATAATTATAATGAAAATAAGTAACTAGCAAATATATACATATATATAAGTAACAAATATAATGAAAATAAGTAAGAAGGCTTCAAGTTTAGTAAATAATGAAAATAAGTAACAAATAAATAATTTTAATGAAAATAAGTAACTAGCAAATATATACATATATATATATATAAGTAACAAATATAATGAAAATAAGTAAGAAGGCTTCAAGTTTAGTAAATAATGAAAATAAGTAACAAATAAATAATTTTAATGAAAATAAGTAACTAGCAAATATATACATATATATATATATATATATAAGTAACAAATATAATGAAAATAAGTAAAAGGCTTCAAGTTTAGTAAATAATGAAAATAAGTAACAAATAAATAATTATAATGAAAATAAGTAACTAGCAAATATATACATATATATATATAAGTAACAAATATAATGAAAATAAGTAAGAAGGCTTCAAGTTTAGTAAATAATGAAAATAAGTAACTAGCAAATATATATATATATATATATATATATATATATATATATATATGTCATGTTAATCATAACATGGGGCTAGAGTTCCAAGTTTAGTAAATAAATAATACAAACAAACAAATAAATAAATAATACAAACAACATAATTATAATGTAACAAATAAGTAACAATAAATAATAAATTTTGTACGTAACAAATAAATAATACAAACAAATAATTATAATGTAAGTATGTAACAAATAAATAATACAAACAAATAATTATAATGTAAATTTGGGTATCAAATAAATAATATATTGTTACCTGATCCGAGTAATTTTCCCCACTTCGAATATTACTACTAGCTTGTGCCAAAGCGTCTCTCCACGTACTAAACGATTGGCTAAGTAATTTCCAACGACTGGACATCGATTCTTTGGTTCTTTTCCCACCAATTTTTTCAAGAAAATTGGTATGAATAAGACTCCACATTTCTCGCAACTGCATCTCATTACCCGTAAGCGAACTATGAGTAATTTCAACCCAGTTAGTACACAACGCAACATCTTCAATAAGCGACCAATTCGTACCTGCACGAGTGGTCATTTTGTTGAAAAAAAATGGATTCAAACTTTGAGACAAAGAAAGGAATGTGATTGAAAGTAGTTGAGAAAATATGAAATTGTTGTGTAAGGTAGATGATAATGAGAAGGTATTTATAGAAAAGTAAAAACAATTTTTTTTTAGATTTTTCAGATATTTTTTTGAATTTTTTACAATTTTTTTTTAAATTTTTATTCAATTAATTAATCTCTGCCGTTAGATATAAAAAAATTTGAATTCCAACACTCCAGATTGTGCCACGTGTCACAACGGTAACTTTTCAGATTTTTAAAACTATTTTTTCATTTATTTTTTAATTTATAAAGCATTTTAATATCCACCGTTGATCTCAGATCGAACGGTGGATATTAAATCTGACTTTTTTTTTTTTTACCGTTGAGATCTAACGGTCCACATTAAGTGACCGTTAGGATCTAACGCACCGTGGGAAGCCACGTGGCTTCCCAACGGTAACTGACACTTGCTTTTTTTAATTTTTTTTGTGTCGGCGACGCGCCCCCACGCGCGGGTGGGGTGCACGTGCCTGACACAAAAAAAATTAAATAATGCGCTGACGCCACCCTGGCGTAAGCCCCACCTCGGGCTCAAGGCTTGGCAATCCCTCACGGGCCTGGCCCTCGGGCCTCCCCCTGCCTTCGGCCTCCCCCACGCTCGAGCATCACCACCGGCCCTCGGGCCATTGTTTTGGAGCCCTTCCCCCGAGCAAAACCCCACGCTGGGGATGCTCTTATCCCCGCGTTGAAGCAAGAACCTATCCAATGAGTTCACCAACATCAACCTAACCTCACACGAGGCCTCGCAGAAACACTTCCACACACCCCAGGGTGCTCCTGTAGTCATGAATTCGAAATTCAATGACGGAGTTGACAGATAAAGTTCTCTGCATCTTTTGGACACAATGCTGAAACAAGCGACGTCCTTTATAGTAAGAAACGAAAGAATTCGATAAGCAATTCTGTCGGGGAGACCGCTGAATCTATCTTCCTCACGACCACGACTACTTCCTTCACCCTCAAAACTTGAACTAGCGAATGTCTCATGCTTCTGTTCCATGAAACCTAAATTTTGTGTTTTGGGGTTTTTCAATTGAAGCCGGTTTCGATTAATACTACGGGGATTTGAAAACCAAACCCTGAAAAATCAATTACCACACTGAAGATTGAACCGAAATAAAGAAAATCAGTTGCGAGAGTGTGTACCATTCTTGTACCCAGATGAGTTCATACATTATTTTATTTTATTTTTTTAAACACATCAGTAAGTTAAATAGTTATTTGTTAGAAAGAAGTAGAATAATTAAGGATCAGACCGACATTATAATACATATGCATAATTATTTTTTGGCAATGTGATACAATTCTATTTTCAATTTACACTCGAAATTAAGCATGATCTTAAGTTGCTAAAAATTTCAATCACATCTTATAATTCTAAAACTTCATGGTTTTGATTTGAAAGGCTTAAAATTCAATATGCTTTGATTTCGGCTTAAAGTGGTTCAAATTAAGTTTCAAGGTGATGCAAAAAATTGAGTTTCAAGGTGCGAAGTAATGCAGATTAGGTTTCAAAAGCCCAAGTGAGATTGAAGTAAGATCTGCTTGGCCATAGATTCTTTTTCTCCATTTCGGTTTTCTCTAATTCAAGAGAATTTTTTTCATACGACCATAAAACTTAACGACGCTATATCAACATGTACATTAGGGTTTCAATATCATAGCAAGAAACAACTGCAAAACATCAAAACTGCTTTCTTTGTTATCTCTTTTAGTCTTCCTCAATGTCTTCTTCGAAGTCTTCCTCGGAGTCTTCCTCGTAGTCTTCCTCAAAGTTAACTGTTGCCCTGGACATCTTACTTTCATTTAGCTTCTGTATAGCATCATCAGGCAGATCCAATAAATGTTGTAAGTAAATTTGCTCCAGGTTCTTGGCATTCTCGAGTATATACCGTGCAAACTCAATCCCGTTACTAGACCCATCCAGCACTATGGTAACCTCCTTAATCTGATCAATAAAATCCAGATTCTGCAGCTTCCAGTATTCCTTATCAAACCCAGATACCTGCAACAGCAACAAGTCAACAAGCAACCAATTTGAAATTTTCCACAAAATGAGAAACCAAACGAAGCTAAGAGCAGCTTGGCTTCACCAAAAAGGTGTCCATGTTGACAAGTGATTACGTATTCACAAGCTCAAAGACGTGACAAGAACTCTAAAGAATAAACTATTCTCGACAATTTTTACCATGTGCAGAACAAGTTTATCTTAAAATGGGACCTAAATAAATATTGGGAGACTGCATACTTAAGAGAATTATTTGATTTCATCTTCAAACTTAAATTGTGACACTTCATCTTTTAGGTTTTTTGACAATTTTTGCAATGTGGAGACAAGTTTTAAAACAGATGTAAAGAAATTATTACGTAATACGACATGGAGGTTAATAATACTTATAACTAGCCCAAGTTGGAACCAATTTTTTTTTCACGAGTAGATAGAAGTTTTACGATATTAAGAAAGGAAATCATAGACTTAACTTACATTGGGTTGAGGGTCCATAGAACTTGGGACAGCAAAACAAGTTATGTATAAAGTACACAAATTATGCAATCCTCTTAATAGAGAGACCACTGCAGGAAAGATATCATCAGAAAAGCTCCTTAGATTCAATTGCAAATAAAAAAGACGATCAAATTGAGCATGCGTGTATCCTTCCCTGAACAAAGCCTGCAATGTCATAAAGGCAAAACCTATATCATGTTTCTCATTTTGTTATAGCAAGTGTGACCATTTTAATGTAAAAGTATTGTTATCCTGTTTAAACTGAAATGTAAAGAGAGGAACAAAATAATAAAATTATTTCGGATAACAAAATATCTAGTTTATTTCACCAAAAAGTAATATTCAGTATGAAGGGTTGTGGTTCTCATTACCTTAAAGGTCGCTGCATTTAAAACAAGAAGTTCAACCCTGCGTAAACTGTAAAAATACTTAATCAGTTTGTCAGAGTCATCTGCTTTAGGCTCCAGGCAAATAACAGCTTTTTCCAAACATTCTAGCTGTCCCAGGTTTGCCTGATTCATCAGATATCCTCTCCATTCAAAATACTTAAGTTTTGGAGCAAAAATATTTAACGAATTGTCACCAGGTGACTGAAACCTCCAGTCAATATTTATGACTTCAAGTTTCTCGGCTGAGATGTCAATATGGCTCCGTGTGAATGTACCCTCCAAATATTCGAATTTTTCTAGAGACGAGCTCTTGATGATGATATTACCTGTTATACGAATATGACAAAGATGTATTTCCTTGATGAATTTGCAGGAACATGAGATCCATTTGAAAAACCCCTCATCTTCTATTTCAACATTTATCAACTTCAGGTCTACAAGATTTGAGGAAAAGGCAGCAGAAGGTGTTTTAACCATTGTACGATTCATTTCAACTGCTAGAGAAGTCAAAGTTGCACAGAGAAAGACACAAAAAGGAAATAATGCATACGGTTCATCCTCAAAATAATCTACATCGCTCTTAACATCAAGAACTTCAACATTACACCTCAGTGCATTATGAATCCAAGTCATTATCCGAAAACGCTCATTAACACAGAAGCATGGTTCTTCATCCCTTTGGTCGTCACTGTCTTCTTCAACTACAGAGTGACTCTCCCACACAAGACGAAAGTACTCTATCTTGTTATCCCCGCGTTGAAGCAAGAACCTATCCAACGAGTTCACCAAATTCAATCTAACCTCACATGTGGCCTCTCTGAAATACTTATACTCACCCGAGGGTGTTCTTGTAGTCTTGAATTCGAAATCCAATGACGGAGTTGACAGATAAAGTTCTCTACATCTTTTGGACACAATGCTGAAACAAGTGACGTCCTTTATAGTAAGAAAGGAAAGAATACGATACGCAACTCCGTCGGGAAGACCACTGAATCTATCTTCCTTACGACTACGACATCTTCCTTCACCCTCACAACTTGAACTATCCAATATCTTATGCTTCTGTTCCATGAAACCTAAATTTTGTGTTTCGGGGATTTTCAATTGAAGCCGGTTTCGATTAATACTACGGGGATTTGGAAATTAAACAGTGAAAAACATCAAATAACACACTGAAGAATGAACCCAAATGAAGAAAAGCAGTTGCGAGAGAGTGCGTACCATTCTTGTACCCAAATGAATTCGAGCTTACTCTGGCAGTGTAGTTAGTAGGAGCGCGTGCGAACACAAATGGGTGAATATGCCTCCATTTTCCTTGGTGCTACAGATTCTGGAGTTCGACGAATTCGAAGAAGAGCGCAGTAAACCTTAATTTTGCTAATTTGGGGGTGCCATTGAATGACTAGTGTTTCATGAGTGTGGGGTGTTAAGACGGTAAATGGGTTTAACGGTTGATTCGGGGGTATCGTTTCTCGTTTGGGTAAAAAAAATAACTATTCATTTGTTCCAATGTGAAAAGTTAAATCTGAATCAATTAATTAATTTTTTTTAATAAATAATAAGGTTGGTGAGTTAAATATTCATTAGTTCCAACGTGAAAAGTTATATCTGATTTAATTATTATTTTTTATATAAATGATAAGGTTAGTTAATTAAATATATAGTTGTTGATATGAAGAAAAATCGGTAAACCATGATGCATATGTATTATTAAAAAAATAACTATTCATTAGTTCCAATGTGAAAAGTTAAATCTGATTCCATTATATATATTTTTTTTAAATAAATGATAGGACTAGTGAGTTAAATATTCATTAGTTCCAATGTGAAAAGTTAAATCTGATTTAATTATTATTTTTTATATAAATGATAAGGTTAGTGAGTTAAGTATATAATTGTTGATACGAAGAAAAATCGGTGAGGAATGAACAAGCACCATGATGCATATGTATTATTGTTTTATAGCACTGTGATAAAGTGTCACATGCTGATGTGATTGAATATACATTTGACTCTAATCATTTTTGGACTAGAATGTTTAGCAAATATTTGTAATTAAAGTGGTTTAGAACCTCATGCAAAATCAGAATTTCAATAGAAAAAAAAAAAAAAATAGTCTGAGATAATTCATAGCGTGTTACATTGAAGAGTGTTTATTCACATACTCGAGGTCTTATTTTTGCCTTCAACATGAAATTGAGTTTTAACGTCTACATTGCATGTGTGGAAAAAAAATAAGGGAATTGTTATTGACACTTCAAAATTCTCATTCTACACTCCAAACTTTCTATATTTAGAAAGAAAAATACACTTGTGAGGAGTGTAAAATGAGATTTTTAGAGTGCCAACAACACTTCCTAAAAATAATTCCGTGTTGTAATAATTGAAAGTATTTTTCAACAACCAAAAGACACTTTTGATTAAGATTGACAATAAATTAAAGAGCTTTTGCATCATAACCACTATTCTAAAAACTCACGCCTAGCACCGCTTAGGCCCTGCCTAGGTGCTAGGTGACTAGCTACCGTCTCGATTAATGCCTAGACGTTTGAAAATTAAGAAATGACGCCTAGACTTACTGAGGTGCCTGTCTAAACTGCCTAAGCACTCGCCTAGCCCATCCAGACCCGTTTAGGCACTCGTCTAGATCGCGACTTACTTAGACAGAAAAAAGATAACTTTCATTTTGCATTTTTTAATAAATTATAAGAGACTTGTTGCATACCTAAATGAACACGCATTATGCCCTTGTTTCCCATGTTTTCTTGATGTTCTAATACTTCATAATATGTATGTCATTCTATTTTGTAGTTTATGATGAAAGTATATATATATTTTAAGTATAATCAGACACTTATTTACACGAAATATAATAGATTTACTTAAATCCGTCTAGTCTACCTGGGCGCCCGCCCACCTAGGCGCCTAGGAGCTAAGCCTTAGCCCACCGCCCAACTAGCACCTAACTTCTTTTAGAACCTTGATCATTACTGTATTTTATTTTTTTTTATTTTTTTGGTCATTCACAAATGTGTTTTATGAAGAAGCACAAAAAATCTTAATAATTGTTTTTTTTTCAAAAGCATTTGAATTCTTAATAATAAAAAATTAGAAGAAGCCTATATACTATATGCGTGTGAATATAAAAATTTAATATATATATATATATATATATATGAAAAAGAAAGGAGTTGGAGAGAGATAATGTTGAATTATTTTTTTTTTAAATTAAAAATGCTATAATAATACGTGAACGACGTTGAAAATAAAACAACAAAATTTAAATTCTGTGAAATCACATCACTACCTAAGATTTTATTTTTATGATAGGAAATTCAATTGTCTTTTCGCCCTCTTTAAATCTACAGAGAAAGTATTTCCAAAACTAAAGTGGGATATAGTCTCTTCTAGCATAATTGTCTTAGTTTGGCTCTTTAACTTCATCACACCATCAAGTTGATTTGGGAAACTCAACAACATCCATGGTACAACTGAACAGTATGGTAACCTCCTTGATTTGAGAAATAAAATAAAAGAAGTTGCAACTTCCAGTGCTCCATATTAAACCCTCAAGGGTCTCTGCGAAATCAACAACATTTTCTCACTCAATTTCTCTTTTCTCATTGTATTTTTATCTAATTTAAAAAAAAAAAACTATGGTTAATTAAAATGACATGTGTCAAATGACAAGGTGCATGGTGAGCATATACCATAGTTCATTGTGATGAGCATAAATGCATCCAAACGAAAATTCAAACAATCTCAACTTATGAACACCCCCCGATGTTTTAATAACTTCAATAAAAAGATTCGGGTTTTGATTTAAGTTTTATTTCCAATATTGCATTCGAAATTAGACATGATCTTAAGTTCCTAAATATTTTAATCGCATCTTAGATTCTAAAACTTCATGTTTTTTATTTGAAGGGTTTAAAATTCAATTTATTTTGAAAGATGTTTGACTAATTGTCATATTCCAATCTCGACTTCGCTGTAGCACGATATTGTTCGTTTTGAGCTTATCATTCTCTCACTGTTTTGTTTCTGGGAACTCACGAGCAACTTTCCAGCGAGTCACCCATTTTAGGATTGCTCTCGCTCAAATTCGCTTAACTTCGGAGTTCCGATGGAATCCGAAGCCAGTGAATTCCCAAAAGACCTTGTGCTATAAGGAGGGGAGAATGTACATATAAGATACATCACCCCCTCTCCGTTAGTCAATATGGGATCTCACACTAACAGTTGGCTCGTCGATAGACTGCGAACCAGTTGTTTATAGAATTGTCAATTATCAAGTATTAGCTAGAGAAACTTTTCAACCTAGAGAGGTAAAAACAAAGATCGGCATGAGTGGCTGAAATACATTTTGCTCTATGTTTTAGGATCAAATTGGACCCGATTGTAACCCTTCCTGGGTTCATACCCATTACTTGTCTCATTATTATTATTTTCTATATAACTTTAAATAGTGATAAATTTGGTTTAAACCATACAATGAATCAACCGTGATAATTAGAAA
Source organism: Pyrus communis (assembly GCF_963583255.1). NCBI lineage: Eukaryota > Viridiplantae > Streptophyta > Magnoliopsida > Rosales > Rosaceae > Pyrus > Pyrus communis. Next base: position 2,092,538 of record NC_084815.1, on the reverse strand, counting down.
CCGAACATCCAAATATGGAACTTTCAACTTTTTGAAATATTTTTTTATCAATTGGGCTGATTATGGCCGCAAAGTGTTCCGCTTTTCTCTACTCCAAATCTTAAGTATGTGATGCTGGGGACCTTTGTTTCTGTTGGTGGGCAAGCGGGTGGTTTGATGCTGCTAGGGTTTGCTTCATTATTTAGAGTTTGTTTTGTTGTTTTTTATGTTTTGGGCTCTTGGTTACTGTGGAGTGGGGAGGTCCATTTTTTTCTTTGGATATTCGTATTTGGGTCTTCTCATATAATATATTGTGTTGATAATAAAGTAACATTTCACCCAAAAAAAAAAATAATAATAATAATCCTCCAGTATTTTTTTGAACAAACGATATATCTACACTAAGGGGATGGAGCAGTGAGTTAAGCCTTACAATGAGTTAGCAATAATGTGGTTCAAATTTGCCTTTGACGAGAATCGAATCTAAGACATCTCACTTATATGTGAGGTTGAATACCACTAGATCGTAGTATTATGTGGCAACTCTCAAGTATTTGAAATGGCCAGTTCTTTTATCTCTTCCAAGAAGAATGCCTTGTCTTTGGGTTGATCATGGTACACTAATTATGTAGTCTGTCCAATATTATTCGATTTACAACCGTTTTGGGAAGGTCTAGTGCACTTTTGTTTCACCGTTAACAAATTAATAACAAACAACTTTAGAAATTGAAATTTGTTTTACTGAGAGCGTAATTTATCCTTGAGTTTATATTTCATTTAACACCTGAGTTGTTACGGTTAGTCACGTGCTAATTAATTTACTTTTATTAGGGTTTGCATTATTTTGACTGATCGTTATTATATTTCTTTTTCTTTGTCATAATCACTTAAATTTAACGCACTTCTTCCATAAGAAAAGAATTACTTTAAAAAAGAGAAACAAGAGTAGAAGCATGTAGAGCTAGCTAGCCAAGAATTGAAGATAAAAACATGAAGCCAAATAGTCTCATACCCATGAATTATGCAAGACTCTTTGGATTAGTGTTTTTTTGTGTTACTCTTCTCAACTTCGCGTAGGTCTATCTCATTTCAAAGGGTTTTTTTTTCTTAACTTTGTGTTTTTGCAGACCTAATGAAGGTAAAACATGAAAAGAAAAGAATTTCCAATACGGTTTTATCGATTTTATTATATTTCTTTCATTTGAATACACTGTCTTTTAATTCTTGTAATAGGGAGAAGTTTGTTCACCAGGTAAAGGAGCTTCAATTGAAAACAAGGTTACTTAAAAGTGTTTTTTAATATTCTTGGTTTGATGTGGATTGTTCTATCATTCAAGGGGGTTTTTTGGTTTCAACAAAGGGCTTGAGGTTCCTTCCGTTTATCTGTTATGTTTAAGACTTTCTAATAGATTTTGATAAGACTACTAATACATGTATTTTAGATAGTTTTTTTCCATATATAGCTTCCCACTGTGGAAACTATGTCGTGCGATAATTCTGATGACTGTCGCCGAATTCTTGAATCCTTAGTTCACGTAAAAGGTAATCAAGACAAATTCATTACAAGATTACGAGAATTAGGTATTCTCTATCCGAAGAGGTTAAATATGTCTCGTCCATAATTATTGACACATCCCGGTCATGGCCCCCATCATATTCCGGGTTCGACTCCATCGTAGTACGGTATTGTTTGCTTTAGGCCCCGACCACGCCCTCATGGTTTTGTTTCTAGGAACTCACACGAGAATTTCCTAGTGGGTCATCCATTCTGGGATAGCTCTCGCGTGAACTCGCTTAACTTCGGAGTTCCGATGGAACTCAAAGCCAATGAGCTCCCAAAAGGCCTCGTGCTAGGTAGAGATGTGAATATAGATATAAAGCTTACATGATCCACTCCCCTGGGCGATGTATGATGTTACAATTATAACTTTCCAAAATATTATTTTTATATAAATAGTTTCAAACTATATTCATATATCATCTCCAACCGAAGAAGCTAAACATATCTCGTCCACAATTTTTTGTTTTTTTTTTTTGAAACAAGAAGAAATTATATTGAAGCGAAAACCCCCAAGTACAACCGTTCCTTACAGACTATATTACTTTTAGATGCACAATTGCAGACTATATTCATAGCATCTCAATAATTTATTACTTTTAAATTTATTAGCTTATTCAATTAAACTACCATATTATAGTTGTCTGGACATGATTTTTTTAATGACACTTGTTGCTAAATGAATAATTCTTTAGATTTCTTATCTTTACATGATCTCAACAATTATTGGAATAGGATTTTCTAGTGACATGTGTAGCTAAATGAGTGAGTTTCCAGATTTCATATTTCTATCTTAATAATTTTTCGGATAAGGTTTTTAGTGACACATGTCGAGATGTAATTAATTATGCAAATTTCAAATAAAATTCATTTCCACATGACAATTCTTCTTTTATCTTCAGTTTTCAATATTAATAAATGAGTAACTCTCCAGATTTCTTATATCTATGTAATCTTAATAATTTTTTTGATATGATTTTGACTGACACATGTCGAGATGTAATGGTTACGCAAATGATAAAATTCAAGTCCACATGGTAGTTCTTATCTTCAGCTTTCAATGTTAATAAATAAGTAAGTCTTCAGATTTTTTATCTCTATGTAATCTTAATAATTTTTCAGATAAGATTTTGAGTGACACATGTCGAGATGTAATTGGTTATGCAAATTTCAGGTAAAATTCTTGTTCGTGTGACACTTCTATCTTCAGCTTTCAATGTTAATAAATGACTAAGTTTTTCATATTTCTTATCTCTAGGTAGTTTTAATAATCTTTCGGATAAGATTTTGGCTGACACATGTCGAGATGTAATTTGTTATGCAAATTTCAGATAAAATTCATGTCCACGTGGCAGTTCTTATCTTCAGTTTTCAATGTTAATAAATGAGTTTCCTCCAGATTTTGAGTGACATGTGTCGAGATGTAATTGATTATGCAAATTTCAAATAAAATTCTTATCCACATCCTCAACTTTCAATGTTAATAAATTGGTTGGATATTGGATAAAGTTCTCACACATTTATCTTTGTCCTCTCCACAGTAAAATCAACTAGTCCAGGAAGTTCATCTCGGGTATCACCTTTATAGTAACGAAGCACATTGCTCGTCAACTCACGCGAGTCATATATAGTAATGAAGTACATTGTTCATTAACTCACGCGAGCCGAATAACAGTCACTTTACTTCCAAAATCGTTATCCTTTTGTACAACATTGTGAAAAGGTTGAACCAAGAGATGGATTGATTGGGAGGAGGCTCTCAAATTGGGCCAATTCCCTTCCCCCCTCTTCTTCCTTATCCACCCACTCATCATTGTTACAGATATATTGTATGGCTAAGATATTGCCACTCGTATAAAAATTAGAAAGTCAGTTAGGTTGTTAGTTTGTTAAAGAGGTTGAGATGTGTATAAATACTGAGATATGTTCTTGCTTAAAAGCTAAGAAATAAACATACAAAATTTCTACTTCTCTCTCTACAAACTCTCGAATTCCTCTCTCTCTATTTATCTCTCTTTTGCTCTATCTCTGTAGGTTAACATGGTATCAATCGCCATGAAAGCTTAAGCTTGACCTTCGATCCAAGTCTTCCGCAGCTTTGATTCTTCATCTTCTTCGATCTTCTTGCTTCTTGCTGGTGTTTCTTGATTGAATTCACTTCGTCTGTTCTGCAATTTAGGGTTTTCTTGCTCCTTAAGGTTCTGCAATTGTGATTTTGGTTGTGACTTCGTCTTCTCCAAATCATACCCTCTAGGTGTCTGTTGTTTTCTCCCAGAGATATTTCTGCAACATTTAGGAGTTTTACAACTCGTAATTCGGCAACAATGGTAACTGCCTCTCAATTGCAGCTTCTTCAATCACCGATAACTACATTAGTTTCATCGATTTCTACATCTATGAATGTTAATCTAGATGATTCGAACTATCTAAATTGGCATTTCCAAATGAAATTACTGCTTGAAAGTAATGGAATTCTAGGGTTTGTTGATGACTATTATCCATGTCCTGCTCGATTCACCTCTCATTCTGGAGAATCTGGTGTTAATTCGTCAAATTCCTCTTCTTGCTTTGATAGTGATGAGTATTTGGTTTGGATGATGCATGATAAAGCCTTAATGCAATTACTCACTGCATCTTTGAGTCCTGTAGATATGTCTTGTGCCACTGGGAGTACCAGTTCGAGGGATCTCTGGATAAGATTACAAGAACAGTTTTCAACTGTCTCGAAGACTAGCATCTTTCAGATGAAATCAAATCTGCAAACAATTAAAAAGGGCTATGATTCTATTACTCAGTACTTACAGAAGATAAAGGAAGTTAGAGACTATCTTTCTGCTGTTGGGGTTTACTTTCTTGATGAAGATATTGTTATTCTTGCATTAAATGGTTTGCCAGCAGAATACAACACCTTTAGGAATGTGATCCGGGGGTGTGAAAGTGTCATATTTCTGAAAGAATTTCAGACATAGTTACTTGCTGAAGAAGCAATTATAGAGTTAACTATCAATGCACCGTTTATGTCAACCATGATTGCTAATAATTCAACTTAGAGAGGGCTTAATCAATTCAGTTTTGTATCTGGTGGTTTCAAGCATTTCAATGCCAGTAAGAACAAGGGCAAGGGCAGGTTTAATCAACAACCAAGAAAATTTTCATCGCGACAATACATGCCTACTCAAACACATGTCATTCAAACTCCAAGTCCTGGTATACTTGGTCCATTTCCAAATACACAACAGTCTAATATTTCTGCTCCACTCGAGAAGCCAAAATGTCAAATTTGTGGGAGATTTAATCACAATACATGGTTCTGTTTTTATAATGGGAATGGTCCCAACTATATTGGAGCTAAAGTCAATTCTTCTTACTCCCCGATGACTTTATATCCACAACAAGGGTATCAATACTCTCAGGTGGCTTCATTTTCTCAACCAAGGGTTCAATCACAGGTTTCCTGGACAACAATTTCAAGCTCCAGTTCCAATGCAAGCCTACCATACTATGGTAACACCACGAAACCCTTCAGCTGCTTCTACAACTAATTCACAAGTGTGGATCACTAATTCAGGAGCAACGAATCATACGACTGCTGATCTCTCCAACTTATCTCTGGCATCACCCTATCATACTATTGAAGTAATTCAAATTGCAAATGGTGAAGGTTTGCATGTATCTCACATTGGTAGCACTATTCTCAAACCTTCTATATATCCTATCAAACTGAACTCTGTGTTATATGTTCCTAAATTAACACAGAATCTTCTATTAGTACATAAGATATGTTTGGACAATAACAGTTGGCTTATCTTTGATTCCTTCTGTTTTTGGATCCAGGACAAGGTCACCTGGAGGATTCTTTACAAAAGACTGTGCAGTAATGGACTCTACCCAATTTCTGCCTTAGCCAATGCGTGTCCTGCAACCTCTTAAATTACTGTCTCCAGTAAAGCTCTCATTGGTCAGCTTGTTAACTCTACTACATGGTACCATAGATTAGGACATCCATCTGATTCTGTTGTGTCCCTAATGCTGCATAAATCTAATGTTGCATTTCCAAAAGACTCTAGTCTTGTAATGTGTCAAAGTTGTTTAGAGGGCAAGTTTTGCAAACTGCCTTTTTCATCCAGTGTCAATAAATCTGTAATTCCCTTTGAAGTGGTGCACAATGATCTTTGGGGTCTTGCACCTTATTTACCATAAACACTCCATCATATACTATTTCCATAACGAGACGGAAAATGTGGTTGGAAAACTCCCCACCTTAAGTCTTGACAGGCTAAAGTGATTTTCTTATTGGTAAATGCGTGCTTGAAATGTCCTTGAGTATAGGGGAGGACATGATTTGGTTCGGTACGGTTTAGGGTGAAACTGAAATCAAAATCAATTTTTTTGTGGTTCGATTTGGTGTGGTTTTGAAGCTTGAACCAATATGGAACCAAACTATTTGGTTGCGGTTCGGTTTGGTTTCAAATGGTTTTTGTTTTCAGTTTCAAAGCATTGCAAACTAGATACATTATGTCATCAATACAACACAATTGAAATAGAAATTCATGATCACGCTACTAAAATTCAAGTTGAAATACAGATTAATGTTGTTATATATCAACTTGACCTATGAAATAAGTACACAATTGACAAATTAGATAGCCTAGAGAAAACATTTCCCGAGTGAAGTTACATTTTATATGTAGATACACACTATATATTAGTCAAGCAGATGTCAAGGTAGCTAGATTCATACCATGAAAGCTTCAGATCATGCTCAAACTGAAACACGAGCTTTTTTTAATCATGGACATGGTTTCAGATGAGGGTCGATCCACTTCTCTAGTGCTTATCAACTTGGGAACCTTCTTAGAAATCTACCCATTAAATTCTTGGTCAGGGCAATCTTCTCCCCCAGCAGTGTTACTTCTTCCATTAATATCCTAGTGAACATGATTATTAGTACTCTTGCAGCACTCCACGGACTCGACCATGTCGTTTTGCAAGGGCGACCCGGAACAATCTTGAGATTTGCAGCCTTCATGAGAACACTGTGAAAGCTCATTTTTCTCAGCCCTTCCCATATTTATAAATTGTCTTGGAACAAGATTATTGAACCCGTTCATCATCTGCTTCTCTTCTAGTACCACTCCATTTATTTACATCTAAACAAACCCATAAACGTGATGATATCAATAAAACAAATTAAAGACATATAGTTTATAAAAAACGTAATTGGAAAATAATTGTGTGTGTGTGTGTGTATATATATCATGTGTTGTTCAAAATATATACCTTAATTGAAACCCAATTACCAATTCACACTTAGTAAACACACGGATTTCCCAATTATCAACTCCACGAGCACACAATTCACATATACAAATCTCAACGAATGCGACTACAACTCAGCTTCACGATCAGAGCCTTCTTCAGAAACGCCGTCGTCTTAAGCAGAAGGCTGCTGAAGCTTGAGCTTTTGCAACTGCGCCTGCTGCTGTTGAGTCTAGTTGTACGCCAGAACACCACTTGTGCTGCTCCTCCGATTGAGAATAGCAGCGGCAGCAGCAGTCTGGTTTCGCGGAACTTGGAGCCGATTGCAGGGGAGGTATAATTGGGGATAGTGATGACAGAGCAGAGGAGGTGGTGGGGAGGGACGTAGATGGAGTCGTATGAGGAAGGAGGCTGGTCATTCATCGCCAGGAGTGATGGTGTGGAGAATGAGGCAATGGGTTTTGTATGTGAAAGCGACGACGCGTGAGCGAATTGCAGAGAGAAGAACCAATTGAAGGATATAGAACTGTGAAAAAGACTTACCATTATAAAAGGTATTTTTGTGACATACATTTCAGATAAAAAATACCAATGACGTCACGCATTAACTTTTGTTTCTCATTGAAATATTTAAAAATTATTGTTTTAGTAGAAAATTAAGTATTAAAAATTTACTCTAAGTGTAATTTATTCAAAAAAAATATTAATTCCTAAAAATAAGAAAATTAAAAGAAAATATTTTGAAAATTAAATTATCGTACTTTCTTGCCATCATTACACGTATTTATTATATATACAATGCATGGCTTTTATTGTATTTTCCTTTCATTTTCTTCTAACACCATCACACAATCTTCATAATTTTCCTTATTTGTTATTATATTTTTCTTTTCCTTTCACCTAGACACCAACAACTTTCACTCATCCTTTTATTTTATTTTTTTTCTTTTCTCTCTTCCCACTTTCTCAAGTGTGTGTGTGTGTGAGGCGTTGGTACCTTCCTAGGTAAGAAAGAAAAAGATAAGGGTGCATGCATGCATTTGACAAAATTGTCCCTGCATTTTTTTTTTTTTTGCTGGTTTTGATTCCATGTAATCAATATTCCAAGTGCAGATAGACAACTCTACTCAAGAAAAAGAAAATCCAATATTTAGACTAAACGAATAACATTAGACCATGCTAGAAAAAAATCTGTAGATATTCCACGTAATACTGAGATATTAATTATAAAAAAAAAATTTATGACAAAAAAAAATCTTTTTTCGTAACAAAATTACTCTTGCGTTTTTTTGTGAATATTTTGAAAGGAAAACTAACGAAAAGTCCAAAAAAACTCTAGTTTTAATGAAAATTATAAATAAATGTGTAGTGAATAGTACCAGAAAAAGGTAAAAATGTAATTTTTTATTAAAAATGAACAGTATTGAAAATGTTTCGTTAAAACTCCCTATTTTGGACTGCTAAACTATTTTTTTTGTTAGATGGGCGTTTCTGTCTCACTATTTTTGGTGAAGCCCGGGACCCAAAACTGGGCTTGCTGCTTTATATATAGAAGATTCATTGACTTGGTGATAAACCACCACATATATTTCTAATTAAGATGATCAACTCGCCATGGTACTTCACCTCTCCAGCTTGGATCTCCTAGCCAATTAATCTCGCGGTGGTACTTCCATGGCCGGAGAGAACATGGGACCAGCAGTACTGGTTCCAATCAAACTCACGAGTGATAATATATATGGCTATCAACAGTGGAAATCTAGTTCTCTTTCATATTTTCGTTGCCATAATCTTCTTGGAATCATTGATGGAACAGACACTCGTCCTGATCAGCAACTTCATTCTGCTGAGTTTTTTAATTGGAGTAAAAGAGATCAAAAGGTTCTTGAGTGGCTTAGAAACACTCTGTCCATAGATCTCCACCACCGTGTCATGGCCGGCGCCGACTCTTCACAAACGGTGTGGAGAAACATCAAGAAACACTTCGAGAGTCTCCCTCTTGCTTACATCTATAATCTCAAAAGCGAACTGGTAAATGTAAAGAAAGACACAGCCATGTCGATGAATGACTATCTGCAAAAGATCTTCCATCTGGCGCAATTGCTTGCAGATGCCGGTGCTCGTGTGGAAGATGGGGACTTATTTTATCTACACATCCTGACGGGACTGCCAAAGGAGCACCGTACAAGGTTAGAAAACTCTAATCCACGTAGTTTCCAAGAGGTGCAACACTACTTGTTGAAACAGGAAGAGGAAATATATCTGCTGAATGACCAGCGGAGATATACAAATACTGCCAGTAATCAAGCGACGAAGCCGCCTCCAAATACTGTTTCTGGCAGTGTTGTTGTCTCTCCCAGTTTGCATCAACCTTCTCTCTCTCATGATAAGGGTGGCGGAGAAGAAGAGCATGCGGTCGGTATCGATCTGGGAACAACGTATTCCTGCGTGGCCGTGTGGCAGAAAGATCATGTAGAAACCATTCTGAATGATTATGGTAACAGGAAAACTGCATCATATGTAGCATTCACAAACACTGAGGAGGCGATGATAGGCGATGCGGCATTTAACCAAGCTGTGAGAAACACCGCCAACTCGATCTTTGGTATGTAGGACTTGAATGATCAGCTTGTCCTATCCTATCGTAAAATTATGTACTGTTAGTTTCTTTTTTAGTTCTCTTGACTGATCGATATTTGTTTGGTTTTAATAACTAGTTAATTTGCTGTCTGGGGGGATCACTCAAAATACCTTTAGAGAAGATAATTGTTATTACCACTTCAAAAATCTCTTTTGGCATTCCAAACTTTCTATAATTAGAAAGAAAAATACACTTGTGAGAAGTGTAGAATGAAATTTTTGCAGTGTTAATAATAGTTCCCTTATGGAAATACTTTGTAAAACCCACATCACATTATATTTTCATGATCAAAACCATCATTATTGTAAGGGTAATGTTAGGAAGACCAAATTTATAAATTAAAATTTGTAAATCAAACGTTATGGTTATTAATGATTGAATTATTACTTAAGTTTTGATTAACATACTTATTTCTTATTGGTGACACATTATTTAGTTTGTAAATTTAATTTAAAATTTTAATATCCTTAATTAACATTATCTTTATTGTAAATAATTAAATACTAGAAATCATTATGACATCTATTTGTAAACAAAACATAGACGCACACGGTTGAAGAGAACAATAAAGTAACAACCATTTACATATATTGATTTTTCTTTGAAAATATATTCAAGTGTGTTACTCTTATTATTACTAGATAGTATAGGCCTCCACACTTTTGTGTTTATGAACACTTTATTTTTGTTTTTAAAATGGGAAGGAGAGAGGGAGTGAAAGGACGTGGGTTGGAGTGGGATTGAGAAGTTTTTGTTTTATTGTTGTTTTTTTTTTTTTTTAATACTAGATATCACTCGTAGGTGATGTTTTAATAAAAAAAAAAATTTTTATTTTGTGAAATTATATTATTGTCCATCACTTTTTTTTTTTTTTTTTTTTTTGTGATAGAAGACTAAATAGTCTTTTTAACCTTTTTTGGTTGACAATAAGAGTTCTATTAATATAGGTAATTTAGATTAGTATTATATTAATTATTATTATTATTATTATAAATATTATAATTTATTTGTTGATCATGATGATGATGTTTTTGTTGTTATTATTATTTAGGTTTTAATGAAAAGGCTTAACAAAAATTTAAAGAAAAGCACTTAATTATCAATAATTATCTCATTAATAATTGGATTTATTGTACAAAATACATTTATTCCTAATTATCTCTTTAATTATTTCTTCTAATTTCTTTATTTATTTTTTGTTATTTCTTGTTCTTCTTGTTCATGCTCTAAACCCCATTTATGGATTTTATTCTTAATTTTTATAATCAGGCTATATCACAAGTTAATCGTATTTTTATATAACAGATTATTTTATTTTATTTTTTATAATTCACCTGTATAATGTATATTGCTTGTAGGTATATTATGTTTTTGTTCCTTTTAGTTAGGTTTTATATATCATGTATAGGTGTTATACATTCACATATTTGTTACTTGAGTTAAGATCGTATGTTCTACAGATGAATTGATGTTAGTATATTAGTTTTTTGGTTAAAAAGTATTAAGTAGATTTATTGGAATTTGAAGATGCATGAACTTAGAAGATTTTAATTTTTAGTAATAGTTTTAGAAAAAATGTAAAATGAGTATTAAAGAAATAAAAGTGGAGAAAAGATAATGTTGGACTTAACCTAATAATAGTTGGCCATATTTTCGTAAATGAGTTAAAACTTTTGTGGCACCAACTGTTTCTACATAATTGGGTCAATTGTTTCTTAATCTTAAGCTTAAGAATTCTCTAAGAAACAATAATCTAATAATGTAGAAACAGTTGACCTTTTAAGCAACAATTGAAATAACAATGTAAAAACAGTTGGTGCCACCAAAATTTAACTTATTTACAAACATGCCACGGCCACTTTTTTTTTTCTTTATTATTAATAAAAATTCATTAGGTGTTTTTTTATTAAAAAAAATTGGGCCATTTTATTAGTTTCCCTTATTAATAACAATTTCCAATCCAACTTTGCATGGATCAATTTGCAGATACAAAACGATTAATTGGAAGAAGATTTAGTGAAGATTCTGTTCAAAGTGATATGAAGCTTTGGCCATTCAAGGTCACTCAAGGCTCGGATGACAAGCCAATGATTGTGGTTACCCGCAATGGTGGCGAAGAGAAACAAATTGCTCCTGAAGAAATCGCATCCATGATTCTGAAAAAGATGCGTAAGATTGCTGAGACTCATCTAGGCTCACCTGTGAAAAATGCAGTCATCACTGTCCCTGCTTACTTCAACGATTCCCAGCGTCAGGCTGTAAAGGAGGCTGGAGTGGTTGCTGGCCTAGATGTAAAGTGTATTTTTGACGAACCAAGTGCTGCTGCCCTTGCTTATGGCCTTCACAAGAAGACCGGTTGGAGTAGCAGCAGAAATGTGATGATATTTGATTTGGGCGGTGGCAGTTTAGGTGTCTCCTTGGTTACCATGAATACTTCAGGGACATTTCAAGTCATGGCAACGGGTGGAGATGATCACCTTGGCGGCGAAGACTTCGATAACAGAATGGTCAATTATTGCGTTGAGGAATTCAAAACGAAGAGTAAATTGGACGTGAGCAAAGACTTCAGAGCGCTTAGGAGATTAAAGAATCAATGTGAGAAAGCAAAAAGGAGACTCGCATTTGAGTCTGACTTTGACATTGAAATTGATCATTTGTGTGAGGATAAGGATTTCAACGTAACATTTACCCGTGACATGTTTGAACAAATTAATATGGATTTATTCATCAAGTGTATGGAGTCAGTGGAGAAGTGTTTGAGGGATGCTAACATGGACCCAAGTAACGTCGATGATGTTCTTCTTGCTGGTGGCTCTTCTAGAATTCCAATGGTGCAACAACTATTACAACAGGCATTCAAAGGGAAGGAGCTGTGCAAGGGCATTGATCTGGATGAGGCAATGGCGCATGGTGCTGCTGTTCAAGCTGCAATCTCCTGTGGGAATGGAAAGGGGAAGCTTCAAGACTACACTACTCTTTCAGATGTCACTCCTTCGCCAGGGGCAACTCCCTTGGCAGATGCAACTGATACGACGGCACGGGGCCGCCCACATTCATGGACCAACACCATTTCTTCGATATTTGGTAGTAGCAAATGATCCTGTTGCAGGATTGGCTTTCTTTCTTCCATGAGGGAGAACTTGGATTAGCAGCCGCTTTCCTGCACCATACATAGCTTTCCTCCGCTCTTTTAGTGAATAGACTATATATGGCAGTCTGATTTGGGTGAAGATTTTGGATATTTTGATGGATTAAGTTATTTTGTATTTTTGTAATAACGAGTTTAATTAGGGTTATAGACCAAAATAAAGAAGTGTTTAGTTACTTAGGGTTGTTTGGAGGAGGTTATCCCTCCGAACCTCTTTGTTTAGCATATGTTCTCTCAAGGCTTGTTCAATACAATTTCAGTTTCTATGTTTAGTTGTTTGTGAGCTTTTACAGAAAGTTTTGTTAGAAGAAACAAGGGAAAACATGTAGGAGAATTGAGGAATAGAAAATGAAGAGGGAGGAGGGAGAAATGAAGTACAATATATAAACAAATTAGTGGCAGTCCACAGACATTTCTTAGGAAAGTGATTTTCGCAAAAAAATTTTTTCTCTCCTTGCACAATTATGTTTAATTTTGGATATTAAATTGAAAACAGGCTCCTTATTCTTTAGGATAGGTGAATAAATGCCCTTTGGTACGCTTGACATAAGTTTACAATGCGGCTATTTCCATTAGTGAGTAGCATAAGAAAAATTTTATTGATATTTTGTATTTCAACACTCAGCTTATTTTTTATATTACATTGTATTTGATTTATCTATCATTATTTCTTCATACCCAACATTATTTCCAAAACCGCCCTTACTTATCAAAACTCAACTCAATCAAAGTTCTTTTTACACTCAACTCAATCTACTTAAAAACATAAAAAAATAAAACCCTAACGATCGAGTCCATCATCTCTATGGAGCAAAGCCCCTTCTCTCTCTTTTTAAAAATCTTTCCATCTCCCATTGTTGTCATTCTACACCCCCATCTACTCCTCTGTAGTCATCCAAACCTCTTCCTCTTCCTTTTCTTCACCATTTTGACATCTCTAAATTTCTAGAGCACTAATTAGCTTAATAATTGGTATGTGTTCAATCAATTGGTTCAATTTTTACATATTGATTCCTTTTTCTTTTCAATTAAATGAGCTTTTGTTAGAGTGTTTAATGAGTTTGGTATGTTTCAATTCAATGAGCATCTTATAGCCTCTATATTCCTATATGTGGTAGAAAAATGGGTACACTCATGAGAACTTTTTGTAGATCAATGAATATTTTTAACCGTGGATATTTATTAGATATAAAAGTTGCGGACAACAATTCACATTACACTGAATTGTGGCTAAAAAGTATATTGCCTTTGCACATTTTATAGGTGAACTCATAGTTAAGCAGTTTTTATTATGGACCAAAACTTCGGGAATTGATCTAAGGTGGATATATAATTGAATTTATCATTTTAATGATTAAACTGATAAATATTTAGACCATATATGAATTTAATATCGTAGTATCTTTTAGCCTCCATAAGCCACAAAAGTTGTGGACATAAATTCACAATACATTAAACTGTGATTAAAAAGTATATCGCATTTGCACGTTTTATAGGTGAACTCATAGGTAAGCAATTTTTATTGTTGACCAAAATTTCGAGAATTGATCTAACCTGAATGTATAATTGAGCATGTGCATTTTCATGATTAAATTCATAAATATCTCGACCGCATATGGATTTAATATTGTAGTATCTTTTAGCCTCTATATTGGTATCTGTGGTTAAAAAATGGGTACCTCTATGACAAAATGAGAAAAATTGTAGCAATGGTCAATCAACTTTAAATAATTGGAGAAATTGTCTCTCAACTTTAACCTAATTGGAGAAATGAGAATATTAAAACTATTACCGAATACTAACCATTGTTCTAAAAATCCCCGACCAGCGCCGCCTAGGCGCTAGGCGACTGGTCATCGTCCTGATTAATTTATAGGCGTTTGAAAATTAAGAAAAGTCTAGACGCCTACTTAGACCAGCCTAGGTTACGACCCTTACTTAGATAGAAAATAAATAACTTTCAACAGTGCATCTTATAGCCTTTATATTCCTATTTGTGGTAGAAAAATGGCTACCTCCATGAGAATTTTTAGTACGATGTAGTGGTATTCCTCTTCACTTGTAAGGGAGAGGTCTTAGGTTTGATTCTCACCAAAGGAGAATTTGAACCACATTATTGCTAGCACATTGTGAGGCTAAGCCCACCCCCTCCCGTTAGTGTAGATAATATCTTTTGTTCAAAAAAAGAATATTTTCAACCGTGGACATTAAATACAAAAGTGTTCAGACAAAAGATCACAATACATGAACTGTGGTTAAAATGTAAATCGCCTCTGCACGTTTTATAGGTGAACTCAAGGTAAGCAGTTTTTATTGTGGACCAAAACTTTGGAAAATGATCGAACCTGGATGTATAATTGAGTTTATGAATTTTAATGGTTAAATTCGTAAATATCTCGACCACATGTGGATTTAATATCATAGTATCTTTTAGCCTCTATATTGATATCTGTGGCAAAAAATGAGTACCTCCATGAGAACATTTTGTATATCGATGAATATTTTTAATTTGGGTATTTATTAGATGCTAGAAATTATAAGTTTATTCATAAAAGTCTATGTCAAGCTGAATATTACTAATTAGTAATCCAACATGTGCATGATGTTTGCTTATAACCAAGTGGCATGAAGGAACAAATGTGTATGTTTCATGCATGACTTGGAATAGTATTAGTCTTTGCAAGATTTTGCATCACTTGGTCTTTATTTTTAATATGTATATATTAAGCACTATTTTTATGGGACTGCATTTTTGTTTACCACCTTCAAGTAGTGATAATGCTCAGGACTTTATTTATCATTGTTAGTTGATTTTAATTAAAGTTTGAGATTGTATCTATCCAATACACATATCTCAAAATTTAAATTCATCTAATAATAAATAGGATTGTAAGCATTACCATCACTTAACTATCTCTCGTGATTTTTAACATATGCAGCTCGTCAAAGTCCATGTGGAAAAAGAAAAAGAGAACGTAAACGTACGTAAAATAAAAAATAAGAACTTTAGCTTAGCTTTATTTATTTCATTTTCAAAGAGCATCTTTTAGTTAAGAAAAGGCAAAGGAAAATGCTTTTCCTTTAGCTTTAACTTTAGACTTTTCTTTTTATTTATTGATTGGGAAGATCTGTCAATAATAAGAAAAAGAAAAGGACCGAGTCATTTTGAGCTTTAGCTTTAACTTTGTCTTTTTATGTATGGTTGATGTGGTGGTAATTATATAATTCAAAACTTTTGTGCCTGGGCTATGTAAAAGAATATTCTACAAACAGAAAACCATTGCTTAAGGCTAAAGACTCACCCACAATCAAAAAATATTTTTCTAAATCCGCCACTAATATCACATATTCGAGATTTAACAGTAAGTTTTTCTTTGTTGTTTCTTTCATTTTTCGGGTTGTTAAATCAATAACTCACGATGTGTTTTATTTTATATTTCTTTTAACTAAATTATTTTGTGGCATTTTTAGATATGTCCAGTCTTCGATGGATGTATTTTCCCTCCTGAATTGCGGTTGAATTTGTAAGCAACCTACCTAATCAGTAGGCTTTTCTTAGTACCTAGTGATAAAAGCATTTGTTATCCCCTCTTATGCATCATTTTGCAAGTTGATTGGCCTGTGTGACTTTGCAAGGATGGTGACCTCTTTCTACGAAGACGAAGACTTCAAGTTGAAGACGAAGACGAAGACTTCAAGTTGAAGACGAAGACGAAGACTTCCAGTTTAGGGTGCAGACGTCCAGCTGCATTGTGATTTTTATTTCTTTTATTTTGTTTTTTTAACGCAAAGAATTCCAGTTTTTCTATTAAAGACAAAGACTTTCCAAGTCTTTTAGTTTTCCTTGTACGTGGCGCATGCGATAACCAGGTTGTAGTATGGGTTTGTTATTGTCATGCATGATCCTTTTTTTCTATTTTTTTTTTACTTTGGTATTGATGTGTTTTTGAAAAAAAAAAAAAATTATTGAGTGTTTGGTAAATATATTTTTTTTAATTTTGTAAAAGCTCTATTAACCCAAAAAAAAAAAAGAATCTTTGAGCATTTGGTAAACTTTTATATAAAACTATTTTGAATATATTAAATGATATGGTTTTAAATCTTATATAATAAGCCAAAGAGAATAATTTAGGGGTAACGATTGTAATTTTGTAAAATATGGGGCTACATTTATCATTTTAAATTTTATTAAATGGGTACCGTTTGCTAGGATTTGAAAAAAAAAAGTGTGTTTTTATTTTTTATTTAAGTATGGTGGGCCATACTTCTACTTTTTCTACTGTCATTACCAAAAGTTTTTTTTTTTTTAAAACCACTTCTTCTTTTTTTTTTAATTTTTTACACCAAAGATATTTGGTGTTCCAAATATTTTAATAATCTGCTTTTTAGAAGCACTGTAACCCCAAATAGCTCTTAGGACTTGGGGGCTATTCTTTTTATTCTCTCTCATTATATTTTGAGGAAATTGTAGCAATAGTCCATCAATTAAAAATTCATAAGCATTGATCCCTTAACTCTTCAAAACATGCAGTTATGGTCATTTTCGTCAACTTCTTTAGAATTTCTGTGAAAATGAGTCACAAGCCACACACATGAGGCTAAATCAAGCAGCAAATATGAAAAACAAAATGAGAAAAATTGTAGCAATAGTCCCTAAACTTTAACCCAATTAGAGAAATTGTCTCTCAACTTTCACTTAATTGGAGAAATGAGAATATTAAAACTGTTACAGAATACTAACCACTGTTAAAAAAATCCTTGGTGGCGCTAGGCAGCTGACAACCGTCCTGATTAATCTATAGGTGTTTGAAAATTAAGACAAGTCTAGGCGCCCACTTAGACCAGCCTAGGTCGCGACTCTTACTTAGACAGAAAATAAATAATTTTCATTTTGCATTTTATAGCCTATATATTTCTATCAGTGGTAGAAAAATGGTTACGTCCATTAGAATTTTTGGTACGATCTAGTAGTATTACTCTTCACTAGTAAGTAAGAGGTCTTAGGTTTGATTCTTGTCAAAGGAGAATTTGAACCACATTATTGCTAGCACATTGTGAGGCTAAGCCCACCCACTCCCTTTAGCGTAGATAATATCGTTTAAAAAAAATATTTTCAACCATGGATATTAAATACAAAAGTGTTCGAACAAAAAAATCACAATACATTGAACTGTGGTTAAAATGTAAATTGCCTTTGCACGTTTTATAGGTGAAGTCAAGGTAAGCAGTTTTTATTGTGGACCAAAACTTTGGAAAATGATCGAACCTGGATGTATAATTGAGTTTATGAATTTTAATGGTTAAATTCGTAAATATCTCGACCACATGTGGATTTAATATCATAGTATCTTTTAGCCTCTATATTGATATCTGTGGCAAAAAATGAGTACCTTCATGAGAACGTTTTGTATATCGATGAATATTTTTAATTTGGGTATTTATTAGATGCTAGAAATTATAAGTTTATTCATAAAAGTCTATGTCAAGCTGAATATTACTAATTAGTAATCCAACATGTGCATGATGTTTGCTTATAACCAAGTGGCATGAAGGAACAAATGTGTATGTTTCATGCATGACTTGGAATAGTATTAGTCTTTGCGAGATTTTGCATCACTTGGTCTTTATTTTTAATATGTATATATTAAGCACTATTTTTATGGGACTGCATTTTTGTTTACCACCTTCAAGTAGTGATAATGCTCAGGACTTTATTTATCATTGTTAGTTGATTTTAATTAAAGTTTGAGATTGTATCTATCCAATACACATATCTCAAAATTTAAATTCATCTAATAATAAATAGGATTGTAAGCATTACCATCACTTAACTATCTCTCGTGATTTTTAACATATGCAGCTCGTCAAAGTCTATGTGGAAAAAGAAAAAGAGACCGTAAACGTACGTAAAATAAAAAAATAAGAACTTTAGCTTAGCTTTATTTATTTCATTTTCAAAGAGCATCTTTTAGTTAAGAAAAGGCAAAGGAAAATGCTTTTCCTTTAGCTTTAACTTTAGACTTTTCTTTTTATTTATTGATTGGGAAGATCTGTCAATAATAAGAAAAAAAAAAGGACCGAGTCATTTTGAGCTTTAGCTTTAACTTTGTCTTTTTATGTATGGTTGATGTGGTGGTAATTATATAATTCAAAACTTTTGTGCCTGGGCTATGTAAAAGAATATTCTACAAACGAAAAACCATTGCTTAAGGCTAAAAGACTCACCCACAATCAAAAAATATTTTTCTAAATCCGCCACTAATATCACATATTCGAGATTTAACAGTAAGTTTTTCTTTGTTTTTTCTTTCATTTTTCGGGTTGTTAAATCAATAACTCACGATGTGTTTTATTTTATATTTCTTTTAACTAAATTATTTTGTGGCATTTTTAGATATGTCCAGTCTTCGATGGATGTATTTTCCCTCCTAAATTGCGGTTGAATTTGTAAGCAGCCTACCTAATCAGTAGGCTTTTCTTGGTACCTAGTGATAAAAGCATTTGTTATCCCCTCTTATGCATCATTTTGCAAGTTGATTAGTCTATGTGACTTTGCAAGGATGGTGACCTCTTTCTACGAAGACGAAGACTTCAAGTTGAAGACGAAGACGAAGACTTCCAGTTTAGGGTGCAGACTTCCCACTGCATTATGATTTTTATTTCTTTTATTTTGTTTTTTTAACGCAAAGAATTCCAGTTTTTCTATTAAAGACAAAGACTTTCCAAGTCTTTTAGTTTTCCAACCTGTACATAGCGCATGCGATAACCAAGTCACAGCATGGGTTTGTTGTTGTCATGCTGTGACATCCCACATCGCCCAGGGGAGTGATCCTTAAATGTATATTCTCATCCCTACCTAGCACGAGGCCTTTTGGGAGCTTACTGGCTTCGGGTTCCGTAGGAACTCCGAAGTTAAGCGAGAAAGAGGCTAGAGCAATCCCATGATGGGTGACCCACTGGGAAGTTGCTCGTGAGTTCCCAAAAACAAAACCGTGAGGGAATGGTAAGCCCGAAGCGGACAATATCGTGCTACGGTAGTGGAGTCAGGCCGGGGAAGTGGTCCCGCCCCGGCCGGGATGTGATAATTTGGTATCAGAGCCTATCCCTGGCCGGAAATGTGCCGACGAGGACGTCGGACCCCTAAAGGGGGTGGATTGTGACATCCCACATCGCCCAGGGGAGTGATCCTTAAATGTATATTCCCATCCCTACCTAGCACGAGGCCTTTTGGGAGCTCACTGACTTCGGGTTCCGTAGGAACTCCGAAGTTAAGCGAGAAGGAGGCTAGAGCAATCTCATGATGGGTGACCCACTGGGAAGTTGCTCGTGAGTTCCCAAAAACAAAACCGTGAGGGAATGGTAAGCCCAAAACGGACAATATCGTGCTACGGTGGTGGAGCGGGCCCGGGAAGTGATCCGTCCCGGGCCGGAATGTGACAATTTGGTATCAGAGCCTAACCCTGGTCGCGTGTGTGCCGACGAGGACGTCGGGCCCCTAAGGGGGGTGGATTGTGACATCCCACATCGCCCAGGGGAGTGATCCTTAAATGTATATTCTCATCCCTACCTAGCACGAGGCCTTTTGGGAGCTCACTGGCTTCGGGTTCCGTAGGAACTCCGAAGTTAAGCGAGAAGGAGGCTAGAGCAATCCCATGATGGGTGACCCACTGGGAAGTTGCTCGTGAGTTCCCAAAAACAAAACCGTGAGGGAATGGTAAGCCCAAAGCGGACAATATCGTGCTACGGTAGTGGAGTCAGGCCGGGGAAGTGGTCCCGCCCCGGCCGGGATGTGATACATGCTTGATCCTTTTTTTTTCTATTTTTTTTTGTTTGGTATTGATGTGCTTTTTTAAAATTAAAAAAAAAAATTATTGAGTGTTGGGTAAATTTTTTATTTTATTTTGTTAAAGCTCTTTTAACAAAAAAAGAATGTCTAAGTGTTTGGTAAACTTTTATATAAAACTATTGTGAATATGTTAAATAACTAAAGATGATATGATTTTAAATTTGATATAATAAGCCAAAAAATAATTTAGGGGCAATGATTGTAATTTTGGAGAATATGGGGGGTACATTTATTATTTGAAATTTCATTAAATGGGTACATTTTTACTGTCATTACCAACAATTTTTTTAAAAAAACATTCTTTTTTTACCAAACACATTTGGTGTTCTAAATTTTTTAATAATCTGCTTTTTAGAAGCACATTTGGCTATTCTTTTTACTCTTTCTCATTATATTTTGAAGAAATTGTAGCAATAGTCCCTCAACTTTAATTTAATTGGAGTAATCGTCTCTCAACTAAAAATTCATAACCATTGATCCCTTAACTCTTCAAAACATGCAATTATGGTTGTGGAGCCAAAAATAATAAAAAAAACATATGAAGGCGACACGTGAATTTTTGGGTTAAAAAGATAAGATTACCCTTGAGGCACATTGAAACTTCTACGCACGAGCAGTGGACAATCACCACTCAATCAAGGTCAAAAGTGATCAAAATAGGTATTTATTCAAAACCTATTTCATCCATCCTCATCAAATCATCTCCATAAGGTAACCTCCAAATATTCATTCAAAATAGGATTAATTACCAAAATTAATTAATTGATTTTCTAATTAATTTCCTAAGTGAATGTGACTATTCATGAAGCATCAAAAGTTGTAACTCTTCATTTGAGTAGACACATCTTTCTATCAAAAGGCTCCACTTCTAATTTCCATTCAATTAATAATTTTAATATAATAATAATATTATTATTAAATTTTCCAACAATTCCCCACATGAATCGAAATTGACTCAATATCATGCAAATGACAATGCAGACAGTAGAGAGAGAATTCAATAGAAAAAGTACCACATCGGGATAGGTGGCTTTTGCCTTTGAACCTTCCGTAGTGAATTACTATCGGATTTACTTAACTAATCAGTGAACATGATATCTTGAACTGCTCAGCCGTTTGTGTAAACCAAGACAATAGTACTCACATAATACCCTTCCAAACACCCTGTGATTGCTCAGTTGTGTTTATTTTGGCCCTGAACAATTCTTGGTTTCTCATGAGTGCTTTTAGAGAACAAAGCCCTTCAAAAAATTCTCACGGGAACGGCCTCATTTGTCATTCAAGATAGGTGCACTCAAGATAGGTGACTTCCCATTAATAGTATCCTGTAATACCCCACTTGTTATTTCCAAGTATATGAATCATTAAAAGCAAAGTTTATCCTAAATACGCTGCAGATAACACTGTTTCATCACAGAACATAGGTTGGAGCTCCAGAGTTTCATCAAAGTTTATCCTAATTGCTATATTAAATCACATATAAAATCAAGAAATAATTGATGCAATTATATATCAAAGTAATCTATGCACATGAGTAACCAATATTAAATGAACATGATATAATGGATTCGAAAAAAACCTAGAAAATAAGGTCGAAGCAAATGTTGGACACTTTGTCCTTAAGACAAGTTTACGCCCCACTATGGTGCTCCAGGTTCATCAGCGCATCTTTCCCAAGATACAACGACCACGTCCTTGTAATAGTAGCACTCCAAATCACAGGGTTCCATGAACCACGATTGTGTTGAAAACTCTCTCATATGGAATCTATGAGACTTTCTAATATTTAATGGGAAAAATTATTTTGTGATTATAGGGGGCTGCCCTATTTATAGAATGCAAGATACCTCTTTGGAAAACATGTGATTATTCATGAAAAGTCAAAAGTTGCAAATCTTCATTTGAGTAGACACATCTTTCTACTAAAAGACTCCACTTCTAATTTCCATTCAACAAATAAATTTAATATAATAATCTTATTATTAAATTTTCCAACAACTGTTACCTTGGCTACTTCCTTTTTGCTTGATTATGTGTAATGGTACACCAAGGCTTGAGGGCTAGCAAAAATGCACTCTATTAATGACATTGAAGATGGTAACTGCTTAGAGAACAAGGGACCGGGCGAATGTGGGAATGCCATTCTATCCATTGCATAATTATCTGAATATTTGCCACAAGGACTGAAGAGAGTTGAGGTTCCACCATAAATCAATTGGCGATATGGCGAATAGTCTAATCTCTTATAAACCCATGCAAGATCCATCATCTCATCAATATGGGATCCATTCTCAACACGTCCTCACACGTTTGGTGAATTTTTAAGCCTAACACGTGAACAACACAACGAGGTGATGTGGAACACGTGTAGCCGTTTGTCTTTATACGTGGGATAACCTGCTCTGATACCTTGAAAAAAAGTTGATGTTCCACCATAAAACCAATTGGCGATATGGGGAGTAGCTCAATCTCTTAGACCATCTCTAATGTAATGGTTCAGAGGGCCGAAAATAGCCCGAAAACCGTTTCCAATTAAGGGCTAAGCCAAAGGGCTCACAGACCCCACTGGACAAAAATCGGCCAAATGACCAACCAGCTGGCCTAATCCAACCAGCCAGCCAGCCCCGGGCCTGGATGGATTTTCATTATTCCTGTCGGATATAACCAACAACATTGTATTTATTTCTGTCGGTTATATCTGACAGGAATGGTAGGCCTTTTTTTTTTTTTTACAAATTTTTTTTTTTTGTAAATTCTATTTTTTTCCTATAACTTCCTAAGCCATTATACAACATTAAATTAAATTAAGTAACATGAAACAACATTAAACAATATGAAACAACATTAAATTTAAATAATAAATTACGTTTGACCCTATGACCCTTTGGCCCTCGGTTGGAGACGGTTTTTTATGACAGGGCTAAAACAAGCACTATGGCCCTTTGGCCCTTAGTCGGAGATGGAGGTAAATATAGTCTTGTACTGTTCATTAAAATATAGTCTATGCAAGGTTCATTCTCTTATCAATGTGAAATTCATTCTCAATAAGGACATCTTAAACTGATGCTCTCTTTGAAGTTTAAGCTAGTAACTAAGAATATATAATACTTTTAAATTACGTTTATTATTATCTGATACTTCATATAAATGACCTAATGTAGAAAAATAAGTCGGTCAATAAAATTATATTCAATTAATAATTTTAAGAACTACTCTCCATATTACCAATTGGTTTTATGGTGGAACCGCAACTTTTTTTCATATAGTTCGTTTATTCTCTGTTGGTTATGCGTACTCTTATTTTCAAATCCTAATTCATATCCATATGCTTTTAATGCATGCCACATTAGTTTCTCTTCAGTTTTTAGGTTTTCATCTACTCGGAGCAGAAGTTATCGATCTTCTGTTTGTGTACAATAAAGAAAATCATCTCAAAATGCCTGTTGTATATCATCTAATATGATAGAGCACAGAAACATGTATAATTTATTTCATCACTGTATATAGTAATCAAGCAAGGTACAACAAACAAGAATAAACCCACACAAATATTTTCTAGGATAAAAAACCGCATGACAGAACAATGCACGCACGGCCGAACGGCCAGCAAAAGGGATAGTGCCCAACCATTGCCCCCCTCCTCAAAACAACACAATCTGTTGGCGAACACTTGAGCTCACCTGGCACGAGTAAAACAGTTGATGAAAGAATTTTAGTAAAACCATGTTATAATCCCCAAAAATGTTATTTTGCATTGCATATATCGTTTTATATATTATTTACTTACATCACCCATTTAATCCCCAAGAGTTTACCTGTCACTGTGGATTGTGATCGCTTTTTTTTGGCCGGTGGACAAGATCTCAGCGGAAACAGTCAGGACACCATTTGCATCAATAGAAAAACAAACATCTGCTTTAACAGCTCCCTTACAAGCTGGAGGAATGTCATGGATGGTAAATCCACCCAAATAATTATTATCTTTGGTGAATTCACTCTCACCCTCAAACACTCGGAAGCAGATGACAGTTTGGTTGTCATAAAGAGTTGTAAAACTTTTGTTCTTCTTAATGGGAATTTTGTTGTTTCTTGTAATCACAACACTCATGTGTTCTTCTTCATCCACTTCAATTCCAAGTGACATAGGAATGACATCGGAGAGTGTGAAGTCTCGAAGCTTCCCAGCTATATTTCCACTCAAGACTGCAGCTTGAACGGCAGCTCCATAAGCCACGGCCTCATCCGGATTCATGCTCTTGCAAAGCTCCTTTCCCTTGAAAATCTCCTGTAATATCTCTTGCACCTTGGGAATTCTAGAAGATCCACCAACAAGAACGACGTCATCAACATTGGTTATATCCATTTTGGCATCTTCCAAACACTTTTTCACAGTCTCCATGCACTTGTTGAAGATATCCATGTTCATTTCTTCAAATAGGTCACGGGTAAAGTTTGTGTGAAAATCTTCACCCTTATACCAAGAATCGATTTCAATATCAGTGTCAAAGGAAAACGAAAGTGCCTTCTTTGCCTTCTCACAGGCAGTTTTGGCCTTCCGAAGAGCTTTGGCGTCTCCACAAATGTCCACGTTTTGCTTTCTCTTGAATTCCTCGACACAGTAATTCACCATTCTGTTATCCAAGTCTTCACCTCCAAGGTGAGTGTCTCCAGCAGTGGACTTCACGTCAAAGGCGCCATGACCTATGGTAAGCAGTGACACGTCTAAAGTACCGCCGCCCCAATCAAATATAATCACATTTCTCTTATTAAACCTACCGGCTTTCTTGTCAATGCCATAAGCGATGGCTGCAGCAGTTGGTTCATTGAGAATGCGCAACACCTTTAAGCCGGCCAATTTACCAGCCTCTATTGTAGCCTGACGCTGCGAATCGTTGAAGTAAGAGGGAACGGTGATAACTGCATTTTTTTCACTTATCTTTGAGCAGAGGTAGGACTCGGCTATCTCCCGCATCTTTGCTAGAACCATGGATGAGATATCTTCAGCAGAAAATTTTTTTTCTTCACCCCTGTGGGTAACCGCAATCATTGGCTTGTCAGCAGGACCTTCTATGACCCTGAATGGCCAAAGCTTCCTATCTTTTTGAACAGTGTCCTCGCTGAACTTCCTACCAATAAGCCGCTTTGCATCTGTCAAGAGTTATTTTAAATTAATTATTTCTTAAAGTGATTTATTTTTTTAACTTATTTTTACCCGTCTATATAATAACGGGGAAAAGCATCCTTGCGGATCCTTTTTCTGGGAATTATAGAGATCCAGTAATTGTGATTATTAATCGTATATCGTGAAGTTAGAAATTATTTTAAAATTTAAAATTTAAAATTAAATAGTACCTAACGAAAACTAATCGTATGAAATATGATGAACAATTACGATCACGGAATCCTCAAAAAAAAGATCCGACGAGGATTCTTTTCCTTATAACGCGACTGTTAGATCCTCTTCCAAAAATTCTAGTTATTTTTTAAACTGAATCCAATTGTAACATATTTATATCTTAAGAACACTACAAAATTTTCTAAGCGAAACATATTTAAAAAAGGAATTGAATACAACTAATTCTGAAGAGATAGATTACAATTTACAATCAAAAGATATCAATAACATAGGTAGCTAAAAACCATTTATCTATAATATAGTAGATTATCGAGGAAAAAACTCTACAATATAGGTAATTAAATAAGTAAAAAGACTGATGCAACATGGTTTTTGAAGGGCTAATTCTTATGATTTAGGATATATAATTCTTTGAAATTTTCAATTTTATCACAAACTTAATAAAAAGATAATAATCATTAATTGGACCTATTTTAGAAAGTGAATTATTCCAAATAATAGTTATTGTTGTACTTTAAAAAAAAAAATGATTATGCTGTACTGTAACAATAAACAGTTATGAAATAAAACAGTAAAGTATTCGATAACTATAATTATAAAAGTGATTGAAGTAAAAAAATAGTATTATAATATTTGATAAATATTTATGTAAAACAATTGTAATTGTGTAAAATAACAAAAAAAAAAAAAAACACAAAACACAAAACTTATGGGCTTTTCTTCCTGTCTTGTTGTTTGTGCCAGAAAGTTCTTGATTGTTTCCCTTTTTTTTTTTTCCCTCTTCTTGGTTTCTCTTTTCTTCTAGATTTTTCATTCTTCTTTTTTTTCTGTTTCTTTCTGACAAAATATTTATGGCTTTTCTTCCATTTTTCGTCAATGACCCCTCCAGCGATCTGGCTTTTCTTTCTATTTCTTTCTATTTTTCGTCAAAAGCTTTTCTTTCTATTTCTTTCTGACAAAATGTTTATGGCTTTTTCTTCATATACCTTTTTTCCTTGCTTCTTTGTCACTCCCGTTTTCATTTCCTGCGATCTGGAACCTGTGCCTCACTCCCATTTCTATTTTCGGCATTTCGATTTTCAGGGCGTTGCATGGTTTGGGAGGTGGGGTGGTGGATGGTTGGGTGGGATCTGGGTTATCATCTAGCAGGGAGTGGGTTGGGATCCGTGGTCGGCGAGGTGGCGATGGGTGTATTTGGTGGGGATTGGGGGAGAGATGGGGTGGTGAATCTGGGTAGCACGGTGTCGGAGAGCAATCGCTCAGACTGGAGAAACGGGGGTGGAGTCAAGAACCGGGATGAAGGAGAAAGAGAGGGTAAGGAAAATTTTATTTGATGGCACTGTTCATCCGTGTATTGTGATAAGGGTTGGCTTTCCAAAGCTGGATTTTGCTGCTTTGGCTTTTTAGTTTTTTTTTTTTTTTTTCCAACCAAAATTGTGAAAAAAAAAGGGCTGATTTTGAAGGTTTATTTTTATTTTTTAATTTAAGCAGTACCAAACTGGTACTCTACAGGATACCAATAAAAATTGAACTAAATGTATATGAACTAAATATTGCCAAGTCGGGTACTTGAGCAGGATATCAATAAAGATTGAGACCAGTAAAAGTTTTCAACTTCCTAAAAGCTAACTAATAGAAAACGTAGGCAGTATAGTAGTATATGTACAGAAAGAAATTAACAAGGAAACGGTAAAGAAATGGTCATTTTAAACCTACCAAAGATTGAGTTGGCGGGGAATCTCCCGACTTGGTTAAAAGCTTCATCACCTACCAACCTCTTACTTTCAGTGAATGTAACATATGATCGAGTCGTCCTGTTACCGTGGTCGTTCGCTATGATTTCTGCATGATCGTCCTGCCACACTGCTACACAAGAATATGTTGTCCCCAGATCAATCCCGATGGCATGGCCTTCTGCCATTTCTCAGCTCCGGAGCTTGAAGAATACTTTTTTATTTTTTATTTTTTGAAGGATCAGAGAGGTTCAAGAAGAATGTAAAATGATAAACATGATTGCAGGAAATAGATGTGGAAGAAGATTTATATGGGAAGAAATGAAAAGTCCAAGTCAATACATACTTGCACTAAGCTACCGTTCGGTACACAGACAGGACATAACAGAGATTCCGTGTTATGTTTGGTATACGCAGGATGAAACGAGACGGTTGTTCCATTATGTGTTTGGTAAGCGCAGAATGGAACGGAACCAAAAGATTAAATGACTAATTTACCCATATTCTGTCTGTTGTTTGGTACAATGTTTACACGTGGGACGGGACGTGATAGTTTTTTTTTTTTTTAATTTTTTTTTAACTTTTTCATATTTGAAGTTTGAACACATATATGCTTATCTATGATATATTTTTTACACTAGCACATGTTTGAAGATATGTATGCCATGAATTCCATCTTGGTGACCTCAGGGTCATGGATAATTGATTGAAGGTTACTAAGAATGTTGACCATGTGTTCAACCTCGTAGCTGGTTTGGGCAGAATAGGCTTCATTTAGTCCAACCATTCTGTCATCTTTGATAACAATACCATGATTAGCTTCAACATGGTTGAAGCTTATCTGATCAATGATGTGAAAAGGCAACATTCATTAGTGTAAAAATTATGAGTCTCTATTTTCCGGAAGTAGGCTTTCATACATGTTTACATACTTTAGTAAATCACATAAAACTGCAAATGCATTCCTATCCATTCGCAGTTCCCACAAACAATTAGTATCACTTAATCGTGTGATACAATTTATCTCCTCTCTCCTAACATAAAGTCTAACAAATGTCCTCTGCTCTAAACTATTTCTTTCCCTTTGTCTCCTCTATTGTTGTCCATACCTCAACAATTGTGCATTCATAGTAAATATTTGTGTCATTATAATCCCAATGTTCAAAAGAACAAAGAAGTGATTCTCATATTCATCTATGTCTTCACATGCAAAAAAAAAAGACACATGAATGAGTGGAGCATCAAAACACGCAAGATTCAATTTCAAGGTATGATTAAATGGTAAAACAAAGTAGAGCATCAGTTTTTTGAATAAATATTCATCGGTTCAAAACTACGTCAAAAACAACAATCCAAAATATTGTAAGATACATGTATATTGCACAATATATTATCCGCACTTCTTCTCATATATAATCTCTGTAAAATTCAATTTGAAAGGTAATAACCATGTATTTGTTCGTAAGAGTCAGACTAAGGACGTTTAACATATATGCATACCAAAGTCAGCAATGAAACAGAATACTATAAAAATGAAAAGAACATATACTTAAAACAATTCACCTATGAAAATGTTGAGAAATATGCACGAACCTCCAAAATAAGAAAGCACATGTATCTAAAAAGCCTTTTGGCGGAATTCCCCAACAATCTAACACACTTGGGGGGCGTTTGTTGCGCCGGACTATCTCGGACTGGATTAGCTTCAAGGACTAAGCTGGACTGGCTTAGACTAGACTAAATTGGACTAACTTAGTGAAGCGCTTGGTGCAGTATTGGACTAAGAAGCTGGATAATAACAAATTCTAATATTATATTATTTAATATATAAATTATTAATATTTTATTATGATCTTATCTTTTTCTTCATCTTTTCCTATCATTTCCGTCCCACTCTTTTCCTCTTCTCTCATCGTCCCACCCTCTCCCTCTTTTTTTCCTCTTAGACCTCTCAATTCATGTCTCTTTCTCATTCCTGGTCAAACTCCTTATTGATTCCAGTCTCTATTTCTCTGTCCTCCCTCCCTCTCTAGCTATGCGTTGTTCGAATGGAACCTCACGGCTCCAATTTTCCCGACGAGTTGCAGGTTTCCCGATGTGTTTTCCGGCCAACCCTCGTTAAATTGGATGAAGTTAGCACCGCCAAAAAATTCATCACCATCCCTAGACCGAGATCTTAGCTTTGAATGCTCGAATCTGTCATGGATTTGAAGAAGCCCAAACAGGCCGAGACTTCCAGGCCATTTTCTGGCCACATTCGACCACATTTTGGCCTCGATTCAGGTAAAATCATAATCTTGTCACTCCCAGCTTCAATTTGGTATATTTTATATGAAAGTTGGTTGTGAAATGGATCTGAAAGAGAGTCGGAAAGTTAATGATTGATCTAGGTGACCGGAGATGACGAGGAGTCTGTCGGGAGTGGTCGTTGAGCATGACGAGGACGAGAAAGAGAGGATAGTCTTAGCTAGTCCCATGGTTATTGGGGGGTCTCGCTAAGACCTCTTAATGAAGGGTTTTGTCCATGCTAGTCCCCTTTAGTCTCATTAATGTTAGTCCCAGCATGGAACAAACACAGTATTGGACTAATAGCTAGTCCAGTCCAGTCCAGTCTAACTTAGTGAGGGCAAACAAACGCCCCCTTGGTACATTGAAGCTCAAAAGAAAGAGAAAATATTCAGCAAGTGGACTAAGTTTTAAATACACAAACCAAATACAAAATTGTATCCACACAATTGCAACACGTTGTCGTTCCGTAATTCTTCTATGCAAAACCATACAGCACATAGATATGACATTCTATATCCTAAAGAGAATAATGGCATATTTTGTATCCACACAATTGCAACACGTTGTCGCTCCGTAATGCTTCCCTCCTAGCAAAGCAGTTACAAACTTACATGATGTCTCACATGGTTAAAGATAAGGGCTACTTTTACAAAAGAAAAGCACCAAGTAATCAGCCACAGAGCATTTCACATTTATCCTTCGAAAAAGTAAAAAAAATCAACAAAGATGTAGTACTTGGGCAATAACAAACGTTCGATAAAAATATTATGAAAGGAAGAAATATGCACATGATGAAACCTTCATGAATGACATGCGAATACATAACTACCCAGTACCAAGCTTGATTGGGTACAACCTAGAAGAGCCAATTATATACACATTATAGAAACACACAATTGCAAAGGAAATTAAAGGTTTATTCGCTCCAGAAAGCAGAAATGAGTGCTCACATAACTAAAAGGTTAATTAGGAGATAAGGAATTCAATGTGAATGATGAATCCAGAAATAGTGGCCTATGTAAAATGAAAATTTTAAGTCACATTACATCTCATTCGTATGAAAAAATAAATACCTAACTGCTTACCTAAGCGTATCACGGATTCACATTAGCAAAGAAAATAATCCATTAATCAAACCGGAACCTTCTGTACGTTTATGTAACAAATAAAACATAAAATCTCTGCACATACTAGAGCATAAAGGCATGAAGGATAGCTTGACTATGACCTTTAAATCTTCTTGGTAAGAGTCAACTGAATTCTGAAATCAATAATTTCTTTCTATACCATATACCACAAAACTAATTAGCCCCAGAAATTGGCTCCACTTAGAACTAGAGATTAGAGAAACCAAGTGCTGGTGATTATTAAAGAGACCCTTCTATATTTCAACAAGTTCAAAAGAATAATTCACTAGGGTTACTTCTCATAGCTAGCAGTTACATGATAAAACACATGGCGAAGCATAAGGGTTCTTTTACGAAACAAAATCGTCGAGTAATGAGCCACTAACATTTCACAATATGCACACTTGGATGCGGCTGGTAAATATTAACACGTAAACAAGAAACAAAAACACAGAACACAAATACCTGCTCACAATGTAACCACAAAGAATGGATGTTGAGTTTAAGTTTGTACTCTTAGGTCATTTACTCACGTTTACTTGGAAATATGGACTGTGGAGAGCCTTGTTGAAAAGTATAATTTTTGTGAAAAGAAAAACGGAGTGTAGATGCACGTGAAATAAAAAATAAAAACTTTAGCTTTTTCTTGAATATTTTTTTTTTTGACTTTAACTTTAGCTTTAGCTTTATTTGTTTCATTTTCAAAGAGCATATTTTAATTAAAAAGGGAATGCTTTTCATTTAGTTTTAACTTTAGCTTTTTATTTTTATTCATTGATTAGGAACAACTTTCAATAATAAGAAAAAGGAAATGACTGAGTCATCTTTTGCTTTAGGTTTAGATTTGTCCTTTTATGTATGTTGATGTGGTGGTAATTATATGATTCGAAACTTTTGTGCCTGGGCTTTGAAAAAGAGTATTCTACAAACCAAAAAACCTTTGCTTAAGGCTAAAGACTCACCTCATAACCAAAAAAAATTTCCTAAATCTGCCACTAATATTTCATATTCAAGATTTCACAGTAAGTTTTTCTTTGTTCTTTTGTTTTTTCTTTTATTTTCGGGTTGTTAAATCAATAACTCACAATGCGTTTTATTTTACTTTTCTTTTAACTAAATTATTTTGTGGCATTTTTAGATATGTCCAATGTTCCACGGATGTGTTTTCCCTCCTGAATTGCGATTGAATTTGTAAGCTGCCTACCTAATCAATAGGCCTTTTTTTTAAGTACCTAGTGATAAAAGCATTTGTTATCCCCTCTTATTCATCAGGTTGCAAGTTGATTGGCGTGTATGACTTTGCAAGGATGGTAACCTCTTTCTTCTAAGACAAAGACTTCGAGTTGAAGACAAAGACGAAGACTTCTAGTTTAGTGCGTAGAGTTCCAGCTGCATTATGATTTTTACTTCTTTTATTTTGTTCTTTTAACGTAAAGAATTCTGGTTTTTTTTTTCTTTTTTTTTTTTCTATTAAAGACAAAGACTTTATAAATATTTCAGTTTTCCAACTTTGTAAGAGGCGCATGCGATAACCAAGTCGCAATATGAGTTTGTAGTTGTCATGCATGATCCTTTGTTTCTATTTTTTTTTTTTTAAGTTTGGTATTGATGTGATTTAAAAAAAAATTATCTCAATGTTTGGTAAACTTTTATATAAAATTGTTGTGAATATGTTAAATGACTAAAAATGATATGATATTGAATGTGATATAATAAGCCAAAGAGAATAATTTAGGGACAAAGATTGTAATTTTGTAAAATATGGTGGGGAGTGGGGTGGGTACATTTATCATTTGAAATTTCATTAAATGGTACCGTTTACTATGCTTTGAAAAAGAAAAGTATTTTTTTATTTTTTTTAAGTATGGTGGACCATGCCACTATAACCCCAAATAGCCTTTAGGACTTGTGGGCTATTCTTTTTACTCTCTCGCATTATATTTTGAGGAAATTGTATCAATAGTCCCTCAACTGTAATCTAATTGGAATAATGGTTCCTCAACTAAAAATTCATAATCATTGATCCCTTAACTCTTCAAAACATGCAACCATGATATTTTTCGTCAATTCCGTTAGAACTTCTGCTAAAATGAGTCACGTGCAACACACATGAGGCTGAATCAAGGAGCAAATCTGGAAAACAAAATGAGAAAAATTGTAGCAATAATCCCTAAACTTTAACTCAATTGGAGAAATTGTCCCTCAACTTTAATCTAATTGGAGTAATGAGAATATTAAAACTGGTACTGAATACCAACCACTATTCTAAAAATTCCCACCTTGCACCGCCTAGGTGCTAGGCAACTAGCCATTGCCTTGATAAATCTATAGACATTTGAAAATTAAGAAAGGTCTAGGCTTCCACTTAGACCGCCCTGACTATTCTGTAGATTTCTAGCACTGGAAATACATTAGTTTGTTGTAACATCTTTTTCTACAGTCGCATGACAAGAGCCTCCGTATATGAAGTGGACTAGCAGCCCCTAAACAGAGAACTCTACAATAGCTCCACCGCCGCCTTTCCCTCTCAACTTGCAAAAAGCACCATCAAGGTTAACTTTAGGTCGCTCTAGACCTTGAGAATGTCGTTGTTACCATTGTTGGAAGAATAGGATCTAATTGCTATATTAAATCATATATAAAATCAAGAAATAATTGATGCAATTATATATCAAAGTAATGCATGCGCATGAGTAACCAATGTTAAATGAACATGATATAATGGATTAAAAAAAACCTAGAAAATAAGGTCGAGGCAAGTGTTGGACACTTTGTTCTTAAGACAAGTTTACGCCTCACTACGGTGCTCATGGTTGATCGGCGCATGTCTCCCAAGATACAATGACCATATCCTTGTAATAGTAGCACTCCAAATCACAAGGCTCCATGAACCACGATTGTGTTGAAAACTCTCTAATATGAACTCTATGAGACTCTCTAATATTTAATGCACTCTATGTATGATTATGTAAACAACGAAAAATTATTTTGTGATTATAGTGGGCTTCCCTATTTATAGAATGTGAGATACATCTTTGGAAAGCATGTGATTATTCATGAATAGTCAAAAGTTGCAACTCTTCATTTGAGTAGACACATCTTTCTACCAAAAAGCTCTACTTCTAATTTCCATTCAATTAATAAATTTAATATAATAATATTATTATTAAATTTTCCAACAATTCCCCACATGAATCGAAATTGACTCAATATCATGCAAATGACAATGCAGACAGTAGAGAGAGAATTTAGTAGAAAAAGTATCGCATCGGAATAGGTGGCTTTTGACTTTGAACCTTCCGTAGTGAATTACTATCGGATTTACTTAGCTAATCAGTGAACATGATATCTTGAATTGCTCAGTCGTTTGTGTAAACCAAGACAATAGTAATCATATAATACCCTTCCAAACACCCCGTGATTGCTCAATTGTGTTTATTTTGGCCCTGAACAATTCTTGGTTTCTCATGAGTGCTTTTAGAGAACTAAGCCCTTCAAAAAATTCTCACGGGAGCAGCCTCATTCATCACTCAAGATAGGTGACTTCCCATTAAGAGTATCCTGTAATACCCCACTTGTTATTTCCAAGTATAGGAATCATTAAAAGCAAAGTTTATCCTAAATACGCTGCAGATAACACTGTTTCATCATAGAACATGGGTTGGAGCTCTGCAGTTTCATCAAAGTTTATCCTAATTGC
The DNA here is from genome assembly GCF_963583255.1 of Pyrus communis. Classification (NCBI taxonomy): domain Eukaryota; kingdom Viridiplantae; phylum Streptophyta; class Magnoliopsida; order Rosales; family Rosaceae; genus Pyrus; species Pyrus communis. Next base: position 2,057,902 of record NC_084815.1, on the reverse strand, counting down.
TATATTAAATCACATATAAAATCAAGAAATAATTGATGCAATTAAATATCAAAGTAATGCATGTACATGAGTAACCAATGTTAAATAAACATGATATAATGGATTCGAAAAAACCTAGAAAATAAGGTCGAAGCAAGTGTTGGACACTTTGTCCTTAAGATAAGTTTACGTCCCACTACGGTGCTCATGGTTGATCGGCGCATGTCGCCAAAGATACAACGACCACGTCCTTGTAATAGTAGCACTCAAAGTCACAAGGCTTCATGAACCACAATTGTGTTGAAAACTCTCTCATATGAACTTAACGAGACTTTCTAATATTTAATGGGAAAAATTATTTTGTGATTATAAGGGGCTGCCCTATTTATAGAATGCGAGATACCTCTTTAGAAAGCATGTAACTATTCATGAAAAGTCAAAAGTTGCAACTCTTCATTTGAGTAGACACATCTTTCTACCAAAAAACTCTACTTCTAATTTCTATTCAATTAATAAATTTAATATAATAATATTATTATTAAATTTTCCAACAACCGTTACCTTGGCTACTTCCTTTTTGCTTGATTATGTGTAATGGTACACCAAGGCTTGAGGGCTAGCAAAAATGCACTTTATTAATGACATTGAAGATGGTAACTGCTTAGAGAGCAAGGGACCGGCCGAATGTGGGAATGCCATTCTATCCATTGCATAATTATCTGAATATTCGCCACAAGGACTGAAGAGAGTTGAGGTTCCACCATAAATCAATTGGTGATATGGTGAATAGTCCAATCCCTTATAAACCCATGCAAGATACATCATCTCATCAATATGGAATCCATTCTCAACACGTCCTCACACATTTGGTGAATTTTCAAGCCTAACACGTGAACAACATAACGAGGTGATGTGGAGCACGTGTGGCCGTTTGTCTTTACACGTGGGATAACCTGCTCTGATACCATGAAGAAAGTTGATGTTCCACCATAAAACCAATTGGCGATATAGGGAGTAGCCTAATCTCTTAGACCATCTCTAACCGAAGGGTCCAGAAGGCCGAAAATAGTCCAAAAACCGTCTACAATTGAGGGCTAAGCCAAAGGGCTCATGGGCCCCACTGGACAAAAATTGGCCAAAGTGCCAACCGGCTGGCCCAATCCAACCAGCCAGCCATTCCTAAGGGCCTGGATGGATTTTCATTATTCTTGTCGGATATAACCAACATCATTGTATTTATTCCTATCGGTTATATCTGACAGGAATGGTAGGCCATTTTTTTTTTTTTTTAAATTCTATTTTTTTTCCTATAACTTCCTAAGCCAATATACAACATTAAATTAAATTAAGTAACATGAAACAACATTAAACAATATGAAACAACATTAAATTTAAATAATAAATTACGTTTGGCCCTATGGCCATTTAGCCCTCAGTTGGAGACGGTTTTTTGTGACAGGGCTAAAACGAGCATTGTGGCCCTTTGACCCTTGGTCGGAAATGGAGGAAAATATGGTCTTTAACTGTTCATTATAATATTAATATCTTAGAGGCCCAGATGGCTAGAACGAGCCCTTTGGCCCTCATTCGGTTGGAGATGGCCTTATAAACCCATGCAAGGTTCATTCTCTCATCAATGTGAGATTCATTCTCAACAAAGGACATCTTAAACTAATGCTCTCTTTGAAGTTTAAGCTCGTAACTAAGAATTTATAATACTTTTAAATTACGTTTATTATTATCTAATGCTTCATATAAATGACCTAATGTAGAAAAATAAGTCGGTCAATAAAATTATATTCAATTAATAGTTTTAAGAACTACTCCCCATATTACAAATTGGTTTTACGGTGGAACTGCAACTTTTTTCATATAGTTCGTTTATTCTCTGTTGGTTATGCGTACTCTTATTTTCAAATCCTAATTCATATCCATATGCTTTTAATGCATGCCACATTAGTTTCTCTTCAGTTTTTAGGTTTTCATCTACTCGGAGCAGATGTTATCGATCTTCTGTTTGTGTACAATAAAGAAAATCATCTCAAAATGCCTGTTGTATGTCATCTCAATATGATAGAGCACAGAAACATATAGTAATCAAGCAAGGTACAACAAACAAGAATAAAGCCACACAACAAACAAGAATAAACCCACACAAATATTTTCTAGGATAAAAAACCGCATGACAGAACGATGCACGCACGGCCGAACGGCCAGCAAAAGGGATAGTGCCCAACCATTGCCTCCCTCCTCAAAACAACACAATCTGTTGGCGAACACTTGAGCTCACCTGGCACGAGTAAAACAGTTGATGAAAGAATTTTAGTAAAACCATGTTATAATCCCCAAAAATGTTATTTTGCATTACATATATCGTTTTATATATCATTTACTTACACCACCCTGTTAATCCCCAAGAGTTTACCTGTCACTGTGGATTGTGATCGCTTTTTTTTGGCCGGTGGACAAGATCTCAGCGGAAACAGTCAGGACACCATTTGCATCAATAGAAAAACAAACATCTGCTTTAACAGCTCCCTTACAAGCTGGAGGAATGTCATGGATGGTAAATCCACCCAAATAATTATTATCTTTGGTGAATTCACTCTCACCCTCAAACACTCGGAAGCAGATAGCAGTTTGGTTGTCATAAAGAGTTGTAAAAATTTTGTTATTCTTAATGGGAATTTTGGTGTTTCTTGGAATCACAACACTCATGTAACTTTCATAACCCGATTCAATTCCAAGTGACATAGGGATGACATCCGACAGTGAGAAGTCTCGAAGCTTCCCAGCTATATTTCCACTCAAGACTGCAGCTTGAACAGCGGCTCCATAAGCCACAGCCTCGTCCGGATTCATGCTCTTGCAAAGCTCCTTTCCCTTGAAAATCTCCTGTAATATCTCTTGCACCTTGGGAATTCTAGAAGATCCACCAACAAGGACGACGTCATCAACATTGGTTATATCCATTTTGGCATCTTCCAAACACTTTTTCACAGGCTCCATGCACTTGTTGAAGATATCCATGTTCATTTCTTCAAATAGGTCACGGGTAAAGTTTGTGTGAAAATCTTCACCCTTATACCAAGAATCGATTTCAATATCAGTGTCAAAGGAAAACGAAAGTGCCTTCTTTGCCTTCTCACAGGCAGTTTTGGCCTTCCGAAGAGCTTTGGCGTCTCCACAAATGTCCACGTTTTGCTTTCTCTTGAATTCCTCGACACAGTAATTCACCATTCTGTTATCTAAGTCTTCACCTCCAAGGTGAGTGTCTCCAGCAGTGGACTTCACGTCAAAGGCGCCATGACCGATGGTAAGCAGTGACACGTCTAAAGTACCGCCGCCCCAATCAAATATAATCACATTTCTCTTATTAAGCCTACCGGCTTTCTTGTCAATGCCATAAGCGATGGCTGCAGCAGTTGGTTCATTGAGAATGCGCAACACCTTTAAGCCGGCCAATTTACCAGCCTCTATTGTAGCCTGACGCTGCGAATCGTTGAAGTAAGAGGGGACGGTGATAACTGCATTTTTTTCACTTATCTTTGAGCAGAGGTAGGACTCGGCAATCTCCCGCATCTTTGCTAGAACCATGGATGAGATATCTTCAGCAGAAAATTTTTTCTCTTCACCCCTGTGGGTAACCGCAATCATTGGCTTGGCAGCAGGACCTTCTATAACCCTGAATGGCCAAAGCTTCCTATCTTTTTGAACAGAGTCGTCGCTGAACTTCCTACCAATGAGCCGCTTTGCATCTGTCAAGAGTTAATTTTAAATTAATTATTTCTTAAAGTGATTTATTTTTTTAACTTACTTTTCCCCACCTATGTAATAACGGGGAAAAGCATCCTTGTGGTCATTTTCCTGGAAATTATAGGAATGCCGTAATCGTGAACACTCATCGTATATCATAAGGTCAAAAATTATTTTAAAATTTAAAATTTAAAATTAAGTATAAATAGTAGCTAACGAAAATTAACCGTATGATGTATGATGAACAGTCACGATAACGGAATTCTTTGGATTCTCAAAAAAAAGATCCGACGAGGATCCTTTTCCTTATAACGGGACTGTTAGATCCTCGTCCAAAAATTCTAGTTATTTTTTAAATTGAGTTCAATTGTAACGTATTTATATCTTAAGAAGACTACAAAATTTTCTAAGCGAAACATATTTGAAATAGAATTGAATACAACTAATTCTGAAGAGATAGATTACAATTTACAATCAAAAGATATCAATAACATAGGTAGCTAAAAGCCATTTATCTATAATATAGTAGATTATCGAGAAAAAAACTCTACGATAAAGGTAATTAAATAAGTAAAAAGACTGATGCAACATGGTTTTTGAAGGGCGAATTCTTATGATTTACGATATATAATTTTCTGAAATTTTCAATTTTATCACAAACTTAATAAAAAGATAATAATCATTAATTGTACCTATTTTAGAAAGTGAATTATTCCAAATAATAGTTCACAAAAATTGAGTTGGCGAGTATTTAGGATATATAAATAGTTATTGTTGTGCATTGAAAAAAAAAATTTTTCTGTTGTGCTGTAAGAATAAAACAGTAAAGTATTTGATAACTATAATTATAAAAGTGATTGTAATTAAAAAAAAAAATAGTATTATAATATTAGATAAATATTTATGTAAAATAACTATAATTATATAAAATAACAAAAAAAAAAAAAAAAACACAAAACTTATGGGCTTTTCTTCCAATCTTTTTCTTTGTGCCAGAAAGTTCTTGATTATATCCTTTTTTTTTTTTTTTTTCTTCTTGGTTTCTCTTTCCTTCTAGCTTTTTCATTCTTCATTTTTTCTATTTCTTTCTGACAAAATATTTATGGTTTTTCTTCCATTTTTCGTCAATGACCCCTCCAGCGATCTGGCTTTTCTTTCTATTTCTTTCTATTTTTCGTCAAAAGCTTTTCTTTCTATTTCTTTCTGACAAAATGTTTATGGCTTTTTCTTTATGCCTTTTTTCCTTGCTTCTTTGTCACTCCCGTTTTCATTTCCCGCGATCTGGAACCTTTGCCTCACTCCCATTTCTATTTTCGGCATCTCGATTTTCAGGGCCTTGCATGGTTTGGGAGGTGGGGTGGTGGATGGTTGGGTGGGATCCGGGTTATCATCTAGCAGGGAGTGGGTTGGGATCCGTGGTCGGCGAGGTGGCGATGGGTGTATTTGGTGGGGATTGGGAGAGAGATGGGGTGGCGAATCTGGGTAACACGGCGTTGGAGAGCAATCGCTCAGACTGGAGAAACGGGGGTCGAGTCAAGAACTGGGAAGAAGGAGAAAGAGAGGGTAAGGAAAAATTTATTCGATGAAACTGTTCATCCGTGTATTGTGATAAAGGTTGGTTTTCTAAAGCTGGGCTTTCCTGCTTTGGCTTTTCAGTATTTTTTTTCATCTAAAAACTGTGAAAAAAAAGATTGATTTTGAAGGTTTATTTTTTCTTAAATTTAAGCAGTACCAAACTGGTACTCAGCAGGATACCAATAAAAATTGAACTAAATGTATAGGAACTAAATATTGCCAAGTCGGGTACTTGAGCAGGATATCAATAAAGATTGAGACCAATAAAGTTTTCAACTTCCTAAAAGCTAACTAATAGAAAACGCAGGCAGCATAGTAGTATATGTACAGAAAGAAATTAACAAGGAAACGGTAAAGAAATGGTCATTTTAAACCTACCAAAGATTGAGTTGGCGGGGAATCTCCCGACTTGGTTAAAAGCTTCATCACCTACCAACCTCTTACTTTCAGTGAATGTAACATATGATCGAGTCGTCCTGTTACCGTGGTCGTTCGCTATGATTTCTGCATGATCGTCCTGCCACACTGCTACACAAGAATATGTTGTCCCCAGATCAATCCCGATGGCATGGCCTTCTGCCATTTCTCAGCTCCGGAGCTTGAAGAATACTTTTTTATTTTTTATTTTTTGAAGGATCAGAGAGGTTCAAGAAGAATGTAAAATGATAAACATGATTGCAGGAAATAGATGTGGAAGAAGATTTATATGGGAAGAAATGAAAAGTCCAAGTCAATGCATACTTACGCACTAAGGTACTGTTTGGTACGCAGACGAGACAGAACATAACGGAACAGAGATTCCATGTTATGTTTGGTACGTGCAGGATGGAACGGGACGGTTGTTCAATTATGTGTTTGGTAAACGCAGAACGGAATAGAACCAAAAGATTAAATGACTAACATTCCCATAACTTTCTCATATTCTCTCTGTTGTTTGGTACAATGTTTATACATGGGACGGGACGTGACAATTTTTTTTTTTTTTTTCAATTTTTTTTTTTTAACTTTTTCATATTTGAAGTTTGAACATATATATGCTTATCTATGATATATTTTTAAAGCTAGCACATGACTGAAGATATGTATGCCATGAATTCCATCTTGGTGACCTCAAGGTTATCGATAATTTTTTGAAGGTTACTAAGAATGTTGACCGTGTCGCAGCTGATATGGGCGGAATACGCTTCATTCAGTCCAATCATTCTGTCATCTTTGATAACAATACCATGATTAGCTTCAACATGGTTGAAGTTTATCGGATCAATTATGTGAAATGGCAACATTCATCAGTGTAAAAATTATGAGTCTCTATTTTCCGGAAGTAGGCTTCCGTACATGTTTACATACATTGGTAAATCACATAAAACTGCAAATGCATTCCTATCCATTCGCAGCTCCCATAAACAATTAGTATCACTCAATCGTGTAATACGATTTATCTCCTTTCTCCTAACATGAAGTCTAACAAATGTCCTCTGCTCTAAACTTGCTCCTTCCCTTTGTCTCCTCTATTGTTGTCTATACCTCAACAATTGTGCATTCATAGTAAAGATTTGTGCCATTATAATCCCAATGTTCAAAAGAACAAAGAAGTGATTCTCATATTCATCTATGTCTTCACATGCAAAAAAAAGGACACATGAATGAGTGAAGCATCAAAACACGCAGGATTCAATTTCAAGGTATGATTAAATGGTAAAACAAAGTGGAGCATTAGTTTTTTGAATAATTATTCATCAGTTCAAAACTACATCAAAAACAACAATCCAAAATATTGTAAGATACATGTATATTGCACAATATATTATCCGCACTTCTTCTCATATATAATCTCTGTAAAATTCAATTTGAAAGGTAATAACCATGTATTTGTTCGTAAGAGTCAGACGTTTAACATATATGCATACCAAAGTCAGCAATGAAACAGAATACTATAAAAATGAAAAGAACATATATTTAAAACAATTCACCTATGAAAAAGTTGAGAAATATGCACGAACCTCCAAAATAAGAAAGCACATGTATCTGAAAAGCCTTTTGGCGGAATTCCCCAACAATCTAACACACTTGGTACATTGAATCTCAAAAGAAAGAGAAAATATTCAGCAAGCGGACTAAGTTTTAAATACACAAATCAAATACAAAATTGTATCCACACAATTGCAACATCCGTAATTCTTCTATGCAAAACCATACAACACATAGATATGACATTCTATATCCTAAAGAGAATAATGGCACATTTTGTATCCACACAATTGCAACACGTTGTCGCTCTGTAATGCTTCCCTCGTAGCAAAGCCGTTACAAACTTACATGATGTCTCACATGGTTACAGCCAATGGCTACTTTTGCAAAAGAAAAGCACCAAGTAATCAGCCACAGAGCATTTCACATTAATCCTTCGAAAAAGTTAAAAAATCAACAAAGATGTAGTACTTGGGCAATAACAAACGTTCGATAAAAATATTATGAAAGGAAGAAATATGCACATGATGAAACCCTCATAAACGACATGTGAATACATAACTACCAAGTACCAAGCTTGATTGGGTACAACCTAGAAGAGCCAATTATATACACATTATAGAAACACACAATTGCAAAGGAAATTAAAGGTTTATTCGCTCCAGAAAGCAGAAATAAGAGCTCACATAACTAAAAGGTTAATTAGGAGATAAGGAATTCAATGTGAATGATGAATCCAGAAATAGTGGCCTATGTAAAAAGAAAATTTTAAGTCACATTACATCTCATTCGTATGAAAAAATAAATACCTAACTGCTTATCTAAGCGTATCACAGATTCACATTAGCAAAGAAAATAATCCATTAATTATCAAAGCGGAACCTTCTGTACGTTTATGTAACAAATAAAACATAAAATCTCTGCACATACTAGAGCATAAGGGCATGAAGGATAGCTTGACTATGACCTTTAAATCTTCTTGGTAAGGGTCAACTGAATTCTGAAATCAATAATTTCTTTCTATACCATATACCACAAAACTAATTAGCCCCAGAAATTGGCACCACTTAGAACTAGAGATTAGAGAAACCAAGTGCTGGTGATTATTAAAGAGACTCTTCTATATTTCAACAAGTTCAAAAGAATATTTCACTAGGGTTCCTTCTCATAGCTAGCAGTTACATGATGAAACACATGGTGAAGCATAAGGGGTTCTTTTACGAAAGAAAATGATCGAGTAATGAGCCGCTAACATGTCAAAATATGTACACTCGGATGCGGTTTTGTAAATATTAACACGTAAACAAGAAACAAAAACACATAACACAAATATCTGCTCACAATGTAACCACAAAAAATGGATGTTGAGTTTAAGTTTGTACTCTTAGGTCATTTACTCACGTTTACTTGGAAATATGGACTGTGGAGAGCCCTGTTGAAAAGTATAATTTTTTTTTTAATTATTATTATCAAGGAAAGGAGAAGGATTCGAAACTATTACAATAATTAAAAGGATGAGGAGTTTCGAACACAGGACGCATGATAGAAACTTAACACCTTATCCACTAGGATATTGGACGACTGAGATAAAATTGCATATATCTTAAACTTTTCTTTTTGGATGTCACGTTGGTTCACACTAGTCTATTAAAAAAAAAGAATTCCTCAGTGATAGACTCCTGCAACTCTTATTTTTTTATACTAAAACCCATCTAATTTTAAATATCTAAATAAAACCAAAAATTGAAATAGCCCACCATATATGTAAAATAAATGACTTCTTGTCACAAAATATTTACAATATATGCAACAAAGATGTTATTAATCACCCTAAACTTTGTTGAATAAAATTACAATACACAACTCTAATATAAGTGTTTTAGAGACAAAACAAATAAACAAATTACTTGTATTACACTAACAAATATTACAACAAACAAACTTACAAAGACACAATTTTAGAAGTTATGACACTCTCTCATTCTCTAGAGACAAACTCTAGAACGCTCACACTCCTCTCAAAGACCTTATATCTCACTCTCACACTTAGAGTGAGACTCATTCTTGGTTGCTTCTCACTTCTTGGTTATTTGCTTGCTTCTTGTTGCTTCAAATGAGGTGGATACCTTGTCCTTTTATAGGCATGGATAGAGCCTTGGAAAAGCATGGAAACACCATGCTAGAAATATCTAGCTAATTCTACTAACTTCCTTTGCAAGAATTAACTATACTAATCTTGCATGTTGGTTGAAATCTCACAATTCTTCTAGATTTTTACTAGCTCAAGTGTTAATAAATTTTCATGGGTTGGGCCTTTATTCTTTGGGCTGGTGTTGATCTTCAACACACCCCCTCAACACCAACTCATTATTTTTCTCCACGCTGAGTTGACGACAAAGCTTTTCAAACTTCTCGGTACTCAAACCTTTTGTCAACAAGTCAACAACTTGATCATCTGTCTTAATCAATCACATCTAATTTCTTCTTGTAGAACATTCTCTTTGATAAAATGGTAGTGTATCTCCACATGCTTGGTTCTTGTGTGAAAGATTGGATTTTTCGCCAAAGGAACATCTAATTGATTGTAGCAATATAATAGTACTGAATAATCCATTGGTTAATGTATATATAATTCATTAACTGTACCACACATGTTATCTCGTAAGCTGCCATTAATGTTGTCCTATACTCTGCTTTGACAAAGATACCGTTGGCTATTTTTTATTGCACCACGACACTACTCCAGAACCAATTTTGAAGACATACCAAGTGGTTGATCTCCTGCAAAATCGATGTCACAACAGCCAACCAGCTTATAGTCTTCACCTTTCTTGTAGAAGAGACCATAGTCAATTGTACTCTTTTTACATATCTCAATATTCGCCAACCACTTCTTGATGAGGCTTATTTGGATTTAGCATGTACCAACTTATCACAACAATACTGTATAAGAAATGTTAGGTCGAAGCAGAGTTAGGTAGATCAAACTGTCTACTAATTGTTGATACATTGTTGCGTCTTCTAAGTCTTTGCTTTCATGTGCACACATCTAAACATATATTGGGTTTTGCCAGTGTTAAGATTGGCTAGCATTCAAGCATCCCAAAATTTCAAACAAATCTTTTGCATAAATATCCCTTTTTGTGTGCGATCGACCTCTAACCCAAGGAAGTGCTTGAGTTGTCCTAATTCTTTCATTTGAAAGCGAACTGACAAATTTATATTTGTTCGATGAATTTTTGCCTTGTCATCATCAGTGATTTCATCCCTGTACACTAACACAACAACTAACTTCCGTCCATTAGTTTTGACAAGTAAACCGAAATCTGCATGCGCCACAGAGTAACCACTTGTGTTAAAATTTCTGCAATCTTACATACCATGCCTTTAGTGCTTGTTTTCAGACGTAGAGTGCTTTCCTTAGCTAGAGCACATATTCAGGATGAGTCTTGTTCTCGAATCTTCTTGGTTGATTCATGTTGATCTCCGCTCTAACTCTCCATGCAAGAAAGCATTTTTCACATCCATCTGGTACAAGTTCCAATCTTTGTTGGCTGCAAGCGTAAGTAATACTCATATAGTCGTAAACTTTGCCACTAGACTAAATGTTTCACCATAGTCTAGTCCCTACTGCTAAGAGAAGTCTCATACCACCAACTAATCCTTGTACCTCTCGACTGAACCATTAGGACGACACTATATCTTGTACACCCATTTGCAGGATATGGGTTTCACATCTCTTGGCTTTGGCACCAAAGCCTAAGTCTAATTTTGCTTAAGCACTGACTTATTCTCTCATAACTCTTATCCATTCAAAACTTTGTGATGCTTCTTCAAGCGTCTCAAATTCTTTTTCACTCCTTTAACTATGACAACGTTGGCATATTTAGGATTTGGTTTTCGTATTCTTGTTAACTCTCTTTAGTTATGATTGTGGGTTGATACTTCCACTTCACTAGGTCTAACCTTTCTTACTTATTGACACACACCAGTTTGCCAAAGATTTTAAGGTACTTCTTGCTCAACATCATCACCATTAGATGAATCGTCGTTCTCATCATAACTTGCTTGGATTTGAGCAATTTGCTCCCCCATCTTCTGCTGCAACTTATCTTTAATTTCTCTCTCGAGTTAGGAAATACCTCATTTTTTTAGGACACCAAGAAAATGGTTCATCAAACACCGCATCTTGTGATGTGTAACACCGTCTAGTCGTAGGATCACAACATTTCCATCATTTTCTCTGGCTGTCGTATCCCACAAAGATACATCTGACTGCTTTCTTACCAAACTTGCTGCATAAAATGACTTGGAGAAAATATGTAGAACATACAGCCGTATACTCAAAAGTAACGAATTGTAGGTTTTATATCCTACAATTTCTCAAAGGGCGAAACAAATTCTAACCTTGGTTGAGGAAGCCTATTGATCACATAAGATGCAATTTTCATGGGTTTAGCCCAAAACCTTCCTAGTAGATTATTCGCATGTAGCATATTTCGACAAATTTCTGCAAGATATGGTTCTTTCTTTCTACTACTCCATTTTGTGGTGGTGTGTTGGCACAAGTGAACTAATGACATATTGGACAATCTTGTAGGTACTGGGAAAACTCATTGGAGATATATTCTTCTCCATTATATGTACGTAGGCAATAGATCTTCTTTCCCACTTCTCCTTTGACTATCTCTCTAAACTCTTTAAACTTTGGAAATGTGTTAGATTTTTCTTTCATAAAGAAAACCCACATGTACCTGGAGAAGTCATCAATGAATGTCACCATGTACTGCATCCCGCTTATCAACGGTTGCTTGATGGGCCCGAACACATCAAAGTGGACTAACTCTAATGGTTCTTTTGCTTGAACTTTGACTCCTAGTATGGTCGTTGATGTGTTTTACCATATTGGAATCCTACACAAACCGTGTATATTCTCCCATCAAGCTGAGTTAGCCCCTTAAGCATTGACTTCTTCATCATCATTTCTAGCTTATGATAGCTAATGTGACCCAACCTCATGTGCCATTTGTTGTTTCATTCTTCCTTATCTTGTCTGCACAGTTTTTGTTGACATTACATAGACAAACTGCAGTCGTTGTCCTTCCATTGTTGGCATCCCTGAGACCTTAAGGTGTCGATACACCTTCACATCTCGTGAACCAAACAAGACATAATTTCCTAATGATGTTAACTGCACCACTAAGAGAAGATTTTTCTTCATAACTAGAACATGGTTGACATCTAAATTGTGGGTTTTGCAGAAGAAATTGGATTTTAAATTATACAGCAATGGAAGGGAAAATCCAACACTAAAAATACTAAACCATAATTTATGAAAGTAGTTGTACGTACCATTCTTGTACCCAATAGAATTCAAGCTTCCTCATGTGTACTTCAATGAATTGCCAATTTTCCAGGTCCCTCTAGAAGCGGAGCAGAGAGATTGAGAAACCTAATTTTGTTCATTTGGGGTTTTATTTTGCAAAAGGAACGAGGGAGTGGATTGTGGGTTGGGCTCTAAAATGGGGTCCTTGATTTAGAGCCCTATTTTGGCCCACTGATGATGGTTTTCTAGTGTTGGGCTCCAAAAAATGATGCCCCGGAGTGTAATTTGGTTCAGTAAGGTGATGATGAATTCATTCTATACAAGCTAATAAGCCTGGTAATTTTTACACAATTCGTTAATCTAACACGAAACAACGCGGAAATAACGGATTTTGGGTCTAACCTGTTAACGAGTCACGTTGTTATCGGGTAGCCCGTTAAGAACCAATTATCATTTCAGATGGTTATCAAGTCACCTGTTAACAATTCGATAAAGATACTATTTTTCATATCTAAACATTAGCCTAGGCAATTTCTTGCATGACCTGTTAACCTGACACGAAACGACATGTCCCATTAACCAATCGAGTTGTCATTGGGTCATCTGTTAAGAACCTGTTAAGATAACAAGTTGGACTTGACACGGCCCGTTAAGATAACGAGAATAACACAAACACAACAAACACGAGTCATTTGCCAAGCCTATAAGTTGCCGTCTCTAATTCTAGATGCTCAGGACCATGTTGCGGATTTTTATTTGTGATTGAAATAAAAACTTACAAAGTGCCTCCCTTAGAGAGTCCTAACTATTCATTCTCAAACGATAACTTGAGCTATGCAACCTTGGGAGAGTTACAAACTAAATACAACAAGCGTCAGCAACAAAATTTATTTCTCAGTAAACATGTTGAATCTCAAACACTGAAATCTCGAACATTGAATCTCGAATATCAAAACCTTAGTATAAAGATCTTACACTGTCAAAGCATCATCATCTTACTTCAATTAGCTTCTGTCTAACATCACATTGCTCAGGTAAATGACTTATGACCATTTGTTATAGGTTCTTGGCATTCTCGATTATATACCTTGCAAACACAATCCAATTAGACCCATCGAAAAGATCTACGGTAACCTCCTCAATGTGATGAATAAAATCCAGATTTTGTAACTTCCAGTATTCCATATCAAACCTAGATGCCTGCAAAAGAAAGATATCAACAAGCAACTCAATTGAAATTTTCCAAAAAAGAAAAAGAAAAAGAAAAAAGGATACCAAATAAAATATTGAAAAAGAAAAACATAGACTTAACTTACATCAGATTCAGGATCACTAAGCCTTGGTTGTTCACCTATATATAAAGTACACAAATTGGGCATTCCTCTTAAAAGAAAGACCACTGCAGGAACGAGCTCATCAGAAAAGCTCCGAATACTCATGTCCAAATCAAAAAGATTATCGAACTGAACAGGCGTGGATCCTTCCCTGAACAGAGCCTGCAATGTTATACGGTTAAAAGCTATATCATATTTCTCAGTTTACCTGCATTCTTTTAACCACAAACTTCAAACATAAAGGTTAATATTTATTCTAGTTAGCGAGATCATAATGATTAATGATCATCAAACAAAGTTTCGAATAACACTGATACGTAAGAAACATAAATTACCTACTTCTACTGTTCCCAAACGAGGAAAAAAAATAAAACTTTAGTCCTTCCAAATTGCAGATTATCTAGTTTTTGCAACAAATAAAAATTGAGTCCAGAGGATGGTTCCATTTACCTTAACGGTTGATTCATATATATAGACTAAGAACTTCAACCGTGCGTACACTACGAAGAACCACAAACATGTTTTCAAAGTCATCTACTTCAGGTTCCAGTGAAATGACAGATTTGAGACCAATAGGGTTCAAAAAAATCAAATCTCTCCAAAGATGAGCTTTCAATCGTGATGCTTCGTATCCCTAATTTCTCTAAGAGATAATTCCTTGACGCATTTGCAGGAACACGAGATCCATTTGAAAAACGACTCGTCTATAGCATCAATATTCCCAACTCCAATCAACTGGGATTAGAGGAAAAGGCAAACGAGGGTGTTTTAATATACATACCCATCAGCTGCACCACATTTAATGACCTCAACGATGCAGAAAGAAAGGTGCATGAGGGAAATGTTACCCGGTCCTCCCAATCATGTAAACTTACATCAAGAAAAAGCTCTTCAATATTACACCATTTTGAATCCACGCGACCACTCGAAAATTCTCATTCGCACAGAAGCACGGTGCTTCCTAAAAAGACTAAAGGACTGAGTTGACGGGGAAAGCTCAGCTCACATGTGGCTGTCTCTGCCGATGAAAATCCACAAAAATTCAATGACCGAGTTGACGGGAAAAGCTCTCTGCATCTTTTCGACACACAGCTGAAACGAGTGAGGTTTTTTATATTAATGAATGAAAGAGTGAGATGGGAAAATTCCTTTGGAAGATTACTGAACCTGTCCATCACACTCTCAGTACAAGCTCCTACACCTTCGCCTTCAAAACTTGCAGTACCCATTAACGTATGCTTGTGCTCCATAAAATCTACCTTGCAACTTTTGGATTTTGCAACAAAATTCGGGTTTTCAGTTCATACAACAATGCAATGAGAAATCGACACTAAAACTCCAATTAACTTGGGAACTTTACACATTGAACCAAACCGAAGAAAAGTAGTGGTGTATACACTTTACCGTCACAATTATTGCACCCAGAAGAATTGGATCTTACTCTAATTGTTGGGATCATAAGCGAGCAAAAATGGGTTCTGCAGACTCTTCAATTGGATGGATTTCTTTCCAGGTCCCTTCTAGAAAGCAGAGCAGAGTGAAGTGAGAAACCCTAATTTTGTTAATTTGGGGTTTTGCTGAACTAAAAACTGGTGGAGAATAGCAGAATGAGGGAATAGATATTGAATTGGGCTTTTGACCCACACCTCAAAGACAACGACCCAAGCCCATTTATTTTTGTTTTTGTTTTGGAGAGGAACTGGACGATATGCAAATGCCAACCAAAGTATTTTCTTTGGACCATTTACTAACTCGATGCTTTCTTTAGTATACATTTAAATTACACATTTGAACAAAAGTCATTGGATTATCTGACTTAACGGAATCTAACGGCTCTTGTTTAGATATGTAACTTAAATATGCATTTTTAATGTGCATTGGAGAAATTTCATTACTAAATGCACTACCTTATTTTAGTATGGATGTGCTACCTCTATTAATTTTTGTTAAAATTTTCGTCAAAGCACATCAAGTGTCGCACAGTTTGGCTATGCAAACAACTCAGAGATTACTTTTTAAAGGTTGTTAATAAACACATGGGAAGTTAAAGAAATGAAATGCTTCTCATACCCGTATTGTAGTTTACATTAAAAACTCAATGATCAAAATGATTTCAATTCATGTTCCCTGTAAGTCAACACGCCCTAACAAAGTAATTCAAAGCTATACACTGATAACTACACTATTAAATCTAACATTTCCTACAGCCCTAAGATTTTACAGTAAGTTTTTTGTCATATCAAGTCTAACATCTCCTCTGACCCCTTGAGTGCGCTTTTATAGTAAGTTTTTTGTCATATCAAATCTAACATCTCCTCCTACCCTAAGATTTTGATGGCTTTCATTTTTCCAATTTTAATAATATACTCCACCACCACCATGTCGCCACCGTCACCTTATCATGACTATCTCCTCCACTCTCACCATCATCATTGTCATCATCGCTGCACCACCATCATTTCCATGAGCATCATCACCACCTTATCAACATCGATACTGCAACCACCACACCACCTTGACTATTACCACCTTACTATAACCATCACCACCACCACCACCACCACTTGCCACAATCATCACCATTGTAGCCCAATCTCCTATGACCACATTATTGTAGTCATCACCACTACCATTACCGCCACCTTCACTACCAACACAACTTCCTACGACCAACTTATAACCGCCACCCCATAATGATCACACCGACACCACCTTTATTATGACCGCCTCTACCACCATAGTCACACAGCATACCGCGGCCACCCATACTCCTCCACCACATCAACATCATGTTGGCACCACCATTTCCACATTTAATATTATTATGGCCACCAAAAACACCATCTTTACTACCACCATATTGTTGAAAATCACAATGTGACACTTCCACCAGTATCATTATTGCCACCACCTTATATAATCACTTTGTCATGGTCATAACCACATATCTCTCTCTAGAACCTCCTTTCTCTAAATCTTAGATCACTTTTAAGCAGGTAATCCATATTCCTATCTTGAATCCAACTTTCCTTATGTTTACAGTTTAATGCCTCTGCTAGTTAATTTCATATTTTATTTCATTATCTGCCAATATACTGTTATAGTTTGATCTGTTAATATAATGTTCCCCCAAATAAATATCTTCATTTTTTTTCATGGTGGTGCTGATAAATATTTGTGTTGTTCATATCCTTCTAAATTAGGGCTTATAAAATTGTAATTAGAAATTGTTTTGTTTATCTTTTTGGTTATTAGGTGCTGGGTTGTTTTAGTTTTGCAGCTAACCCTTTTTGTTGTTTGGTCAAATTCACTTGGTTTGCTCCATTTGGGGTTTCGAAATTGCTTGTAATGGGTTCACGAATTTTCCCCATTTGAGCATGTATGTAAGCATTCGTTCCTATCTTTCTAAGTATAGCCTGTGAATATATTTCTTTTGTCTGAAATAGAATACAGTTTAGTAAGACAATTATAATTTTTTTTAGGGTAAAGTACAAAAAACTACCTCAACTATTAGTGTCACGACACCTTCATACCTCATATTTTAAAATTGACAATGTCATACCTCATCTTCCGAATTTGTGCCAATGTTATACATTCCGTTAGGGGAAGAAGATAAATTGGTTTTTTTTTTTTTTTTTCCTTCTTCTTTTTTTTGGGTTGCAGGAAGGGTGCTGTAAGGGGAAGAAGATGAAGATGGGGAAGAAGAGAGAGAAGGGGGGGCGTGGGGAAAGGGAACATGAGGGTTTTTTTTTATTTTTTTTATTTATTTATTTTTACTTTTCTTTATTATTTTAATATTTAAAAATTATTAAATGATTTTTTTTTAGTTTTTAATAATATTTTATTAATTTTTTAATAGAAAATGGGTCCTGGATCAAGCCACGTCAGCATTTAACTGAGAAATTTATGCCAAGCTAATGGAATGTATAAAATTGGCACAAATTCGTAAGATAAGGTGTGACATTGTCAATTTTAAAAGATGAGGAATGAAAGTGTCGTGACACCAATAATTGAGGTAGTTTTTTGTACTTTAATTAATTGATATTAAGATTTTCATATTCTCACCATTACGTTGGCTAATTTTATTCATGTTAGACTTGTTGGGGAAATTATAAAATGGAAGTATTCCAGTATTGCATGATTGTTAACTTTAGAAATGGGATAGGGAAATGGATCTAAGTAGCGTATGTTGAATTTCTCTTATGGAGGGTCAATTACGATTGGCTCAATCTCTTTACGGAGTATATAGGCAGTCTAGCTCAAAAGTTAGATGCAACTATATATAAGATTATATAAAATTAAATGGTGTATCATGCCTCCGAGTTCGGGATGTGATATTTTATGATTCGATCTTGATACATACTTTATTAGATTTATGAGTTATGATTTATGCCTTATGATTTATGATGACGATAACGATTTATGAATGTTGGATTCATTACTACTTATCTTGTGGTACACGTACACCTATACAGACTTAAAGTATTGTACAAGTCCACGGCCATAAGACACAACTTGCACATGTATGAGTATAACCAGCTTGTCCTCATTGTGGACATGTCCTTCTAGCTTGTCATTGCCTCGAGGTTACTCGGCAATGGCATGATTATATTTTCAGCTTCCACTAGCTAAAGCTAGTGGATGATTATATTTCCAACTTCCACTAGCTACGGCTAGTGGATGATTATATATCAACTTACACATGTATTGGGGTACTATAGTTATACTATCAACTTGTCATTACTTTGAGATTACTAGCTCAGTAATGACATGATTACACAATTACTTTCTCAGCTTGTCCTTGCCTCAAGATTACTCGGCAATGACATGATTATATTATCCAGCTTCCACTAGTTATTGTTAGTGGATGATATTGTATGCGGCCACCAGAAAGTATTAGTTTAGTATATATGTATCGATCAGTTCTAAGTGTAAACCGAAATCAGTAGCAGTTGATGTGAGCATCTTTAACGTCGAGGAATCCTTTCAGGCATTGACACATCCTTATTGAGTATGTTATCTGCTCAACATTATTTGTAAACGAGTATTAGACAATTGTGCTCTGAACTATTATTGTGTATATAATTGAGGACCGGAGACCCACTAAGTGTGGCCCTGCGGGGATGTGTTTGATATGAATGCGACTTTTTGCAGGTGTTTTAGTTTGGTCTTATCCCTATTTTAAAGAAAATTCTGCCAAATTTTCAGTAAATTTAATTAGTTGATAATTTTAGTTATACTTTCATGCATATCATGGCTTCATCACCTATCTGGGTGATGGTTAGCACACCTCAATTTTGCTACCTACTAAAATTCGAGTCGGGGTGTGTCATTATTAATAAAAGTGAGTAAATTACATTTTACCCGCTCAAGTTTAGGATCAATTGCAACTTCATACATCTTTAAATTTCGCTTTCATACATTACTTATTATTTGAATTCAATTTCATACATCTGTTAAAATTCATGTTAAGTTAACCATTAAATGATGATGTAGTAATTGCGGTTCCACATTTATGCTAATGTAGATGTAAAAAAATTAAGAAAAATTAATTTAAAAAGAAAAATATTCTAAAAATAAAAAAATAAAAAGTGGGCCTTGATCCCTACCTTGACCTCCCTCATCCTTCACCCCCACCTAGACCCTAGCCACCGCACCTGCCACCAACTCTATTTGGCATCTCTCACCTTCACCCCGACCTAGACCCTAGCCGCCGCACCCGCCACCAACTCTATTTGGAATCTACAGATCTCGGAGAACTCTCTTGTATGTCCAACAATGGCTAAATTTCTAAACAAGCACAATTGTGAAAGGTGTAAATATCTTGGAAATGAACTTGGGCAGTCAAAAAAATTGAAGAGTTGGAGAAAGAGCAAATCAGCTTTTCTTGAAATAATAGTGCAAGAAAAGACCGAGCGAGAAGAAGGGGAAGGGGAAAGACTAAGGAAAAACCCAGCAGATACATCTTCCCCTCAACTGCGGTTGTTATCTCCCATGTGTGAACCATTAATTGGGTCCCACATGGGGAAGGTGTTAAAATATCTCATCGGCCGTGTCTCTTAAGAAAAAAACGTGAATACCTTAACTCCATTTCAAGTAATACTGAAGCTTTTTGTAATAAAACCACACATCTGACGGATTGTACAAGTGATAATTAGCAAATTAGAGACAGTATCAGTGTTATCAATGAGATGAAACATGATTGTCGATGGTGTAAACCAATAAATAAATGCCAAGTGTACCGGTGTGGCTTGTTTTGGTTTGACGCAGGATTATCTTCTTATTTTTTGTGTGTAAATACAACTGGTAGTTCTTACCCACCCCAATTTCAAATCCAGTTCCGTCTTGCTTTAAATAAGTTAATCATCATCAAACAGTGAAGGTGCAAGGGCATGTAAGCATGCATTTATCCTACCCCCAGATTTCGAGTTTTGGATTATCCCTCTCCCAGCATCACTGGTATATAAAAAAAAATGTAAGATTAAGATCCTTTACCTTACGAAACCCCCGAATGTATGTGAAGGCCGGTCCAGATCATTTTTGATCTGACTTGCTGTCATTATGTGATCGCTTCAGAACTGATTCGAGCTTACGGAACTTTACAATTATTTAAGGATAATGCTAGGAAGATTAAATTTATAAATAAAATTTTAAAAACTAAAAGACATGAAAGTTGATAATTGATTTATTACTTAAGTGTTGATAAGCGCGCTCATTTATATTAGTGACATATTATTTAGTTTGTAAATTTTGTCTCTAAATTTTGTCTCTCTAACATTTCCCATTATTTAAAGCTTGTGGACCTGTGGTAATAACTTACACAAGTATCACAGATTCAAAAGAAAGTTTGAAGACAATATTAATCGACATAAAAAAATATATACACAACGAAAAAGACATAGAGAATAGGTGTAAAGATTATTCGTTTTTATATTTAAAATACACTAATAATTCATCCATATACAAATAGTTATAATATATTTGTTTTCTTGACCCTTAGGTTTTTGGGGCATTAGATTCTCACCAATAAATACGTTAATCAAGCCGGTAATTTCGCCTACTCTTCTTGTTTCCAGTTGGGACCTTTTGTAATTAAATTTTTTATTTGTCGGACCTTTTGTAATTAGTCTTGAAAGCATTAAGAAAAACCCATGAAAGGAGCACTATACTATAATTTAAATAACACGTCGAACAGCTTTGTAAAAGTTCCGCGTGCTTGCAAAGTTGCAAAGATAATGAGTCATGACATTGACTTCCCACTAGTCCACAATAATGCACCTTTCCTTATAACATTAAATAACTTCTCAATTAACGATAGAGGTTACAGAAAAGCCACATATAAAATAAATGCAGAAGATTTGATCTTTAATAATACAGTTTTTAATCCGTGTGCATAAAGTATCGTTGCATCGGGTGCAGAAGGTTTAATCTCTAATAATAGTCTAATTGCACCCAAGTTTTCATATTCACGAACTTGTAGAGAGAGAGAGAGAGAGAGATGGCTTGCAGTGACGGCATCAAAGCAGTAGCAGAGCAAAATTGTACTGCTGAAGAAGTGGTGATTGATATCGACGAATCTGTAGCTGCTATGCGAACTCGTCTTGAGCAAAACAGACGAGGAATTCCAACAACAAAAAATAGGAGATCTGTGTGCATATACAAAGTTCCTCCCGGCCTCACCGGAATCAGCCCAAAATCCATTCAGCCTGAAATCGTCTCCATCGGGCCATACCACCGCGGCAAAAAGGAATTATCGGAATTCGAGAGCTACAAATGGTGGTTTCTTGACGGCCTCCTTTGGCGAACAAAGCGCGACCTAAAAGACTACATAGGAGCCATGAGCAGGTTGGAGGAAAGCACGAGAAGTTGCTATTCCGACCACCAGGAGTTGAGCGTTAGCGAATTTGTTGAAATGATGGTTCTTGATGGGTGCTTTATCATTGAGCTTTTTCGATATGTTTGTGAAAGTAGTGACGATGATCACGTTGTTGATGAAAATGATCGGGATGGCAACCCCATCTTAGCCATGCCATGGTTGATTCCAATTCTCATGAGGGACCTCCTCAAGCTTGAAAATCAACTCCCCTTCTTCATCCTCGAAAGATTATTCGACATCTCATCGGATCATCGTAAAGGTGGGGATCCACTAAGCCTTCTTGCGGTTAAGTTCTTCAGTAACTCATTGCCTAGGCCTCCTGAAGTCCTTAAAAACTCAAGAATGATGGAGGCCGAGCACTTGCTTGACTTGTTTCACTTAACCTTCCTTCCCCTCCAAGGCACTTCAAATGATCAGTACTCTTCTCAAAAGTTATGTCATCCATCCTTGAAGTCAATCCAGTGTACCACAGAACTACGATCCTCAGGGATCAAGTTCAAGGCACGCAAAGCAGCGGACAGCTTCTTGGAGATCAATTTCCGAAATTGGGTTCTAGATATCCCACCTTTAACCATCAATGACTTCACCACTACTTTCATCATCAATTGCTTGGCCTTAGAACAATGTCGCCAATACACAGGTACGTGGTTCAGCACTTATATTACTTTCATGAGCTGTCTCCTGACTTCTACTAGAGATGTCAAGTTACTATGTTCCGATGGGATCATCAGTACCGGCTTCTCACTGAACGACCAAAGCGTAGCTGAGCTGTTCAGAAAGTTGGGGGAAAATGTTGGCTTAGAAATAAGAGATTGCTACCTTTCCGGGCAATTCAGAGATGTGGAGTCCTACTACAGCAGCCACTGGGCTACTCTCATGCGGACCTATTTTGGCAGGCCATGGTCCTTCATTTCAGTTTTTTACGCCTTCATCCTCCTTGTCCTCGTAGGTGCCCAAACTGCTATGGCTATCATGAGCTACTACAACAATTAAAAGAACATGAAGAGAAAATTGCATGCGCCGAGTATGTATATTGAAGGTAGAGGAGAAAGAACACTGGTGATATTTGAAGATACGTGATTTGTCTGCTTGATTTGCTTGACCTGTAGTAATCTCTTCAATATTTTGGTAAAGGGGGCTCCTTTAGCTACTCAAGGTTTTGAAGAAAGTCTTGCTCATAACATTTTGTGGCCGATTTATAGAACTTCGTTGAGTCATCGACCTTTATAAAAACTGATCTGTGATAGATCAGTTATAGTTTTGGGCGTGCGGCAAGTGCCCTAGATTCTGAGTCCAAGTATTGAAGGCATGCACATCAAGGCATATATTGAAAGATCATATGCCATGGACTCTTGATGGTAAGTATCGTATGCATTTATTCATTTAGGAAAATAAATCAATTCAATTCAAATATTTTTTTTTTTAAAGAAAACATCAGAAAACCGCTTAGCTAAAGAATTGCATCTTCTTTTTGAAACGTAAAATGACAATTTTTTTTTTAACTTTAATGGATTTTGGTTTCAGGTCAATCAACACCAGTGGCGTATCCATGGGGTATGAGCGTGCAGAACAGAAGAAGAAGAAAACAAGGAAAAAAAAAGTTTGAAAGTGTTTTTGAGTTGTGTTCTTGAGAATGAATCGATCAAACGAGAAATTTCAGCCTGAAACTCAAAAAGTGTTTTTGAGTTTAAAACTCTGGATTTGAGTTGAATACCAAGTGGGCCTTTAGGCTCTTGTAAATAGTTTGAGGATCAAATTGAAACTCAAGTCATAATTTAGCGGTCAATGCTCCAATTCATTTTATGTATAAATGCATTTTGAGTGGTAAGGCCAATGTCCCTCAATTGAGTGTATATATTTTTTATTTTGTGATAGGATTCACAAGGAAAAAAGCCTGTGCGATTCCGCGGGTTTACAACTCTAGTTACACATAATTACAAAAAATGTTTTCAATTCTACTACTACATATATACAACCATACTCACAATACTATTTACACATATACTAATCAGCATTTTAAACTATGTTAAATGGGGAGAGTTTTACCTCAGTACAAAACTTGATAAAATTAAACAAATCCCCATGTCATTGTCCCTTACAAACTGGGCTGAATGCTGCACATGGACCGTAAATTTCCACCGCAAAGAAGGGATTCTCCATCGTCACCACCATTGGTGTTCTCTTCCTGTTTTCCTTTGCCCAGACATTGGAAATTCCAATTTTGAAACCATTTTCTCACACTCAAGCGTATGAAAATTACCCAAACCCATAAACCCTTCCACAATCTAAGCAATCGATATAAATTTGAAAATAAAAATGGGGGAAATTAATAGATAATCAAATTTACTTGAGGAGATGAAGAGTGCATTTAAACTAAAAAGAAGTTGACAGAGGCATAACAATAAAAATCAAAAGATGCTTCTTTTCAGCTGAACAACCTAATTTGGTTGAAACCCAAAGGTTTTTGCTGGGTCCAGTGCTCATCATTCACTAATACTTGTAAAACCAACAAAAAACGGTGATTTCGCATTCTCCATAATTATATTTTAATGCCAATATTCATAGCTAATATACAAAGTTACCACTAACAGATTGTTCAAAACATCAATATCCCAATATGAATCTGAACTGAAAGACGGTACCCAAAACTCAGTACCTACATCATTTGTGAGTCCCAACACTCTCAAATGCATATATTTTTCAACATATCCAGGCAAACCCAAAACTGGAAACTAAATTTGTACCCAAAAACATTCAAAAGCAAATTACATTCACAACGTCAACCGAAATCAGTAAAGAAGAGCAACATTAGCAAAATCGAGTACTACCTCAGACGGAATCCCGTTTTCGAAAGTGCTCTGCCCGTTTATGAACCCTTTGATGGCTACACATATGCCATCCAGAGTCTCCAGAGTGAAAATATTGAATCTTTTACTTATTGGTGCAGACAAAAACTCTGTCCTGGCTTCGTGCCTTGAAATGCAACATAACAATTAACAATTAATTCCTTCAAAAACAGAATTATAAAAAATATGAGCTCAAAATAATCAAATTACAAAAATAACGAAAACTCTGTCACCATCCCTCCCTGTTTTCCCTGCTCAGGAATTGGAAGAATCCCATCTCGGACCCATATTCTCACGCTAAATAGCAAAAAAATTTCAAAAGTTTTCAGAAAAAGGGAGCCAAAATTCCTTAATTAACCAAAACGAATAAAATTATCTAAAACCCAAATTTGAAAACATAGAAATAAACATATATGCCACTCAAATGGCGAGTGGCTTCTGGTTCTGCAAGGTTATTTCTTTGACTGCTGTTGGTATACGAAACCAAGCGTAAAAGAAATGGAGCATGTTCACAAAATAACCCAGATGAAAACCCCAAAAAATCAGAAGAAAGAAGACCCAAAAAAAAACACGTTCATAAATTTCTTGTTGGGGTTTTATCAGAAATTTGTTAATAAAAATCAAATTCGAATCCAAACTAAAATTCCAAAATAATCAGAGCATACAAATTTAATAACCCAAAAAGTTAATGAAAGCAAACCTATTTCAATTCCACTATAATCCAGAATACCAAATACGCTTACCTTCAATTTGGAAAACGTTGCGGAGACCAGTGATGCAGGAAGAGTCAGAGTTCAATCCATACCTTCAACACTTGATAGTGAAGTCGCGAGGGTTTAGATTAGGCGTGAAAGGTTGTGAAATTGAATTTGTTGGTTGTAGGATTTGATGGGGGTTTTGCGATGGCAGTGGGTGTGAGGGTTTAGATAAGGTGTGAGAACTTGGGAAATCGAATTTGCTGGTGTGACATTTTGAGGGGGAAGGTTTTGCAATGGCTATGAACAAAACAAAAAGGCAGCGAGGGTTTCGGTCACTGAGAAGGTAAACCGATTAGAGAGGAGACGACACGCGCAAAATATGACAGCGCACTATCATATAAAAGCAACACGTATATTCTGGCTTTTTAGTCATTTCACTGTGCTTAAAAACAGTATTTTTCTCTTTGCGCTTTAATATATAACTAGCCTCTCTGCACACACTAACGTGCGTGCGAGAGGCATTTTTGCATCACGGGTGCTACGCTCCCTAAAGATGTGTTGTTTTAGATATTCTTATATTTCTTAAGTGATTATTTTATAAAATGTGATGAAATTTATGAATTGTACACTAACCAATCCACCTTTTTTTTCTTTTTTCTTGCTTGCTAATTATTATGGTGTCTTTTTTTTTTTTGTTTGGCTGATAGAATTTGATTTCACGAAATGAGCTATGCTTGATCATTATTATGACTTTGGTAATTAAGTTACTCAGTCTAGTTAGAATTTTGTTATCTCCATCAGTACCATTTTACCCTTATATATTGTACAGAAGATCAAGAGTTAGGTTCCTTAAACTCTCATATAAAAAATAAAAAAATATGCTTAATTATTTAATGTTGTATAGAAAATATGAAATGATCAATATATTTTGTAACATGAGGATTAGTGGCTGTATTAAAAGGGTGCACAACAACATTTTTTTATTATGGTGGACAAAAAGGTATTATGGGCAATATTTGGCGTCATTCGAGCAGGTTGGCAGATCATTTGTTCAATGGTTGTGTGAATGGGATAGTTGATGCAGTTAGAGGAGTGAGTACATAATTATGGGTGTGCCATTTTGGGTTGGGACTGAGATGTTCAACATTAGAGCATGGGCCAGGCTACATAGTTCCAATTGCTTGAGTTGAAGAAAGGTTGATGAGATAATGGTGTTACCGTACAATCATCCCATCATTCCAAAATGATAATGGTGTTATCGCATGCCATATTGTCATATTGCCACATTTGTTGAATAATTTAGGAGCATATATTTCATCCAATTTGCACATATGTGAGTAATCTCTCATACATTTTTTACTATTTTTTCTTTAAAACAACAACGAAGATAAAATGGGAAACATATACTATTTATAAATAAAAAAATTTGAAAATATGACATGTAATTTGATTTCTAAATACATATTGACAACACTTAATGTCCTTAAATCAAAATGTTTCAGATTCATAAGTTTTCAATCAAAGTTATAGGCTAGCTAGGGATGAACTCCTAATATATGAAGCAATGCAAAATATGGACAACATGTACATATGTAAACATAGCGCCTACGTGTGAAATCAAAGTCATGCTTGCCACCCATTTGCTTGCACTTGATGCTTTAGATTTTCATGGTTAATCTGCAAGCAATGATGATAAAATAAGAAGTCTAACTATAATGCACAATCCCAACTATCAAGATTGTAAGCAACTTAACCTAAATACCTTTAAGTTTGACAATTTTCTCATGGCAATACTTTTACTCCAGTTACTTGTAGAATACTGAAAGATAAATATATTTGTCAAGTTTGAGGTAACAAATTGTAACAATATTTACAAAATTAAATAATAAGAAATATTACCTTAATCTTGTACTTCAACCTTTGTACTTTGAGACCGGTGTGATGCTTGTAAAACTGACAAAAAATGCAATTTTATTTATATTTGAAAATTGAATGCAATTTGAATTTATAGTATACTTTTGCATGAAAATAAGAGAAGACTTACCGTATTTAGAAAAGTTGTTTCGCCACTGTTAATCTTTTTTCTGCACCCATAAATTGCTTTATTTTATTTTATAATTTGAGATAATTAATTTGTAGAATGATATAGAGAATGCCATTAAAAATAAATAGGTAAGAAATGGTGTTGTACCTTATTTGTTGGACTTTATTCCAAATACGTATGATCTGAGGAGTTGTTGAAGGTTTTAATTCTTCCACAGCCTTTTTCATGCGCCACCTATATATTGAAGGTATATATAATGTTAGATTTCTTGTAACAAATTTGTATATAATTTAGGATACATACTGCTCATGCTTCTTCTTTTTCCACTCTTTGAGAATCAGTTGGCTTAGATCAGTAGTTTTTACTCCGACAGATATCTCCCAACCAGGTGTAAAAATACAGACACGTCTGTTTGAGATCTTATCAATAGGTTCCTTCTTCATTTTTTGTGGGTATTCTTGTAAATATCCTAAGAATGAAAACAAATAATTTTTAAAATTACCATAACACACGTATAGTGTCACATCCCGGCCCGGGGAGGACCACTTCCCGAATTGTCACATTCCGGCCCGGGGCGGATCACTTCCCGGGCCCGACTCCACTACCGTAGCACGATATTGTCCGCTTTGGGCTTACCATTCCCTCACGGTTTTGTTTTTGGGAACTCACGAGCAACTTCCCAGTGGGTCACCCATCATGGGATTGCTCTAGCCCATTCTCGCTTAACTTCGGAGTTCCTACGGAACCCGAAACTAGTGAGCTCCCACATCGCCCAGGGGAGCGATCCTTAAATATATATTCCCATCCTTACCTAGCACAAGGCCTTTTGGGAGCTCACTAGCTTCGGGTTCCGTAGGAACTCCGAAGTTAAGCGAGAAGGGGCTAGAGCAATCCTATGATGGGTGACCCACTGGGAAGTTGCTCGTGAGTTCGCAAAAACAAAACCGTGAGGGAATGGTAAGCCCAAAGCGGACAATATCGTGCTACGGTAGTGGAGTTGGGCCCGGGAAGTGATCCGCCCCGGGCCGGAATGTGACATATAGCACATTAAGATAATCAAAATTGAAATTCACAATCTGACCAAAATTTAAAAAACGCACAATGAAGATTTCAAAGGAAGAAATTAAAAAACCCAACTGAAGCTAAATCTGGGAATCATACAATTACATATTATGCTTACATGGAAATGTGTAAAATGAGTACAACCATGCAGGGAAAGGAAGTGAAAACCCACCAATCTCGTACGACTGTGCTTCCATCACCATGCTTCTAGTATCCAATTAATGACAGCATGCATGCTAAAAATTGACGGAGATGGGGATTGAGCTCATATCATTTACAAACACAAAATAAAAAAGATCAAAGAAAAAGAACAACTTAGAGAAGTGAAGGCGGAGCAAAAAAAAAGGGGAGTATAAGATTTGGCCACATAATCAAAGGAGATGGGGAGTACATATAATAATATTGTAGCCGGAATGGAACAAATGGGAATGTACGTGGGAACTAAGAAATTACTGCTTGGTAGTGGGAGAAGTTCACCGTTTTTTTTTTAACTAACGATAACCTCTATCCCTTTTCTCCCACATTATTATTATTATTTTTAATATAATTTTGTTAGATATTAATATCTCCTCCTAAAATGGAGGAGATACGTTCCTGTCCATTTATTTTTTTTTTTAACTTTTTCTTCCTTTTTTTTTTTCCAATAAAACAAATTTTAATTTTATGTTTAATATTTGTCTCCTAAAATGGAGAGCAGTTACGTTGTTTTTGTTTAATATAATTTTGTTAGATATTTTTAATATAATTTTGTTAGATATTAATATTTCCTTCTAAAATGGAGGAGAAGTTATTCACAACATTCCTGTTGTTTTATTTGTTTTTTCGTTTCCTTTTTTTTTTTTTCCAATATAACAAATTTTAATTTTTCTGTTTAATATCTCTCTCTCCTAAAATGGAGAGCACTTATTCACTATGTTGCTTTTTTTTTTTTTAGTTAATTTTTTAATATTTCTCTCCTAAAATGATGTTTAGTACAATTATCTCTGACTTTAATATCTCATCCTAAAATGGAAGAGTTATTCATCACGTCCCCTACTTTTATTTGTTTCTTTTTGTTTAATATAATTTTGTGAGATATTAATATCTCATCCTCAAATGGAGGAGTTACCCATCACGTCCCTTTACTTTTATTTGTTGTTTGTTTGTTTAATAATCTAAAATATAGCAAGAACCGTACTAATCAAAATGGAAGCATAAACATTCTAAGAAATATTTGTTAAAAATCATGCATCAAGAAATTAAGGTGAATAAAAGAGAAGAATAACTAAAAAAGAAACCCGGCTAGTCAAAATTTTTTTGAGGCACTTTCCCATAGATATCTATTTAAAAAACCACACGATAAATGCTCATAGTAGTTTCAAAAATGACGCCACATTCATCCTCTTCTCTTCCGAACGGTTTTGCCATTTTAGTTTGGATTATCTATTTTTTTTCTATTTATTTTAATTTGTTTTATTTTTAATATTTTTTTGTTGCCTTTTTATTATTTATCTCTCTCTCCTCTCCATAACTACTAACTTTTAGAGGATAATTATCATGATTTTTTTATTTTAATTACCATGTTTTGTTTCCAACTCAGATTGTGGAATTCTATGGGGGAGAAAACTGCCCACTACCGCTTAGCAGTTGAGAGGCTTAAGCACATCTACTTGTTTTTCTTTTTTTTTTCAATTTTCCGCTTTCTTTTCCAATATTGTTTGAATTTTGTTTTTTATTTATTTATTTATATTTTCTTTCTACTGTAACCTTCTTTGTTACATATATGGTAAAGATAGTTTTTTTTTTTTTTTTTTTTTTTTTTAATTTGTGTTTTTGAACTGCCCACTACTGCTTAGCAGTTTATGAGGGTTAACTGTTAAGCACGTCCATTTATAGATTTGTTTTTTTATTTGTTTTCTATTCAGTAATGGTTGTTTACGAATTTGTCCTCATTTTCGAAACTTTTTTGGATTTCAATTGTGAAGAAAATGAAGGGGCTTTCTTGGCATTTTTGAAAGTTTCACCAAACTGGCATTCTCACTTTATATATATAGATAATAATTTGTATCGTAGAAATTTGTTTAATGTCTTGTAAATTTTGTTGTTTTGCATGTATTTTAAAAAACAAATGTTAGTATGCAAAATATTTAAGCAAGAATTTTAATTGAATAAAGTTGAAAATTAGCTTAAGATCCAACCCACCCCATCTTCAAATCCTAGATACGTCCCTGATCAATACTTGTAATATTATGAATGTATAGTTATGTTTGTCTTGATATTCCACAATCATTATATTAAAAACCAATATTAGATGAGGTCTTAGGTTGTTTACAAAAACAAATGAGGTCTTATGTTTGAATCACAAGTTCGATATCAATTTATTCCTTTACTCCTTACTGAAAATCTATTGTTAGTATAAAAAATTCAAGATTAGATGTGACTAATTTTAATGTAATAAAATAAAAACTGCATCATATAATAAGGGTGGGTTAGGTTTTATTCAGTTCGGTTTTTTGTCAAAATCGAAAACCAAATCATAATTATTGTTTGGTTCGATTCGGTTTGGTTCAAATTTAGTTCAAGCTTTTTTTTTTTTTTCTTTTAATTTCTAATATGCAAAATATTATAAATATCATTCATCTTTAATTTCTAATAGGTCTCCCAGAAGGACCAGAAAACATCTCATTGCTGGACGGAAAAAGAACAATCTATTTAAACATTTGTCTTTACTTTTTTCTTTTTAGGCGAACTTTCCTTTAAACATGGACTAATTACAGAAATTAGTAGAAATCAAGACCCCAATACCAATAGGGTTCATGCCAAACTAAAGATCAATAGATACACATAACAAAGCAAGAACAATGAGCAAAAATTTACAATATGCTCAGCTCATTAGAAGCCGAAATCAACATGCAATTCGCAAAGCAATTACATCGCGAGTTTCCAGTGCCTCGACGGAACCCAGCAAGCATGCAACTTAGCTCAGATTTTAGGTCAGGTCCAAACGCCAAAAGAGGAAGGATTCCGCTCAACTTCTTCTCGACACCGAAATGAGTGCCACGACGCCAGCCCCAACTCCACCAGGTTCACGAACACCGAAACCCTAAAAAAAAAAAACAAAAAATCCAAATGAGCCCTTAGGCTTTCTCCAGATAAACCTTAAACTTATAAAAATGCATTATAATGAGATGAATACAATCTAGCTAATTCCTCTTCCTACTTTCTCTTTTTGTTTTATATTTTATTTTCAACACAACGAATGTCGATCATACTTTCTTATTCATTCCATTTTTCCTAAGCAGAAGCTATGGAGTTAAAATGTAATTTCTTTGGGCAAAACAACTTGTCTATTTAAAGTGACTCTTAGATTTTTGATAATTTGTTCAACGGTAACACTAATTCTCGTTGGAGATTATCATAAATCTTTGCTGGCCAATATTCGTCATCTTTGACAAGCTTTACTGCTCACAACAGTAAACATATATATCGGAAGGCAAATATAACTATAAATGTTCTTAGGGTAGAGAATATCGGTTGTTTAAAAATAAAATAAAAATCAAAGTCAGGCTATGAGCAATCTTTGTATCTGGTTTTGTCTTCTTAAAAGTATTGTGCATGGGCATCCTTAAACTGTAGAAAATATGGAAGAGAATGCTTTGTGGAAAATGAGGAAGAGAATGCAATATGGAAGAGAATGCTTTTTCTCATTCATTTTTCTCTACAAGATTACAAGGATATATATACATGATACAAATGTGTAGGTAGGACAAGGTAGCCGTCCTAGTGTGTGGGTAGGACAAGGTAGCCGTCCTAGTGTGTAGGTAGGACAAGGTAGGACGGCTGTAGAGGACAAGGTAGTCGTCCTAGTGTGTAGGTAGGACAAGGTAGGACGGCTGTAGGATGGCTTGACGGCTGTAGGACGACTTATTCTTCCAATAATAATATTATATACAATTACACAAGGACTCCAACCATATTCCTTATTTGTCTAACACTCCCCCTCAAGTTGGAGAGTGGATGTCAAGAACTCCCAACTTGCGTAACATACCCGAAAACTTTTCTTTCCCAAGAGGTTTGGTAAACAAGTCTGCCAACTGTTGTGCCGTACCCACATGCTTGGTCTCTATTGTGCCATCTACAATCTTATCTCGTATAAAGTGACAATCCATCTCAATGTGACGAGTTCGTTCATGAAAAACAGGATTGGCAGCTATATGTAACGCTGCTTGATTATCACAAAATAAAATGGAAGGACCATCCAAAGGAATGTTCAAATCCTTTAACAAAAAACGAAGCCAAACTATCTCGCAACAAGCACCTGCCATGGCCCTATATTCCGCCTCTGCTGAAGAGAGCGAAACGGTTTTCTGTCGTTTCGTCCGCCAAGAAATCAAAGAACCGCCCAAGAATACACAATACCCAGTAGTCGAACGGCGAGTGATAGGGCAACCTGCCCAATCAGAATCACAAAACGCAGTTAACTTGGTCTGGTTGTCAGAACGAAATAATAAACCTTGACCTGGAGTAGCCTTCAAATAACGAACAATACGAAGCGCAGCATCCATATGAGATATCCTTGGCTCGTGCATAAAACGGCTTAGAACATGCACAGAATAGGTGATATCCGGCCGAGTGATAGTGAGATATATTAACCGACCTACTAATCGTCGATACTTTTCAGGATCCTTGAGAAGTTCTCCTTTATCAGATAATTTTGTGTCATCCATAGGAAAAGCAATGGGTCGTGCTCCCAAAAAACCATAGTCCTTGAGAATCTCTAATGCATACTTGCGTTGAGAAATATAAATCCCTTGTTTGGAACGAGAAACCTCAATACCCAAAAAATATTTTAAATCACCAAGGTCTTTTATCCGAAAATGATCACGGAGAAAAGACTTCAGAGAATTAATGGCACTAGCATCAATGCCTGTAATCACAATATCATCCACATAAATGAGCAAAGCTGTGAAAGAAATACCAGACTTTTTAGTAAACAATGAATAGTCAGCTTTGGATTGTTGAAAACCGGCAGAAATGATGGCACTAGTGAATTTGGCAAACCATTGGCGAGAAGCTGCTTAAGACCATAAAGTGACTTGTGAAGGTGACACGCAAGATTCTCCCCCCATCGCCGAAGACCAGGAGGAGGAGACATAAAGATTTCTTCATGTAAGTCACCATGTAAGAAAGCATTATTAACATCAAGCTGATGAAGAGACCAAGACTGACTAGCAGCAAGAGCAAGAAGACAACGCACCGTAATCATCTTAGCAGTGGGAGAAAAAGTGTCATGATAATCAATACGTTCAGCCTGAGTGAAGCCTTTAGCAACCAAACGAGCTTTGTAGCGGTCAATAGAGTCGTCGGAATTGTGCTTAAGTTTGTACACCCACTTACAACCAATGGGAATTTTGCCAGGGGGCAAGGAAGTTAAAGTCCAAGTACCATTAGCATGTAAAGCTTGAAGCTCCTCAGTCATAGCACGTTGCCAATTGGGGTCAGTGGCAGCCTCGGCAAAGGAGGAAGGCTCCACAGTCCGACTGACAGAGTTAATGTAAGAAAAATGTATGGGAGAGTAACGGTGATAAGAGAGAAAATTACAAAGTGGATATCGCGTACCTTGTGTAGAACCGGGTTGCGAAGTCGAAGATGGGTGGGATGGCAGAATCACCTGCGAGCAAACGTAGTCTTTTAAATAGGATGGAGGTTTATGGGCACGGGAAGAGGTGCGGGGAAGGGGAGGATTGGTAGGTAGTGGGGGGGGTAGGGATGTCCGTGGGTAAAAGGGTGAAAGGTAAGGAAGTAGCGGGGGAGGGGGGGGAGGGAAGGAGGGGATGCCGAGAGGGCAGGGGCATGGTGAGGAACGGGTAATGGGGCAGCAGCAAGGGAATCTGTGGGAGGCATGGAAGGGGAAGAAGGTGGTGGGTTATATGTAAAGTCCAGAGGGGGTGGGATGGGTAGGGTAGGCGAAGAGGATGGGATAGGAGGGTGAGAAACGGCATAAGGGAAAGTAGTTTCGTGAAAGATGACGTCTCGACTAGTGAAAATGCAGTGATTGTCGAGATCGTAAAGGGTATAGGCCTTTTGTCCATGAGGATAACCGAGAAAAATGCAACGATGAGCCCGAGGGGAAAATTTGGTGGTGGGAGTGACAGAGGTGGCATATGCCAGACAACCAAAGACGCGGAAGTGGTCATAAGATGGGGTTTTCGAAAAGAGAACCTCAAATGGGGATTTATGATGGAGAAGACGGGTAGGGAGACGATTGATGAGATAAGTAGCGGTAAGAACACATTCCCCCCAAAACTTGATAGGAAGATGGGATTGAAAACGAAGGGCGCGAGCGGTTTCAAGAAGATGACGATGTTTTCTTTCAACAACGCCATTTTGTTGGGGGGTATAAACACAAGAAGTTTGTAAAAGCACCCCATGATCAGAGAAAAAACTACGAAGAGATAAAAATTCACCACCATTGTCAGTACGAATGCATTGGATGGTAGTGCGGAATTGGGTAGTGACATAAGCAAAAAAATCCTTAATTAATTGTTGAGTGTCGAATTTATGTTTCATGAGGAAGACCCACGTAAAGCGAGAAAAATCATCCACAATGGTTAAGAAATAATGAGCACCAGAAAGAGAAGATTGACGATTTGGGCCCCAAATATCACAATGAATTAAAGCAAAAGGGAAAGTTGATGAAATTGAACTCAAAAGAAAAGGTTGACGAGTTTGTTTTGCCAACGGACAAACATCACAAATATGACTAGAATCAAAAGTACAATTAAGAGAGCTAGATGCTAAAGCTTGCAAACGAGTGGAGGAGGGGTGACCAAGACGCCTATGCCAGAGGGAGAAGGGGATGGTAATGATGTTGCAGAGAGGTTGACGGGTGGGGAGAGAAGACGTAAGGGCCACAAGGTAATACAGATCACCACGTCGCTTACCCACACCAATCATCGCATTCGAAACCAAGTCCTGCAAAACACACCAAGAAGGAAAGAAGGTTATGAAACACGATAATCCATCTGTAAGTTTACCAACCGATAAAAGGTCCACTCGGAAATTAGGGACACATAAAACATCCTTCAAAGTAACTGATGAATTTAAAGGAAGAGTGCTGGTAAAAGTAATGGGAGCGGAAGCACCACTAGGCAAAGAAACAGGCGGCAAATGTGAAGGAGAACGATTAACCAAACATGAAACGGAAGAAGTAATATGATCCGTAGCACCACTGTCAAGAATCCATTGACCATGACGAGAGGTGACAGGTAACAAACCTTGGGCAAAATCAGTAGTGAGAACGGCATTGGCCTGAGGAGGGGTGGTGGTGTCACGTAGAGCAACTAGAACACGGGAGTGCTGCTCGGCAGAGAGGTCAGGCATGGCAAGCTGCAAGTCATGCAAAGTGGGTTGGGCCCCGTGCACTTGGTGGGTCGCTGGAGTAGAAGAGGAGGCGGAGGCCTGGGTGCCTTGCACGTGATGGCCCTGGGTGAAATTATGGGGCCGGGAAGCAGAAAACCGTGGCTGCCAGGGAGGACTGGAAGGTGCATGGCTGCGGGAAGAACTGGAAGCAGTGGCACGGCGCGGTGGTCGCCACGGTTGGCCATGGAGGAGATGGCCAACGGGATAGCCATGAAGTTTATGGCAGGTGTCTCGGGTATGATAATCAAAATTGCAGTAGGTGCAGTGGAGGGGAGGACGAGCAGAGGAGGGACGGGACGGGCCACGAACAGCCATGGGAACGGTAGAGAAAGTTGCCGAAAAAAAAATTAGGGTTAGGGTTATAAACCTGCTCTGTATACCATGTAGAAAATATGGAAGATAATGCTTTGTGGAAAATGTGGAAGAGAATGCAATATGGAAGAGAATGCTTTTTCTCATTCATTTTTCTCTACAAGATTACAAGGATATATATACATGATACAAATGTGTAGGTAGGACAAGGTAGCCGTCCTAGTGTGTAGGTAGGACAAGGTAGGACGGCTGTAGAGGACAAGGTAGCCGTCCTAGTGTGTAGGTAGGACAAGGTAGGACGGCTGTAGGACGGCTTGACGGCTGTAGGACGGCTAGTGAGTAGGTAGGATAAGGTAGGACGGCTGTAGGATGGCTTGACGGCTGTAGGACGGCTTATTCTTCCAATAATAATATTATATACAATTACACAAGGACTCCAACCATATTCCTTATTTGTCTAACATAAACCATGGAAATTAAGGACTGATTTGGTATTGTTGTGCTTTAAAAAAGACTGCTTCAGTTGTGCTGTGAGAATAAGCAGCTGTGAAATAAAGCAGCATAGTGTTTGGTAAACTTTTTTTGTAAAAGTGCTTTTGAAAAAAAAAAAAAAAAGCAGTATTATAGTGTTTGATAAACTTTTATGTAAAACAGATGTGAAAAAAAAAGCTAGTTTTTCAAAGCTAGGTCTTGCAGCTTTGTGTTTTTGGCTTTTTTCACCCAAAACTATGAAAAAAAGATGAAGCTGAATGTTTACCAAACATAAAAAAGCTCCCAACTTTTTTTTATAACCACTTTTTTCAAAATCACCTCAGTGCCAAATTAGGGCTAAATACTATTTTAATAGTTTCGATCAAGATCTGTTATGAAATATCATGGTATAAGGTGTGGTGTTGTGTGCTTGTGTGAGAAGTTCAATACTAATTTATTTTATAGAAAACTAGATTTCAATCCCTAAATAAGATGAAGTTTAGAAAAATGTCTTATAAAAGATTAAAAATTGATTTTAGTCCCTAGACTATATTTTAATGCCAGCATATGTATGCACTCTCTCTTTTTTATTTATAATTTTATGGTGTTCATAAATTAAATTTTATGAACATATTATAAATTTTAATTCTCATTATGGTGAATATCTTATATAAGAAAATATTTTGTAGAGATTTATCAATACACTTATGTTTTTGCATATTTTTTTATGTGCCACTAATTTCATTACAATGTATTTAGGTACGAACATTTTGCTACACTAGATTAGTATAATATGTTTAGGTATAGACATTTTGGTACACTAGTTTAGTATAATATATTTAGGTACAGACATTTTGGTACACTAGTTTAGTATCATATATATAGTTATGTATGAAATTTTTGGTACAATTATGTTTTTACATATTTTCTTATGTGCCACCAATTCACTACAATATATTTAGGTACACACATTTCAATACACTAATTTAGTAAAATATATTATGATACGGACATTTAGGTACACTAATTATAGGAAGTTAAATAAAATTAATGGATTAAAATGTGTATGATAATGAATTTAAAATTTAATGTAATGACATTAATTAAATAAGATATCTATTAAACATTAAAACAAAAATATATAGGAAGTTAAATAAAATTAATGGATTAAAATGTGTATGATAATGAATTTAAAATTTAATGTAATGACATTAATTAAATAAGATATCTATTAAATATTAAAACAAAAATATAATATGAATATGAATTAAGTACACATTAAGGGATTAAAATCAATATCCAATCTAACACCAAGTTTTTATTAAATTTTAATCTTCTTGAAAGATTAAAGTTCAAAACCCCTTTATTTTATTAACTTTTGTAAATATATCGTTGTATAAGAAAAGAAAGATAAGAATAAGAAAACATGTACAAAGTATATATATTCAAATTAAGTGTTTCAAATATATATATATATATATAGATAAACTTTTGATACACATTTTTGTAAGGCTCACTTTGTAATATATTTCAACGATCCAAACCATCTATCTTTTAGGTTTTCTGTTAAAGATCATGTCTAACAAAAATCACTCATCTCTGAAACCATATGACCATTGGATTAATGTTTTAATGTTTCTTTGTAAGATCAAATTTATCGATTTTCTTCACCGCAAATAAATTATTCGAATCGTTTAAATAAAAACGTGTGTCCAAAGTTTTGTAAAAAAATGGTGCCACGAATAAGTACAGACTCGTTGCACTGTTTTTTTATATTTTATTTTATATTAACTTAGTCTAACATATTTTATATTTCTGCGCTGTATCGGAGAAATAGGATCCTCATGGGATGAAGATTGCAGACGCTAATGTATACACACAAACAGTTTTCTATTATAAAAGAGTATTACTCCGCGTATAATGCGAGCAATGCCAGTTTCTTTGAAACTCCATGGCATTGATAAAACATTACTTAAACATGAATGATCCTATGCGATCCTATATTTTTGTTTAGATCTTATCGTCTGGATGGAAGTTGGTCGTG
Organism: Pyrus communis; assembly: GCF_963583255.1. Lineage (NCBI taxonomy): Eukaryota > Viridiplantae > Streptophyta > Magnoliopsida > Rosales > Rosaceae > Pyrus > Pyrus communis. The sequence continues at coordinate 2,019,210 of NC_084815.1, read as the reverse complement.
ATTGTCCGTCTCCTATGATCTAGACGTTGCTGCTGCTTCTTCTTGAGTAATATTCTCGTTAGGTATATGATTGGGAGAACACATTTGTAGACTACATCTAAATTATCTTTTTAATAAAAAATTGATTTTTCACGAAAGCTTATTGTCTTTATATATTCAGAGCGACTCTTAGATTTTCATAAATTTGATCCACGGTTAACACTAATCCTCCTTCGAGATTATCGTATATGTTTGCTGGCCAATATTCGACGTCTTTTACAAGGCTTTATTAAGATTCATTATTCACAACCTTCAACATATATATGGTGAGACAAATATTGTTGTATGTGGTTTGTGGTCTTGAAATTATGTTATGATAATAAGCTTTCAAATGGTGCACTCTTGTGTTTTATTTTTTCAAAAATTAAACAGAAATCATCTCGCTTTATTTACCCTACTTATAAAATTTGATTAGTGGTTTTCACTAGCTAAACAATTAAGGTTCCGTTTGAAAATACTTCTTTAAGAATCACTTCGTAAGTAACAATGCTTCCATTAGAAGCACCAAGATATTTTTAATAAAAATTGCAAGTGCTTCTTGAAAAAGACTTGAAGTGCTTCTTGAAAGAAACACATAATTAGCGCCTTTTGACCCCAAAACCACTTTTAACTTTTTAACCAAACATAGTTAGACTAGCATTTAGTGATCTAGCTAAAAGCGGTTTTAATTATTTCAAAAACACTTATAGACAGACCGTGTATTACACTTACTGGTAAGTGGAATATTTAAGGTTTGACTCGCTTAGATCATGGGTTTGATACCTAACTATAGCTAACCCATTTTGTGGTTTAGACAAAGTCCCCTATCTCCATGTCGTTTTTTGTATACAACAATATTCTAAAAAGGGAAGAGAATTGGGCTTAGGCCATATCAAACTCAACATAAACATAATAGGTTGTTGCCCTTTATTTGAGTTTAACTCGAAATCTCTTACTTATAATTGAAAATGCATACTGGATCGTAAAATTAGTTGGTAATAACGTTTATAATAACTCGAAAGTATATATTTTCTCACATGAAAAATACTGTAGTTTAATAGTTTTGGATCAGATTAATTAAAAAAATATCAACATGGTATAAGGTGTTGTGTGGTGTGCGCGAGAGAGGGGAGCAAATACTAGCAGTTATTTAAGTTTTTTGTTACAGTTTAACTTGCATATATAATTATATATGTATGGCACTCTTGACAGAACGAGAACTCCTACACTATGTTTTTTTTTTTTTGTTATAGTGGGACTTTTCAACTGCTTATGGAAAAAATAGCTAGATTTAACTTTCGACACAATTAAGTCTTTAAATATAATTTAAATTTAGATATAATTTCAAAACTGATATATATATTTAGGTGTCAAGCATCCCAGCACCCATTTTTGAATTTGTTTGTGTCGTAGTTAATAAGTTATTAATTCTTTAATTTCGTGTGAATCATTCTTATTCCTTGGCCTCAAAATATGACCAATTATGTTGTACAAGATTTTGGGTGAAAGGGCAGAATGCTACAATTTCTGGTTTCACGTGGTCCGGTTCATTGTTCATGTCACTTGCCGTCCTTAGTCACTTAACAGCTAACCTTAAACAGCTTATTCTACTATAAGTTATTTTATATTTTTTCGGTCACAAATTATTTTGTCAATGCTTATGGTTTTCTCTCCCATGTATAATATACATAATCAACGATAAGAACTCTAAAGTAAAATGGGATACACACACACACACACACACACACACACATATATATATAAGTATAGGTTTTGATTGTTGTTAAGGGAATATGGTTTTACAAAGAAACACTAAACTGTTAATCCAAATGTCATATGGTTTCAGATTTTGGTGATTTTTGATAGACATGATATTTGAGGGAATACCTAAAAGATAGAAGATTCGGATTGTAGAAATACATTACAAAGTGAGTCCCCATATATATAGGAGTGAATCTGTAACACCATTTTTTAACCCAACTTTTGACATAAGCTTTTGTGTGGAGCCCACTCCTTAATATATTTTAATAATCTGAACTGTATGCCATTTAATGCTATGGTATGGTGGTATTCATCTTCACTTGTAAGTGAGAAGTATCTTAAGTTCAATTCTCGCCAAAGGCGAATTTGAACAACATTATTGCTAGCCTATTGTGAGGCTAAACCCACCCATCTCCCTCTTATTGTAGATAATATCGTTTGTTCAAAAAAAAAAAATAATAATTAGAACTGTCTATCTTTTTAGAACATCATTCATAAGTCATCCTTGCAAAAACTAGACAATCCGAACTATCTATCTTTTAAAACATGATTTATAGGTCATCCTTGTAAAAATTAGATAAATACAAAACTATTAAAATATCCATTTGTAGTGAAGGAAATTGACAAATACAGTTCTACAAAAAAACCCTTAATCCAATGATCATATGGTTTTGGATATGGTCTCGGATTTGAGTATTTTTAGTAGACATGATTTTTTAGGGAAAATCTAAAAGATAAACATTTGGGAACATTGAAATACATTACGGATTGCGCCCACAAAAATCTATGTCAAAAGTTGTGTCACGGATATATATATATATATGGTACAAGAGACAATTGAGGAATCCAAAATTACATACTAAAAATGTTTTGTTGACTCACACCAACAATCCTGCTCAAGTTGGTGCATAAATATCTCCAAAGCCCAATTTGTCAAGTTAGTCATTAAACACTCCAGTAGAAACTCCATGGGTTGGAACATTTATCAGTTGCTCTTCCATCCTCAAGAATGAAATTCCATGGGTTGGTGCATGGATATCTCAAAAGTCCAATTTGTCAAGTTAGTCATTATCCATAAGTTCGATATCAATTTATTCCTCTATTACTTGCTATAAATCTATTATTGTATAAAAAAATTCAATATTAGATGTGACTAATTTACTGTAATGAAACAAAAACTGTATCAAATAATAAGGGTAGGCTCGATTTTATTCGCTTCAGTTTTTTACCGAAATCAAAAATCGAATCACAATTACTGTTTAGTTCGATTTGGTTTGGTTCGAGTTATTTATTTTTTTTAAATTTCTGATATGCATAATATTATGAATATCATTCATCTTTAATTTCTAATAGGTCTCCCAGAAAACCCACATCTCATTGCTGGAAGGAAAAAGAAGAATCTATTTAAACACTTGTCTTTTATTTTTTTCTTTTTACAGAACTTTCCTTTAAACATGGACTAATTACAGAAATTAGTACAAACCATGACCCCAATACCAATAGGTTCATGCCAAACTAAAGATCAATAGACACATATCAAAGCAAGAACAATGAGCAAAAATTTACAACATACCCAGCTCATTAGAAGCCGAAATCAACATGCAATTCGCAAAGCAATTACATCGCGAGTTTCCAGTGCCTCAACGGAACCCAGCAAGCATGCAACTTAGCTCAGATTTTAGGTCAGAACCAAACGCCAAAAGAGGAAGGATTCCGCTCAACTTCTTCTCGACACCGAAATGAGATTATGAGCGCCACGACGCCAGCCCCAACTTCACCAGGTTCACGAACACCCAAACCCAAACAAACAAACAAAAGAAAACAAAAAAAATCCAAACGAGGGCTTTGTCTCCAGATAAACGTAAACTTATAAAAATGCATTATAATTAATGAGAAGAATACAATCTAGCTAATTTCTCTTCCTACTTTTTCTTTTGTCTCTTTTTATTTCACATTTTGTTTTCAAAACAACGAATGTCGGTCGTGCTTTCTTATTCATTCCATTTTTCCTAAGCAGAAGCTTTGGAGTTAAAATTGGAATTTCTTTGGATAATAAAGGTCAGGCGATGAGCAATCTTTGAATCTGCCCTTGTGGTTTTAAAAGTATTAATTGTGTATGGGCATCCCTAAACCATGGAAATTAAATACTATAGTTTCGATCAAGATCAGTTACGAGATATCATGGTATAAGGTGTGGTGTTGTGTGTGTGTGTGAGAGACGGTAGCAAATATACTAGCACAAAAATCACTCATCTCTGAAACCATATGACGGTTGGAAAAAAGTATCAGGATTTCTTTGTAAATTCATATTCTTTGATAAACTTCACTACAAATAAATGATTCGAATTGTTTAAATACATTACAAAGTAAGCTCTACAAAAATGTGTGTCAAAAGTTATAGTGCCACGGATAGAGGCAAACCCGTTGCATTATTTTTTTTTTATATTAAGTTAGTCTAACATTTTTATAGTTCTGCGCTGTATCGGAGAAATAGGATCCTCATGGGATGAAGATTGCGGACGGTAATATATATACACACAGGCAAACAGTTTTATATTACAAAAGAGTATTACTCCGCGTATAATGCGAATAATGACAGTTTCTCTGAAACTCCATGGCATTGATAAAACATTACTTAAACATGAACGATCCAATATGATCCTATATTTTTGTTCAGATCTTATCGTCTGGATGGAAGTTGGTCGTGATTGTCCATCTCCCATGATCTAGACGTTGCTGCTTCTTCTTCTTGAGTAATATTCGGATTAGGGTGATGATACGAAGATCATATTTTATAGACTACATCTAAATTGTTTCTCTAATAAAAATTTGATTTTCCACGAAAGCTTATTGTCATTATATATTGAGAGTGACTTATATTTTCATAAATTTGATCCACGGTTAACACTAATCCTCCTTCGAGATTATCATATATGTTTGCTGGCCAATATTCGGCGTCTTTTACAAGGCTTTATTAATATTCACAACCTTGAACATATATACGGTGAGACAAATTAGTATTGTTGTATGTGGTTTTGTGGTCTTGAAATTATTTTATATATGATAATAAGCATTCAAATGGTGCACTCTTGTATTTTATTTTTTCAATAATTAAAAAGAAATCATCTCGCTTTATTTACCCCACTTACAAAATTCGATTAGTGGTTTTCACTAGCTCAACGATTAATTAAGGATCTGTTTGAAAATTCTTTAGTAACAATGGTTCCATTAGAAGCCTAAGATATTTTTAATAAAAAATGCAAGTGCTTCTTGGAAAAGACTTGAAGTGTTTATTAAAAGAAACACATAACTAGTGTCTTTTTGAATCCGAAAGCACTTTTAACTTTTTAACCAAACATGGTTAGAATAGCTTTTGGTGATCTTAAAGCGGTTTTAACTATTTCAAAAATACTTATAGACAGACCGTACATTTGACTTACTAGTAAATGGAATGTTTAACGTTCAACTCACTTAGATCATGAGTTTGATACCTAACTATAGTTAACCAATTTTGTTGTTTAGACGAAATCCCCTATCTCAATGTATCGTTTTTGTATGCAATGATATTCTAAAAGGGGGAGAGAATTGGGCTCAAGCCATATCAAACTCAACACAAATATAATAGGCTGTCACTATCTATTTGAGTTAAACTTGAGACATCTTACTTGTAAATAAAGAAGGATACCGTTAGACCGTAAAACTAGTTGGTAATATCTTTGTATAATACTTTTGGAAAATAGTCGAAAGCATATATTTTCTCACAAGGAAAATACTATATTTTAATAGTTTTGGATCAGATTAATCAAAAAAATATCAACATGGTATAAGGTCTTGTGTCGTGTGCGTGTGCGAGAGAGGGGAGCAAATACTAGCAGATACTTAAGTTTTTTGTTACAGTTTTACTTGCATATATATGCATGGCACTCTTGACGGAATGAGAACTCCTATACTATGCTTTTGTTTTCTTTTGTTATGGTGGGACATTTCAACTGCTTATGGAAAAAAAATAGCTAGATTTAACGTTGGACACGATTTAGTCTTTAATTGTAATTTAAATTTAGGTTTAATTTTAAAACTTGGATATATAATTAGGTGTCAAGCATCCCAGCACCCCATTTTGAATTTGGTTGTGTCGTAGTTAATAGGTTATTAATTCTTTAATTTTGTGTGAATCTTTCTTAGTCCTTGACCTCAAAATATGACAATTATTTTGTACAAGATTTTGGGTGAAAAGGCAGAAGGCTACAATTTCTGGTTTCACATGTTCCATTTCATTGTTCATGTCACTTGCCATCGTTGTCACTTAACAGCTAAGCTTAAACAACTTATTCTAGATAATTTTAAGTTTTTTTGTCAATACGCCTCGTCAATATGGTTTTCTGCAGGTATGAATAATATACATACGACAAGAACTCTCAAGTAAAATGGGACATATATATATATATATAAGAAAAATATAGGTTTTGAATGTTGTTAAGTTTTTCATCTTTCAATGGAGTTAAGAAAATGGATGAATACGGTTCTACAAAAAAACCCTAAGTCCTTAATTCAAATGTCGTTTCAGATTTGGGTATTTTTGATAGACCTGATCTTTGAGCAAGATCTAAGAATAGATGGGTCAAATCATTGAAATACATTACGAAGTAGGTCCCCATATACATACAGGGGATGGACCCGTGACACTATTTTTTTTTACCCAACTTTTGACATAAGCTTTTGTGGGGTCCACTGCTTAATATATTTTAAATATCCGAACTGTCTATCTTTAGAACATCATTCATAGGTCATCCTTGCAAAAGTTAGAAAAATACAAAACTATTAAGTAGTGAATGAAATTGACGAATACAGAAGAAACCCTAAACCCTTAATCCAATGGTTATATGGTTCGGATCTAGGTGAATTTTAATAGACATGATTTTTTTTAAGGAATACCTAAAAGATATACATTTGGGATCATTGAAATACATTATGGATTGCGCCCACAAAAATATGTGCCAAAAGTTGTGTGCAAAGCGTTGTATCACGGATCTGAACCCATGTATATATACACTTACACTATGTTTGGGTGAAGAAATTTAAAATTATTAAGGAATTTAAAAATGATGGAAATTGAAATGACGAGATTTTATTTTCTAGAATTTGTAAATTTTCTTGTTTGGTTAACCAAAAAGAACAATGGAATTGAATACGGAATTTGTTATTTTTAAACTGTCAATCATAGAAATTGAGAAATGACACCTATTTACATGGAATTTGAACTTGGGATTTGAAGGTCCCAAATTCCAAGTTTTTTTTCCACGCGGAAATTCTAAATTTCTATGTTTATGAATCCAAACAAGAGAATTGGTGCCTGTCAATTTATAAATTCCAACTTTTACCAAAATTCTATATTTATTTCCCTCATCCAAACATAGTGTTATGGTACCAAAGACAATTAAGGAATCCTAATTACATACTAAAATTGTTCTGTTGACTCACACCAAAACTCTCGATCAAGTTGGTGCATAGATATTTCATAAGCCCAATTTGTCAAGTTAGTCATGAAACTCTCCAGTAGAAACTCCATGAGTTAGAACATCTGTTAGTGAGTCCAACCTCAAGAATGAAATGTTCTCTAGTTGAACATCCAAATTGTCCTTGATAAAATGTCGATCCACTTGAACTTGTTTAGTCTAATCATGTAGTGCCAGATTATTAGTTATCTCTCGTGCTACTTGATTATCACAAAATAAAATCATAGGCTCCTTGAGCTTGAATCATATCTCCGTGAGTTCTGATGCCACAAGAGTTCACAGATACGATTGGCAGCTAAAAATGCAACTCATAGCTCAGTTTCTGGGAAGCTTGGCTTGTGCTAAGCGTTTGTAAGCATTTCCCTTGTCCTGCTTCCTTCTTTCCAGGAACCAATCCGAGTAGCCATGGATTTTGAACCACGTTTCTTTTGTGTGACGACAATGACTGCACTGAAGCTTATCCTTCTTAGCTTCATCCAAATCCTCCGAGGAACATGGAGTTCCTATTGAAAGAGACTTGATGACCATAGCCATTGATGGACTACTATAAGCATTCTTGTCGCCAAGCATGGTAATTTGTCATTGTGCTTCACACTGAATGGTATTGAAGCACTCTTTAATCCCTAAGATTGGCTTTATCCATAGAAGACTGCTGCGAATTGGATCAAAAACATCATCGAGTTCTGTGAGAAAATCATACAGACGATCTTTTTGGAGATCATCTTTCCTGGTCTTCAAATCAGCCGCACATAATGCCTTATATGGACGTCCTTTAACCATAACTTGCCACACATTTATCAACTCTACGTAGTAGAGATTTACTAGGCGCCCATTATGCTTTGTCCTCGTTGCGTTGCATCACAACTCATAGTACTGAGATTCATCAGCCCTGTCATGGAACAATTGGGTAACACTTATCCCAAATGTCCTTGGTTGTTGGCAATTCAATGAAGAACCCAAGCAAATGCAACTCTATGGTCTTCATCAATCAACCTCGTACAATTGCGTCCTCAGTAAGCCAGGATTCGTCTCATTAATCACCGGGGTCTGTCCATTCATTTGTTCAACCTTGTTCAAGCCTTCAACATGGACCTCCATCATCCTCAACCATACCTTGTAGTTTATATCATTCAACTTGAACCCAATAGGCAAGCCATGGATGTTGGAAGACTCGGTTGAGCAGAGGTCTGGCCCATGATTGGGTTAAGAACCTTTTCCTCAGCCATTGTAGCAGCGGATTTGAGATTTAGAATTTGGTTTCTGGGTTGAGTCTTCTGTCTCGAGACTAGGGTTTTGATTTTAAGGTTCGAAGACAACAAAAACTTCACGTCCGCGGCTAGGGATTGGAAGAAGATCACAGGTCGAAACCTGCTCTCATACTAAGACAAATTTGATTTTGAATCTGTTATGTTATTCAAGGCTACACTTATGGTACAAGAGAATTAAAGAATCCTAATTATTTTACACACTAAAACAATTCTGTTGACTGGCATTAACAATATACGCGTGTGTATATATACATGTGTGTGTGTGTGTGTGTGTGTGTGTGTGTGTGTATGTATAGAAAATTGTAGCAATGGTCCTTCAATTTTAACCCAATTAGAGTAATGGTCCCATAACTAAAAATCTATGATCATTGGTCCCTTAACTCATCAAAACGTACAGATATGGTCGTTTTCGTCAACTCTGTCAAAAATTCTGTCAAATGAGTCATGTGGGAATGACCATTTCTACATTTGGATTAAAGTTAACTTGACATTGCTCCAATTGTATTAAAGTTGAGGGACCATTTCTCCGATTAGGTTAGGGTTGAGGGACCATTGTTACAATTTTTCTTATTTGCCCATTGTTTCATCCTCACATGTGTGGGAGCATTTTTGCTCACCACCATTTAGTGTGATGTATGCTCACCGCCCTATTTATCACCGTTAGATGAATTTGAATTTCGAGATTTGTGTAATGGATAAGCACAAATCTCAAAATTCAAACTCATTTAACAGTGATAAATAGGATAATGAGCATACACCACATAAATGGTAGTGAGCAAACATGCACTCTCACATGTGTGGAACGTGACTCATTTTAACGAAAATTCTAACGGAGTTGACAAAAAAGGTTATAGTTGCATGCATTGATGAGTTAAGGGATCAATTATCGTGAATTTTTAATTAAAATACCATTATTCCATCGAATTAAAGTTAACAATTCCTACAATTTCCTTATATATATCATTTTTCATTTCGTACTTTTTTTCTAACTGTAAACCAGTTATATGCACTTTGCAAGAGAAATAAAATCATGCGATTAAGACTGAAGATGAAAACACTTTCTGGGCGTTGTGACAATTTTGGGGTGAACCAAGAAACAACGTTGCGCATGATAAACAAAACATTAATTAAAGTAAGAATGACAAGAAAAGAAAAAATTCAGACATATAGGCGGCCTCATTTGGCATAAAGGATTGAATTAGAATGAATGTGTCATTATTATTTACTCCTTGTTTCAAGCTTTAACTCCTCGTTTTACGTTAGCAGATTTACAGGTCAAGGCCGGATAATTCTATGACATCTACTAATAATTATTTGCACATATAATGTAACAAAATGTTCATGGTGTAACAATCATCATTAGTGCAGTGTAATAAACAATACCATTCCATAACCTTACCATTAGTATGTGACGTAGATAATAAACTTTAATTATTATAATGTAATTTTATTAAAACAAAGGCCGCCATAGTATTTCCCTAATATCATTCAAGGTGATTTGTTTGTGAATTTTCCATACGTTAATTGAAAGTATGCATGATTCTCTAGTAGTTAATTTTGAAAACTCAAGGAAATATTGTTGAGTAGCAATCTCATATGGGGAAGGAAAGGACTTTGTGTATACTTATAAGTAACTGGGTTGCTCCTCACATTCACAGGTGGATCCATTAAGGGTTAAGGGGGGTCAATTGAACCCCTGAATTCCGGTGAATCTTAATGGATGACTCGGGTGCTGCCTTTCGATGTTAGAGTATCTTTCATAAATGCCCTCAAACTGCTTGATAAAATGCTTCAAAGAGGAGTTGCCGCTCTTATTATTATTATTTTTTAAATATCAATTTGGGCATTATTTCTATTATGCATTCAAGTAATGAATTTTCTCAATTGAAAGGAATTACTAGTCTTGCAATAAAAATTGGTTAAGACGGGAAGAACATAGTATAGAATCATGTGTATTTGCTAATTACATTGACTTTGATATTATCGGTTGCTACTGCTTCACTGGAGATAGCCTTTTCCACTATGAATATTGTGAAAAGCCCATTGCATAAGCGAATGGGAGATCAGTGGTTGAGTGATAGCATGGTTTTTTATATTAAGAGCAATGTTTTTTTTTCCATTGATAATAAAACTATATATAATGTAGCGTTTTCGAAATATGAAAACATGTCGTGGACAAGTGTAACTTGTATTGTTATTTGTTCTATAAATTATGAATGATCACAATACGGTTTAATTTGTAAGGTAATTATATATGTCTAAGAAATGTTTCTGAACTTTTACATGTGACCCTCAAAATAATTGCCAATTAGTTTTGCAGTTAAACCTCAAGTTCTTCAAGCACAATGAAAGAGCATTGTATTACTTAATCTAAATGATTCCATCAGTTTACTTACGGAACACTTTCCTCCTGGCCCTTGCAAATATTATATGGAGGAGAAATTGACTTGCTACAAGAGAAATGGAAGCTCAATGGAAATTGATATCCATTATACAACTATACAATTTTTATCTAATTATGTATAAAGCGTCATAGCTTAGCCTGAATAACGTACCGCCAAAGATTTCTTGTTCAAATTTCACAGCATTAGAAAAAAGAAGAAAGAGAGGGATTGATACTTGGTGAACATCTCTTTCATATTTTGACCAAATTAGCTAGCCATTCCTTGTTCAGTGTGTGTGACAGTATGCCGGGCGATATTGAAACTGGACCTTCCGAGCCTAGCCCTGCAGCTACCGCACGAGGGCACCGAGGGGAAGAAATAATTCCCGAGGGTAGCAATACAGAAGGGCACCCGGAGAATGAAAAAGAAGAAATTCCAAGAACAAGGGATGGGAACTCGGTGTCCATATACAAAGTTCCTGCCAGCCTCGCTGAAATCAGTCGGAAAGCCACTGAGCCTGAAATGGTCTTCGTTGGGCCATGGCACTGCGACAAGAGAAGCCAATCGGAATTTGAGAGCACCAAGCATTTGTATCAAGCTGCCTTCCTTGATCGAACAAAGCGTAACAAAAAAGACTACTTGGAAGCCATGAGAACCATAAACGAAAACACAAGAAGTTGCTACTCCAAAGATCATCATTGTGAGTTCTTCTCCGAGTTGAAGGGAGATGAATTTGTTGAAATGATGGTGCTTGATGGGTGCTTTATCATTGAGCTTTTTCATCGTATGAATACGGAAGATCCCATGGAGAAAAACGATCCCATCTTAAGCAGGCCATGGTTGATTCCAATTGTTACTAGGGACCTCCTCAAGCTTGAAAATCAAATCCCTTTCTCCGTCCTCCAAAAATTACACTTTGTCTCCACGAATCAACTTCAAGAGAAAGAAAAGGGCTATTCTCTAGTCCTTCTTGCGCTGAATTTGTTCAATAATTTGTTGCATCGACCTATTGACGTCCTTAAAAAGTCACAACCGTCAGAGGACCCCAAGCACTTACTTGACTTGGTTTACTCGAGCTTCCGTCCCCAAAAACAAAGTACTAATCCAAATGATCCATCGACCAATAAAACCAAAAAACAAAAAAATCCAAATGACCCTTCTCCAAAATACCGTCCATCCTCCGAATCAATCCAGTGTACAGTACAACTAAGATCCTCCGGGATCAACTTCAAGCCACAAAGAGTGGACAGCTTCTTGAACATCAATTTCCACGGTAGCATATGTAAGGTACTACAAATCCCACCTATAGCAATTAACGACTTCACCACTACCCTCTTCATTAACTGCATGGCCTGGGAACAATGTTACCAAAACAGTCCTACGTGGTTCACCACCTATATTGCTTTCATGAGCAGCCTCATCACTTCACCTAGAGACGTCACACTCCTTTGCTCTGATGGGATCATCACTAGTGGCTTCTTATACAATGACCACAACGTAGCGGAGCTGTTCAAAAAGTTGGGGGAAAAGGCTGTCTTCAACATAAGGGAATGCTACCTCTCCAAGCAATTCAGAGATGTGGAGGCATATTACAGCAGCCATTGGGCTACTTTCATCCGAACTTATTTTAGCAAGCCATGGTCCTTCATCTCAGTTCCCTACGCCATCGTCCTTCTTGTTTTAACTGGGGGCCAAACTGCCATGTCTATCTTGAGCTACATAAACGACCGTAGTAAGAATTGCACGAATGCATGTGGGTAAAGCCGCTCGTTTTGTTCTTGTCTTTGGATTATCCGCCTGGGAACCTTGTGGGTGTGTGTGAAACGGCCTAGAGCCTTTGGTTATTTGTTTGTTATCTGTGCATTGTGGTGGTATGTGTGACTCTTTTTCCTTCACAGGAATTTTCTCACGTAGTTTTATCTGGGTAATTTTTTCATAGTCAATTATGTTTTAGTTGTCAGCTTTATGTATGTTTTTATGTTATTAATGAAATTTACATTACTCCTATAAAAAAAAAATCATGAATTAGTGTGATTTAAAAAATATCTTCACATGTATATGGCATTGTGACACCACTTGTATGTGTTGTATATGTGCTTATTAAGTTTTCGGAAATTAAAGTGAAAATTTGAGTTTTTCAGTAGGATAAGACTGTCAAAGGGTGGCAGGAATTGCTCGTTTTGTTCTTATCTTTGGATTATTTCGGTGGGTACCTTGTGAGTGTGATAAGGAATGCATTCTTTAATCTTTTGTCATAAGGATGGCAGGAAATGCTCGTTTTGTTCTTCATTTCTGCCCGCCTACTCTCGATCAAACCGCCTTTGCGAATGGCACTTCATCACATTTTACGTTGACTCAAGATTAACTCAAATTTGTACATCAATAAAATTAATATTCTTAATTACATTGTTTGGTTGGTAATTTATTCATGTCTACTATCTAATGTAAATCTTTATTCTAAACGTGCTTCCTAAATCACATTATGTGCTATGATCAAAGACTCTTGAATCATATCATATAGTACTCTCCTTCTAAGTTGAAGGTTAGAAATCTCTTATTTTACACTCACATGGTTTCATAAATAAGTCTAGGACTTCAATAATGCGCATAAGAAACCATGTGGTTATGACATATTGTCAAAATGGTCAAAGACATATCCATAAGGTAACTATGGTGTCTCAGATCAAATGACTATTTTACATTATCTGAACGAGTGAGTTGTCATGTGACATGAGTACAAGAACTCATGTTTAATTGCATTTAGTGAACTCACCTTCTATTAATCACTCTCTAAAGAGAGACATAATATATAGGATGTACTAATTTTATTGGATTAGTACATTTCTAATATGTACTAATTTTATCGGATTAGTATGTACTAATTTTACATTCCCTCCATTGCTTATTTCTTGGGCTTATTATTTAAGTGTATAACATTTAATGAGAGAGCTATAAGCAATAATTTTTGCCTTTGGATTAAACTAAATCAATTTAATATTTGAGATGTCGTAAAATATCATCTCATGATTATGGCACATTTCTAACTCCATGACCACCACCACCCACCTTCACCATTTCATCATTGTCACCACCATTGCCCCTGATCGCCACCGCATCCTCCACCATCTCACTTTCACCGCCACCTCCACCACTACTACCATATTATTCACCGTCATCATTCTCGCCACCAAGGCCACCACCACCTACCTCCACCCTCTCATTGTCTCAACGCTACAACCTCCATCACCACCACCATCCCCCCCCCCCTCCACCGCCATCACCCTTATTATGACCACTACCATTTCCACAATCCTCGCCACCTTTCAACCACCATTTCTGAAACATCCCTTATGACCATTGTTAACACATCAGCCTCTGCCATAGTTGCCTCAACCACCACCACTCCCTCCACCACTACCTCGTTATTGCCACCACCAATATTCCACCATTACTAACATCTCTATTGTCACCATTACTACCAGCACTTCAATCACTATTGCTACCAACACCACTATCATTGCAACCATCATCTTTACCACCACCGCTGCCATTTTAATAGTTTTACAAAAACATTACTATCAAATACAAATTTATTACTTTTTTTCTTTGACATTTTAGATATTGGTACTAGACACATTTTTAATGTTTTCATTTCAAAAAATCATTCTTGGATTAAACTACCAGATGCGATCAAAAGATCATTATTGGGTTAAACTACCAGATTGTTCTCAGATCATAAAAATGCAAAATCTTATTTGTCGTTTTGTTTTATAAAATAGTTGTCCAAAAATTATTTTGTAAAACAATACCGTATGGATCCTTAAATGCTTTTGAGTTTTGTTTGTAAAATAGGGTGCCAAACGGCCCTAAACTTTGGAAGAATATTTGGACAAGAGGCTGTAAAGTTTCCAGTGACAAAGAATATAATCCACATAGAGCAAGACTAAGGTAACTAATCATGTTTAATGTTTAATCAATAAAGTGTGCAATATAGGCATCAAGGCCAAGACAGAATAAAGCCGGGCACAATTTCATCAAACCAAGCCCACTGGGGCTTTTGCCTAAAGGGATAAAGAGATATATGTTGAGCTTACTTACAAAACGAGTAATGTTGAGAGTGCATTCTATACAAGGAAAGTAAAAGATCTTTCGTGTCATAATAAGTTGGACTACATTTTATATTGTCAATTGTTTTATAATGGAATCTTAACTTCCTCCATAATATCCTAGCGGGTTACACATATCTCGACCACAGTATACATGTTAGGCTTCCACACGTGACGAGGCATATTGAGAGGTGAGTCCTACATCAAGGATGGAACCTTACACGTACTTATAAGAAGTTGATCTACTCGCTATGTTTCAAATTTAGTTTTATGGCTAAACCTCAACTTCTTCAATTTCTTTTAGGATCAACCTCTTCAATTTCAAATTTGGTTAATAAACCAGCCAAATTGGGTAGGAAATGACACAAGCAATCAAATAGCAATAAGCAATCATATTGATGATACCTTATAGCAACCAACCCTGCTTTGTATCTCTTTGTAAAATCATTAGCCATGTACTTGATTCTATACACCCAAATTACATCCGATCTTGGAGGTTACAAAACGATGCCTATTATTGACACAAATATTCCTCTTTCATCGGTCTCCAACTACGTACTATTTGACTTTCGTGTAGTTTCTGCAACAATTCAATTACAAAACATGATCGTGTAAATGGCTGCTTCTGCATATTGGCAATAACTGAAGGGCTCGCCTGCATCCGAATCATGTCTGCACCAACAGATGATTTGTATAAGGAAAATTATGGCGAAAACGTTCTCTCCGATTAGTATGACCAATAAAACTGTTCAACAGCATGTAAATGAACACTTGAAAACACAGTAAGTAAAAGAAAGAAGCAAGCAATTGCATATGCATATAACAATAGATGGTAGACAATTAAACCTTTTCAGATCCCTATATCAATTTGTAATCATCAATTTGTAATCTTTGGTGCCCACAGGAATCCGACACCATGGACAATGATAAATCTTTGGTTTGCAGTTGCTACATATCTGCACCGAGGGGAAGAAAAATCAATGTCTTCTCAGCAATCACAACATATCTGTACTGAAAACTCAACTAAAAAAGCACCTGATGCCCGCAATACAAGACCATGTTCACTGAATTACCAGCGCACAGCGTACAATCCTGTACAAGACCGTACAAAATGTTATCCTAGTAATAAATCGTAGAATCATCGTAACATAAAGTTGCAAACACATGAAATTACCCATAAAAATGCACATAAAAGCTTCAAGGGTTTCAAATTCAACACAAGAGTCACAACTACAAAATTACAATCATCAAAGCACTAAATACTCGTAGTTACTACTTTCACATTTTGGTTACAGTACAAGGACTGTACAGAACAGAACAATAAAAAAACCAGTCAAACTATGCCGTACACAAAAGACCGGCAGCAACAATAGACCTAAGCTTAATCTCATGTGATGCCTGTCTTACAAGGTTTTGAATTCAACACAAAAGTAGCTACCACAAAACTATAAACATCTACATAGTAAATACTCGCAGTTACCACATTTAAGTTTAGGTTATTACTTTATTTTTCATGAGTACCCCTTTCATAAACACATCAAAATATATCTGCATATATTAAAATGAGCTTCTAATGTGCAATATGAGGTTTTTCACCTCCGAATCTAAAATTCCCTTGATAATACAAGTACCAGTTTCTTTAGAAGAACTGTGTGAACAAAATTTAGATGTGTCAGCTTAAAATTCTGTATACCTCATTCTCATTGGTAGAATTAACAGCAGGTGGAGCCCTCTTAAAAGTCTGACCACTGTTCATTTAAAAGAAAATATAATGAAAATGATGTCAACAGGTAATCAACAGCTTTTCACGGATAAGAAGTATAGAGAACATCGCGAGGGCAACCATTTGTTAAAATTGCCATTCCAACCACTGCCAGTTTTAAAAGAAGGAATTACACATGAAGAATGGTGTCAACAGGTAATCAAATGCTTTAACAGATGAGAAATATCGAGAACACTAGTACCCTGACATAGATAAGTTTCTTGTTGCGTTATACTGCGAAGGAATTTTCATCAGAGTTGCTTGTGTAAATTCGGCCTTCTTTTGTGAAGGGGGCACATTCTTTGTCACAATGTCCGTAAAATTCACAAACTACAAACAAAAGAGATGTTCTTTCCTATTCAGTATTTTCCAATAATCAATAAGCCAAAATCATGAGTAAGAAACAAGAATGAATGAAAGTCTGAGATCTTACATGGAGATTATCAAATGCCCGACTACGAGTAGAGTCACCAAGTCTCTTAATGCTGTCCCAGGGTCCATCACCAACACCAACTAATATAATTGATAGAGGGAGATTGCTGCAATAAAAGAAGCGTACCAGATCAAAAAATGCTTGGGCGAGCAAACATTTATTATTAAGACAAAGTTTACTACTCACCTTGCTTCAACAATGGCATCAATTGTCTTCTGCTTCTGCACACCAAGCTTTGTCACATATTATCAACACTTCAAGTTAGTCACAAATCATAAAATGCAGAAAGCAAGCATGCGTTTTGAGCTAAAAACAAGTTGATTTATAGCATGACTGGCCCTCTTGTTGCATGTTCAACTAAAGAAAACGATATTTAGGTAAAATACCTGACCGCTCGTAATTATCAACAGGACATGGAATTGGCCACCACTCTTCTCAACGATAGACATGGCCATTTGAATTATAGGTGCAAATGAAGTTGGACCTGCCAGAAATAAGAATTACGAAGAATGACTAGTTAGTGAATATAAAGACTTCTTGAACAATAAGAAGAATAAATATACCTAGGATGCAATGCAACAGTAAAACCTGCAAGTTGTAGAAAAGGAACAATTTTCCTGTAGGTTGTCAATACTTCCTCAAATCCATTGCAAAGTCTGCCATCCGGATAAAAACTGAAGACATCTTCATCATGGGTTGTCGCTGAAAGTTAGAAAAACAGTGTTTCTCGACCCGATATTCCAAAGAATAAAATTGTAGAGAAACAAAGGTAAGTAATCATTTAATAATTACCATCTCCAAAGCCAAAACATGGAATTGAGTTATCCTCATCGAAACCAGCCAAGGTTTCTCCAATAATGGATATCGCCTGTTCATAGGGATTTGGACAATCCCCAATGTGGTGCAAGCTTCTTCTGTTAAATGACCTTCCAACTATTTACAGAACAAATTTCAGCATGTTTCACTGCTGCAACACACAGCATAGTACATATATTTCAAGAGATTGAAGGCTAAACCTGTCCACTCATTGCTCTTTGTGAAATCTATACCCACAATAAGATTGGGAGACTCGAGACTAGCATGTTCAAGAGCCTGAGTCACCTGCAATCAGAAAAATAAACAAATTTGCGTCAGCAAAACTGAACACTTATGGCAAGGTAAGGAAATCTCAACAACAAAGGGAAGCTTGCAGAAAATACTGCATTACAGTGCCAATCTTACCTCAATCGGGGAATTGTAATAGCTCTGAGTTTCTTCAGAAGCTGGCAAATGGGCTTGGGGATATCCACTCTTTGAAGAAGGCCTTGATTGAGACGACTTTGCCCTCCCCCGCATTGTTGAAATGCATCCACCCATTACCTCAACTCTCAACAGAAATTCTCCAATTCTGGACCGGCAATCACAATGCAGGAGGAACCTACCACAAATCAAAACCCAGAAAGATGAAAAACTTGAATCCAAAGCTGCAATACACACAAACACAAGCATTGACGAACATTTGACTAATTTTAGGCTAAAACAACATGTTCAGGATTGGACCCCAAAATTTTCAAAAAATTGACAGATTCCTAAAGATATTGAATTACAGATTCTATTCATTGACAGACATATGCCTTCTCGGTTAAGTAATCTCCAATTAGCAACATATACTAGACATCCAAGTACCATAATCCGACTCGGGGATAGGATTTACTCTGTAAACCCACCCTCTGAACGAAATGAATTTTGCCCCTGAAACGGTGGCCTCGAAATGCATCCCCCCATTAACTCAACTGTCCACAGAAATTCCCCAATTTTAGAGAAAACACTCTTCCTGTCACTTCACAATGCAGAACCCACCACAAAACCAAGAAAAGGAAAACCTTGTATCCAAACAAGAATTCACAAAAACACACACGCTCCAATTTCAGACGAAGCACCCTTCCCGTCAGTTCACAATGCAGATCCCACCACAAAACCCAGAAAAAGAAAACCCTGAATCCAAACTGCAAGTAACACACTCACAAACATACAGACTGGTCATATAGAATTCCAGATAAGGGAAGCTTACGAAATCTCCTTGAAAATTTGTAATTTTCTTGCAAACCAAACACCAAAGGTAGTGTTGGATATGATTGATTCATGTTTTACGTAATCTCCAATTAGCGACTTAACCGATGAGATGACTAAGAACTACGTGGCCTGTAGATAATTAAGGGCAGTCAGGATGCGGCTTTATCATAAAGCCAGTTAGGATGCTTTTCCGGGTGGCCAAAGTCGGAGCCAGGACGGTTTTCTGGGTGGCCTACAGCTCCGAACCAAAGTCAAGATCTGTCCGAATTTCAACAGAACCTCATCAAAGTTTAAAAGGTTGAATTTTCATTACAAATCATAAAGAAACAGCATAAGTGTAAGCTTTAGCTTCCCAAAAAACAAAACCACAGCACAATATACAACATATCATTCAATCACATATCATATAAGAACATCGATCCTTCAGTATCCCAATTAAATCAAAACATAGAATTCATCACTTCGATCTTCGATCAGTGATTTGCTCAATCTTAATTTCTATAAGTAGAAAATTTTGAAGCGATAAATATATACCTTTTTCACTTGGACTAATCAGCCAAAAACAGCAGTTAACGATCGAGTGTGATGGAACACCGAACACGGCCCAAAACCCTGTTATGTCCTCTTCCGTGGTTTCGAATTTTTGTCCGTCGGGGCAATGTGGACAATATGCATGCTTTCACGGTGCTGCAAAAGCAGGGGAAAGATCTTCAGGCCCACTATCCTTCCCCTTAAATGATGACACGTGTAAATTCCTGTCTTCGTAAATTACGCATTCCAATATATAGGGCACGTACAAGAAAAACCTTTGCGAAGAAGTTCACCGTCGGCAGTAGCCCACCTCCCTTCCCACGTCGCTGCAGTTCATGTCCTCCGCCAACGAAAGAGAGAGAGGAAGGGGACTCTCGCTCTGTTGTCTGCATTGGGTGGAGGTCAGGAGGGCGGGGGGAGGGGTTTGGCGGCGTCAGCTCCGATTCCGGCAACACACTCCACATTCCCAGATCTGGAATCTTTCTCCCTCCTCTCTCTTTCTCCCCTCCGGATTGGTTTCTCTCTCTATATTCCTAGGATAAGGTATTAGTGGAGAGAGATACTTCGGCAACGGGTAATTAAGCGGCAGATTCAGTATAAACTGGGATTCATTTTTCCTTTAAGTGCTTTCGGCCCTGGAAGATAGAGAGAGAAACTGAGATAGAGGGAAGCGAGAGAGAGAGAGAGAGAGAGAATTCATATCAGTAGAGGGGGAGTAATCCGGTTGTCCGTGCTAGCGGCTGCCGTTTCTGTTTCTGGTCTTGAGCGGTAAAAAGGGAAGTTCATTACTTATCGGGTAAAAAGCGGTACAGATAGGTTTGTTTTGTTTTTTGTGAAAGGCGGCACAGAAAGGTTCAACTCAATACAACTAATTTTGAAGAGTATATCAAGAGCAAATGATATTTATAATATAGGTAGTTAAAACTAATGCATTTGTGATATAGGTAATTAACGACAAAAAAAATCTAGGATATAGATATATTAAATAAGTAAAAAGATAAGGTAAATTGCATTCTACTTCTTTATATATATGTTCAACGGCCTTTTATACAATATTTTAACACATTACAATCTTATACATCTATTTATTATTTCATTTCAATGTCATATATAGGGGTGGGCACGGGCCGGACCGGGCCGAAAATTGAAGGAACCAAACTAGACCCCTTGGAAAATGAAACAGGGTGGGCCGAGCTGGGTAACAGAAAAATAAAAGTTGGAACCTAGACCTAACTCGGTCCGTTTAAAACGGGCCGGTTCCTACGGGTTCGCTGGTCCACGAGTCATTCTCCCTGTTGTGCTTTCTCTTGACCTGCAACAAGCAGCGAACAGATCTATGAAGCTTCAAGAAATTTCAAGTTCCCAGGTCCCTACATGCATGTTTGAGCTCAAATTCTTGCAAATAACAACAACCCATATATCCAATCACCTACAAAATTAGCAAGAACCCAAAAAACACATATATAATAATGCAATCTTCAACCTAGATTAAAAAAAACAATTCAATTTTGATATGAGCGAGCTTCATACAATAGTAGGTACTACACACTGGAAATTTCAAGATGGATCGTCATATTTGAATACTTTTTGTTTGAAGATTTGGCTTTGAGATGGATCGTCATGGTCGTCAGAGTTGATAGGGGCTGAGGAGGGAGCTCAGCTATTTAGAATTCAGTTAGTCTTGGAGACTGAGAGTTGGTTAATCTGGGAGAGAGAGATTGAGAGGGAGGAAAGTCTTCGAGTTTAAGAATCGATTAAGATGATATGGGAGAGAGAGATTGAGATGAGGAGAGTCTTCGAGTTTAAGTATCAACGAAGACGATCTAGGAGAGAGAGATCGAGAGGGAGGAAAGTCTCCAAGTTTAAGAATCGACGAATACGATAGAGGAATGACAAGAACCGGAGAAACCAAGAGAGGAATTGCAAAGACCTATGTGTGTGTGAGAAAGAATGAATGAATACATGTGTATATGGTCCGGGCCAGGGGCCCGTGTATACTCAGAAATTGGACCCGTCCCGCCCCGCCATATACTTAGACCCACCCTGCCCTGATCCTTTTCGTGTATTAAATATAAGGCTTCGCCCCGAACCAGCCTCAGACCGCGGGTCCAGGCCCGTTTGCCCACCCTTACTCATATACCTGTTAATGGATTCGTTAACTTGACCTAAAATAGTGATGTGGCAAACTTAAAACCTACATTTATGTTGAAGCGTATGTCACAAATACGTCACATAGGCACAAAGAAAAAAAAATTTAAAAAAAAATGTTTTTTTTTTTTTGTTAATAAAATTTTTTTATAAAATAAAATTCTATTTTTTATTAACAATCAATATTATCTACACGAATGGGCAGGGGGTAAGTTTTGCCTCACAATACGCTAACAATAATATGATTCAAATTCACATTTGACTATAATCGAATCTAAAATATCTCACCTACAAGTGAAGAGAATACCACTCCACCTTAGTTTAAGTGACCAAACTAAAATTCCTTTAAGAGTAAAATAATTTAAACTTTTTTTATAAAAACAATGTGAGTCCCACCCATCAAACATAGAAGGAGAAATTGGTTGGGTGGGCCTACAGCTTGTGTGTTTAGGGTGGGTTTTGGGGAAAAGAGATCTTCTCCGGATCTCTCTCCAAAATCCAGGGATCAAGTGATCCTGATCTTTGAAATTTAATTTAACGGCGAAAAACAGATAAGTTAGTAAAAAAATTTAAAAGCTATAATAATTTTTGGCAGTTTGATCAAATTTCAAAGGTTCGGATCACTTGATCCTTGGACTTTGGACGAAGAGATCCGGAGAGGATCTCTTTCCGGTTTTGGGCTCTCTATTTCCTAAGGTTATATTTTTGAGAAATTGAAAAAATGATGAAAATACAAATTCAAATGGTTGAATTAATTACTTTTCGAGATTTTGTTGATATTTCGTGAATATTAGATAGATTGATCAATGTGTGATGTCGTCATTATTTGATTTTGAGAAATTGATCGATGTGTGATGTCGTCGTTATTTGATTTTGATCATTTTATTAATAAGAATTTGTAAAATCCTTATGTCAGCCATTTTATCTCTGGCAATTATGGGCCTTCATTTCATTTTTATTGAGGAGAAAGAAATTCAAGCTCGGGTAATTTTAAAAAGGTGGGTCTATCATCACTCATAAAAATAATAGGAAAACATAGTCTGTTTAGGCAATAGCAGTACTAGGAAATTTTCACCGGATGGGTTAGCTTATAAATTTAATCTTTATAAACAAAGAAACTTGATACTATATTTTTTAGAATATGCTCTAGCTTAAGAAATTTTCACTAGATGAGCCGAGAATTTTCGTTATTAAACAAATATGTGTTAAATTTCAAACAAATCCAAACTTATACATGTACAAGAAGCGATGAGAAAAAAGATGTAACTAAAAGAAATTATTTGTAAACTGTATTATATAATTTTATATGGATTATGATTAATGACTAAATATATAATGGGGTACATTAAAAAATCAATAAAAATTACGTGTAAAATTTTAATTTTTTACGGAAAGCTCTTAACATGGCTACGCCATTGCGGTTAGGAGCGGCAAGACGGCAAGACGGCAAGAGTGTGATCCTATAGAAAGAAAGATAAATAAAGAATTTGATGAGCAACTTGGTTGAGATTGGAACCGCCACATTCATTCAATAGGAATTATGCTGTTGCTGTCATTCTCCTACCATAAAAGGGATTTGCAGACTTTGTATTGGATCATCATGATTTATTTTAGGTTATCAATGAAGATAGCATGCTATGCATGCATTACGTAGCGCAAAAATGGGGAGAATAAGAAAGAGAGTTTAATGTTAATTGGAGATTTTTAGTGGGCTTTGTTTTGTCGAGGTTCTTGCTATCGATCAAGGTGAGTGATTTATATAATGTGTTGCAAAATTTTTTATTTATGATAAATGAAAACCACGAACTATCGTGGGGTTTCTCTATTTCAGATCTTAATCTATTTTCAAGTCAAGCATATTAGATTTGTTGAAATGCTTTTAGAGTTATTATATATGGTGATATGTGGATTATTTGAAAATGTTCATGGAGCATGAGAACTTTATTGTTGCGTTATTCCGATTGATAAATGCAAACGGCACACAGGGATTAGGGCGGAAATGTCATTAGGGGTCACATGGTGAGTTACATTTGATGAAGGATATAATTAACACGTAAAGAGATGATTTGATATAAGCTCTCACTGGGCAACGATGGTTGTTGCTCAGTCCTCATCTAATGAGTTGTTTGGCAAGACAAATGCTTGATGAGGAATTTAAGGGTTTTATTTTTTATTTTTGTTGTAAACCCTATAAAAAGTTTTGGAGTTATTAATATACAAGTTTTATTTTCTTTATTTTTTTGTTTATTTGGACATTGGGCACACGGCTACTTTTTTTAACTAATCTCAAGTGTGGGGCATGACAGAATATACTCTCAAACTCTATATAAATGTAACCCACACCATCATAGTAAAAACAAAAACGACATCAAACGTCGACGTAGTCCAATTTCAAGCGAACCACGAAACATTTTGGGTTCTTGTGAGTTGATCCAAATGAATTAGAAGAGAGTTCTTCCACCAAATAGAAATGCTAAACACATTTTCTTTTGCCTCATTTTTTTATTTTTAGTAGTAGGATTGTAGATGTTGGCAAGCATGGCAGTGATGCCACCACTTTCATGAACTTTTTATTTTCTGAAAAAAAAAAAATCACTTTGAAAAAAGCCAACCTTTCTTTAATAAATGTAAAATACTCTTCTTTTTCAACAAATTTTGTTTTTTTTTTTTTGGTTAAAAATCAAGGCAACTTTATTAATATTTTATTTGCATTTCAAATGTCATCTTGCACAGTTACACTAATCTCCATACAAATTTTCCTTCTGCTTTTACACATAACGACTTTTTTTTTTATTGTCGATAACAGTTGTCTTAAATTTCGGCATTCAAATTCTTTTTGCGACTTGTCACCAAAAGGCACAAAAATAAATACCCAAACATGTCTTCCCTGTTAACTGTTAAGCCTCTTTCCAATAAAAGAGAGCACATCAGCTACAAGAGCTCATCCTTACCTGGTTTCTGGGACTCGACTGCACACCCTTTTTCTCAACTGCTATGTGCAGTTATAAAAAGTAAACTGTGGTTTGACGTCCTAAACAATTATCCCAGTTGAAATTGATCATGTGAATTATTTTTTTGGTAAATTAACTCCTTGAACTATTTAAAATCAGCCAATTAACCCTTTGCCGTAGACTTCATCCACTATTCCGTCAAATTCAAGGACAAATGTATCTTTTCATCATCCATTCTTACTTATATGTTATAACTATTGATAAAATAATGACACATGGACATGAAATAATTCAAAAACTTATAGCATAATAAGAAACTTAAAGAAACGAAACATTTACATAAGGACCATTTCATATTATCATTACACATCCACATGTCATAATTTTATTGGTGGTTATAAGTGACATGTAAAGATCGATGATAAAAAGATTAATTTGCCCTTGAATTTGGCAGAATAATAGACATAATCTAATGATAAGGGGTTAATTAGCTTATTTCAAATAGTTCAGTGGGTTAATTTCAACTGGAGTAAGAGTTTAGAGGGTCAAACGACAATTTACCCTTTAATAAATCATGATTTTTAATTGTCGCAGCCCACCTGTCAAATAAAAAGTCTAAATCTTAAAACTGTTTTTAGGGAAATAAGAGTTAATAAGTATAAAATAAACTTATCAATTTAACCAATACTAAATTTAATAGTAATAACTTAAAACTTTTATACCTGTTTTACTTTATTCATTTGAAATTTTAAAGACTAGAAGTCTAGAATAAAAACTATAAAAGTTCTTACTTTAAAATATTAATTTCAGGTTGATTACATAACTTTGTGGTGAACAAAAAAAAAAAAAATTAAGCATTTGATATTGTAAAAATAATTTGAACTTAGCCCACTCACGGAATAATTCTGACTCCACCATTGACTAGAACTAGATCATCACTTAAGCTTGTTATGCACAAACCCAAGTACGAAATGTTATCAACCGGCGCAGGCATGGGAACTTCCTTGAACAGAGACATGAGAGACATGAGGAAGATTAGCGGAACAATAGATAACAATGCAATCTATTCTTCGTCCCTCTCCTCCGCCCTGCATACGGGCATTACTTTCTATATTTTGGAAGGAAAACTAACGGAAAGTTAAAAAACTACCCTTGTAATAAAAAATCATTTTTAAAGGTAAAATAAATAGTACCAGAAAAATATATAAATATAATTTTTCGTTAAAAATAAACAGTACCAAAAGTGTTTTGTCAAACCTCCCTATTTTCAACCGATTTTAAAACAACTTCGTACTTCAAGAATACCAAATTCGCTATTCCTGTTATCGGCACGTTACAATCCCATAGCAAAGATACGTTTCGTGTAATATCGATCCTTTTTAACAGATCCCAAAACAAAAGGTCCAGGCTTTTCTCTCCTCAATCGCCTGTATGAGAGTTTCCGCCCCTAATCGCCAACCAATAGGTCTCGGTTGAAACCAAAAAACTATTGTTAACCTAGTAAAAGATAATCGCAATATTATACAATAACATACATGGACTAGTAACAAAAAATCTTAGTACTTATTAAGCTTAACAAGCACAAGGCAGTAATACTACAACCGAACTGCATCCATCAGCATCCGGACTACGGTTTTGAAGTCGCAACACATTATTTCTTTACATAAATATTAAACCTGCCTAATTCCCTCTTTTCATTTGCTTTGTATTCCTGAAAGACAACTCTGGCAGCAGATTTCCGGTTACTTTCATTTACCACCTGAAAAAGAGTTGACTGCTCGGGTGAATGAAGTATGACCATTTCCTTCAAATTCTTACCATCCTCGAGCATATACCTCACTAACTCCATTCCATTGTTCCCGCTAGAAAGCTCTATTGTTGCCTCCTTAAGCTGATCGATAAAAGCCAAGTTTTGAGATTTCCAGAATTCCCTATTAAATCCACATGCCTGGAAAGGAAACGAGCAAATAAATTCAAATTTATTATAGATTGTTACATCCCCAACCCGAGATGAGGCGTGACAAAGATATTGAGTAAATAACTTGACACTTTCTTTGAAGTGCACTACCTACATATGAGTATACTAGTGCATAATAGGGTTATACATAGCTCTGGAAACAATAATTGAAGCCCTAAAAATAACATTACTTAGAGCACAGAAACAATCTTAGAAGAGACCAAGATCAATATTTTTGCGATGGACCAATATCCTAAACCCTTGGAACAACTAATTTTAGTTACCATTGCTGGGACACATCACATAGTAAACTACGTTGGGGGGAGAGAGAGAGAGAGAGAGAGAGAGAGAAAGAGTTGAACTTACTTTAGGTTTCTGGATGAGTGAGGGTGGGTCACACTTTACATACAAAGTTTTCAAATTGGGCATTCCTCTCAGAAGAGAGACCATTGTTGGGACTATGTCATCAACCAAGCTCTCAATATGCACACCCAGGTACGATATATCATCAAACGGTGCAGGCATAGAACCTTCCCTCAACAGAGCCTGCAATATTATAAAGATGAGAGGCAGAGTCTTGAAATAGAACATACACTATAAGTAAAAAAGACAAACAAAGTTGAGCGGCTTGAGCCAAGGGCGACCCATTTCCAGAATTCATGCACTGATTTCAAAAATAAAACTTTCCGCACCAGTATAAATTTTCATTCCACTATGCCACACTTGGTTTTGGTTTCTTAAGTTTCAGAAACATAAACTAAACATCCCTACTATCTCCATGGCATAGAATCATAGTGAAGATACATTCCTTGCAACATCCTTTCAAAGATCCAAAAATGACATAATCTACACAAATTCATAGTGCAAACCATCATGTTTTAGCTAAAAAATAATCTCTCTAAAGTTTTACCTTGGCTGTCTCTCCGCTAAGAATAAGGCCTTTAACCCTGCGGATACTGCAAAGAAGCTCAAGTACATTGCCAAAGTCATTGTTATCTCCCTCATGGTTCAGAAAAATTTCAGCCGTTTCTAAGCACATAAAATTCCCAAGATTTTGGTTATTCAACAAACTCCCAGTCCATTTCAAATACTTAAGATTTGGAGCAAAAACTTTGAAGGATCTGCTGCTAGGCGAATCAAATCTCCAGTTTATACGCATAGCTTCAAGTTTCTCACATGAGATACTAAGATGACAGAGGTCACTGTGAGAGGAAAACACAAAACTAAATGATTCCAAGGACGAGCTTTCAATGGTGATATTTTCTACTCGGACATGTTCAAGGTGTAATTCCTTAATCGATTTGCAAGAACACGAGATCCATTTGCAAAACCCCTCATCTATTGTAACATTTCTCAACTTTAAGTATTGGAGATTGGTGGAGTGAACCGAGGAGGGCACTGTAAGAATTTTATTGCAGTGCACTGATAGAGACCTCAAAGATCCACAAAGAAAGATGCAAGATGGTAACTCTAGTTCAGTCGTCTCAGGTATCCCCAACTCAAGATCAAGTACTTCAACGTTGCACCTTACTGCCATATGAATCCATGTGACCACTCGGTAAAGCTCGTTATAGAGACTTGCACCTTTTCCATAAGCAAGACTCCAACGAATACGAAACTGTTGTATTTTACTGTCCCTACGAAGAACCAAGAACCTATCCAAAGAATTCAACAGCTTAAATTGCTTACTGTAAGATGATTTATTCCAGTTGTTAAATTCATCAAAGTTCAAAGAGGGTGTTGATAGATGAAGTTCTCTGCATCTTTTGGATACATTGCCAAACCGAATGAGATCCAATATAGAGAGTAATGAAAGAATTCGATGTGCAACTTCATCTGGCATACTACTAAATCTATCGTTCGTGCGCTCAGGACAAGCTCCTTGAGCATCTGAACTTGTAGTTGCCAATAACTTACTCTTATGTTCCATGATACTTGTTTTCCTCTCGCTTTTCTAATAATAACTTAGACCTGCAAGGATTAAGAACATGAGAACACAACTACGTAAATACACGACATCAACAGTACAAAACTAAGACCATTTTATTTTACGAACAATAGCGTTAGTGGGTTAAATAGTTAGTTGTTAGGGGAGAGGATAAGTGGGAATCAAACTCGCACCAAGGTGCATAGGCATCATTTATTTTCACCACTCCGTCAGCTAATTTAAACTCTACATTTATTTCTAACATGAACATAATTTTATCAATTTTCAAATTGTACCTTTGAGTGGTAAATATGAGACCCGCTACGACAACTAAACTGCAATACATTAGGAAACGACCTACATACCATCTGTTACATTCAATATCAAAGAGTTAAACTTTATATATACATATATTTTATGAAAATATGAATTATCTGCAACTAACTCATGGGTTTGCTGTAGGTTAACGAACCCAGAAAATTCTCTGCAAAAGACTGCATCTTTTCCCCATTCGAATTCAACATCTCCCAATATTAACAATTACCAACAAAAATTTGTAAAAAAAAAAAAAAAAAAAAAAAAATAGACATTAAAAGAATAAAAAACCTGATCGAAGTACTTAATAGCTTCGGATGAGTAAAGATGAAGAATTTCGAAAGGGAAAACGGATAAATGGGATCAGAAATGGCATGCAATTTTGGGGGTTGAAGGATCGGAAATCAATTCGTACCTACACATCCGGTGGCGTCCAGACGGCGAAGAGTGGTGTCCAGACGGCGGAGAATGGCGTCTCTCTCAGCGGCCCGCCAGCCGATCTGATTTTGGTGTTTTGCTCGAAAGTAAAACCTTAAAATGTTCGCGTATTGTCGAATACACTTAACATTTTCGGTAAAATTAGAATTTGATAGAATTTATTAATAGACTTTAAAATTAGAATTTTAAAATAAGAATTAAAAAGACTTGAAAATTGTAGTTAAATTAGAATTTTAAAGAATTTTAAGTTATTTTAAATTCAACTGTAGTTAATTAAAATTTTAAAAAAAATCTACACATGTCTACGTGTGGCGAGGACAACAAAAACTTGCTAGAACACTAATAAGTGAGGGATTGATAGATTTGATTGTGTGCGCCAAATATCATCAAGAATCCAACAGTTCCCCTCTGTTTTTTTTTTTTTCACACCCTATAGCCTTTAGACATAAGAGAACTTGGCACTTAAAAAAATCTATTAAAATTATCTGAAATTCAAATTGACTACATTCTTTTACATAATAGGCCTCATATTTATTTTTTTAATTAAAAATTTATCTTAATATACCTCATATATTTTTTTCATAATATTCTCACACCTTACACTCTCAAGTGCTAATACATAAGGTCAACCACAAAACTTATTTGTTTCTTCAAATTATGATGTGACTTTTCTATTGTTTCTCCTACCTTTCAAATAATGAAGATTTACATTTGAGAATTCATCATTAACAGAAAAAAAAATTGAAAATCAATCACTTTGTAGCAAAAAGGATCTAGAAATGCATAGCATAATTGGTTTTGCATTAGAGTAATGCTAGGTATATTAAATTTGCAAACTAAATAATGTGTCATCAATAAGAAATAAGCACGTTAATCAACATTTATGTAATAATCTAATCGTCAACTTTCATATCATTTAGTTTCCAAAATTTAGTTTTCCTAACATTACACTTGGCATTACACATCATGAATACTACTTTTGGGTTGCTTCAACTTTCCTAGAAGCTAGCCTACTCTCTGATAATGGTTCTATTGTTGAAAATTTGAACAAGTCAACATATATAAAAATGAACTACAATCTAAAAACTGAGTGCTGCAAAACCAAAAAGTTTCTTCATCAAAAAAAAAAAAAAAAACAAAACAAAACAAAAAAGTTTTGTTACCAAGTCTAAAATTTTATTTTTTTTAAAGTAAGAGGCATGCTTTGATGATATATGTGTGAAGGAAGAAAAAAAAAAGTTAATTTTTGTACAAAATTACTTTAATATCCATGACATTTTGTGTATGATATTTTCATTGGTTTTTTATTAACGAAGGGTGTTCTATTAATACGTAGTATAAATAAAAAAAAAACATAAAAACAAGCCCCAAAAGCTCAGATAAAAGTAAAATTCCTAAACTATCCACTTGTCATTATCTAATTGGGTCTTGCAATTCTTTTGGTGCTTTGCTTCCGTTCCAAAGTAGTGGCCTATGAAAACTCTTTTTCTTAAGAGAATTTGAACGAAAAGTTACCAGTATTATTTATTTTAACGAAAAATCATATTTTTACTCTAAAAGTCAATCCTGTATTATTTACTTACGGTACCTTTTTGTCATTTTCGTTAAAACTCAAAGTTTTTAAACTTTTTTCATTAATTTTTCTTTTTCTTAAGTGACAGGAGGGTTGAAGCCCAAAGACCAATATACATCAAGAGTTGAGTAATTTCAACGAACAGAAAATGTTATTCAACATATCAACATCAAGACTTAGGTTTCAACATTAACTCATAAATAAATCCTTCTGAAATGAGATTTAAACCAAGCATCTCTACCGATCACTTTACTCAACCCAGCTAACGCAGAACGAAACGGTGGAGTTCAGGCATTCCCTGCTTTTCCTCAAAGACAACTGTTGCAGAATTCATCTCCCTTTCATTTACCGTCCTCATAAGAGTTGATTGATTGGGTAAATAAAGTATGACCATTTTCTTCAAATTCTTGGCTTCCTCAAAGATATACCTTGCAAACTCCAATTCATTGCCCCCATAAGAAAGCTCAGTTGTTACCTCTTCAATCTGATAATTAATACAAGCCAGGTTTTAGGATTTCCAGAATCTCCTACTAAACCCGCTTGCTGAAGAAAGTTAACATGCATGCAAACCAAATGAGAATTTCTTAGAGAGAGAGAGAGAGAGAGAGAGAGAGAGAGAGAGAGAGGTAAATGTAAATGTGAGTAAACTTAGTTTTACTTACCATGGTAACTTCCACTATCCTAGGAAGCAAGGGTCGGAAAGTTGCCACATACTTTACGTCCAAAGTTTTCAGATTAGGCATTCCTCTAAGAAGAGAAGCCATTCTGCGGACTAAGAAATTACTCAGACGTGTATATGTACGGAAGTGAGAAAGGTGATGAAATAGTTCTGGCACTGAATCCTGCTCCCAAGGCCGGCCTGAGAGTAGCCCAGGTAGGCGCCCGCCTAGGGCCCCCATTTCGGAACGACCCTCAAAAATATTTTATATCTTGTAATTAACATATAAATAAATAAATAAACAAATAAGTAAGAAATATTATAATTCATTTGTTAGTGTAGTGGAAATGTAGGCTTCATTTTTCTTTGGGGTGGTTGAGTTCGAAACATGAAGGTGCCTTTCAGTCTCTAGAGTTTTCTTGTTTTTCAAATTTACTGACAATCCATCTGTCCAAATGCATATAAAGTTATAAAACTCAAGTCTCTTTGCAATTTTTTTTTCTTTCAACTTCTCATTCTCTCCATTTCTATCGAATGTTTAAACCAACTTCCAATTCTCTCCATTTCTATTGAATGTTTAAACCAACTATTATATGGTCTTAAAGATTGTACTTTAAGGTAATCAAAACTTTGAATTTCTATTTTTCTTTTCAATAACTTTTTATTCAATGGATTATTTTAATATTCAATTCGTTAGTGTGATGTTGATTTTAGAAGAAGCAAAAAAAACACAAGAGAAACAATTGGTGTTGAATTTATTATACTCATCAATCAAGTTTTATTGTTATTTACTCTCTTGATCATCAAATTTTATTGTTCTTCACTCTCAATCTTAGACTCTTGACTGCAAACATTTAGTATATTTGTGTCTAAAAACGTGAATCGTGTAATGTTTAAGTAATATTTGTATATTTATCTTCTTTTGATATTAATTTTTAATGATATTTGATGTGAAAATAGAACTTTTTATGCATTTAGCGAATTCTTTGTTATACAAATCAATATACAAAGAACCGGAGATCAAAGAATTTTAGAGCTCCACTTCGAAGACTTGCCTAGGTCCCCTAAATTCTCAGGGCCGGCCCTGTCTGCTCCCTCCTGAATAGTCGAGCCTGCAAATTATAATTCATAAGGCAACATGTATATGAGACGGATAAAGGAGAAGGGCCTCAAAATCCCATATATTTTATGTACCATTGAGGTATCATCATTTAGAACAAGAGCTTTAACTCTGCGAATACTGGAAAGGATCCCCATTACTTTGTCAATATCATGAACCCTAGCACGGAGACAAAACACAGCTTCTTCTAAACACAAAGAGTTCCTCATATTTTGGATTCTAGCCAACTTCCCAAACCATTTAAAATGTTTAAGTTTTGGAGCGTCTATATTTATCAAATGGTTGCTGGACACAGCTTTCCACTCCAAATGCATGTCTTCGAGCTTTTCACCTGAGATGCTAAGATATAAGATGTCACAGCCAACATATTGAGAACCATAGTAAAAATAGCAGGATGAATATGCAACGATTCCAAAGACGAGCTTTCGATGGTGATAATTTGTGACACATGAACAAGTTCAAGCCATAATTCCTTGAGGCATTTACAGGAACATGAGATCCATTTGCAAAACTCCTCGTTGATCGTAAGATTTTTCAACTTCAAGCTTCGGAGAGTGGTGGAACAAGCCAGGGATGGGGTTTTAAGAATGCTAAACTTCAAGTCCACCATTAGTGACTTGAAAGATTGGCAACGAAAGAGGCAGATTGGTAATTCTACTTCTATTATCCTGTCATCATGGACATGGAAGTCAAGATCAAGCACTTCAACGTTACACCTTGCAGCATTATGGATCCAAGTGATGACTCGAAAATAATCATCACAGTTGCCTACCAAGTGGCCTGTAAAGACCCAACAAATACGAAAGCGTTGTATATGATTATTCCCGCGTTGGATCAAGAACCTGTCAAAATAATTCAACAACCTCAATCTACCCCACGTAAAATGAGCATAAGGCATTGCGTCGAAATTCGATGATGGAGTTGACAGCTGAAACTGTCTACATCTATTGAACACACAGCCCACTCGAGCGAGGTCTCTTTGAGCGAGGAAGGATAGAATATGATGAACCATTTCCTCTTGAAGATTACTGAATCTGTCCATTAATCTCCCAGTATTAAAAGCTCCTTGAGCTGGAGAACTAGTACTTGCAGTTGCCAATGACTTAGTGATGAGTTCCATGATACTTTGGTTCCTTTGTTTGTGTAACAGTAACCTTACCTACAAGAAGCAATACATGAAACAATTCGAAGTTAGCTAGCATTTAGAAAATTTTAGTTGTTTTATATTTTGTATATTTATTTGTGTAGAGTATTCATTTCTCAAGCCCAATTCGAAGTTAGCTAGCTGTCGGCCTGATTTCAATCCAAGCCTATCCTATAGTTGATATTTCAATCCAAGCCCAATTCTTAATTCCTTAGATTTTTTTCCTCTTCATTTTCTCTCCAACTTTTAATTTAAAAAAAAAAAAAAATTGGAAAAACCGAAACTGAAGTGGACAGAATCGAAAAAAACGGAATTGAAACCGTTCGGTTTTCCCTTTTATCAAACTGAACCAAACTCAATAGTAATTTCAGTTTAGTGTTTTGTTTTGGCTAAAAACGAAACTAAAATGAACTCAACCAACTCCTAAATTCAATTCTCGTCAAATGTAAAGTCCAACACATTATTATGACTAGTTCATTTTGAGGCTTTGTCCACTCTCCTACCCCTTGGTGTAGATTATATCGTATGTTAAAAAATAGGGAAACTAGTTGATCCGACTCCCTTTCCTTACTTCCTATATTCCTAAATCCTAAGTTTCCTGATTCTTCTCTCATCGTTCTTGTTGGCTAAACATCTCTAGATTATCTGATCTTTTTTTAAGTGAAATGGAGAAAGATAAGGCGATGTTAGCTTTTTGGCAATGATTGTGTGTAAGGCACTTATCTTTTCTCGAAGGGGTAAGGACCATCACCTAGAAACCCCATGTCCGTCCCTCCCCCACCCTTTTTTATTAATAATAATAGCACAACAAAATATAAAAAAATAAATTCACGCAGGGGATGAAACTAAAACCCACAAAGACAGAAAGATCAACAAAAATGAGAATAAGGTAAAACGAAATATCATGAGCATGGGCATAGGCTACAAATGCTAGAATCATAGACCATCATTGATAAGCGTAGGTTTCTTACTTCCCTTTTCCTTACTTCCCATATTCTTAAGTTCCCCGATTTTTTACTTTTTGTCATTCATGTTAAGTAAACATACCATAATCACACAAAGACTTAATAATTCAAGTTTATTCAATTTCAAAGATTGTAGATGACGTTTTACTGCAATGATGGAAAAACAATCATGCCTAAGTACCCTAGTGCATGTTTGATCCTCACTGATTTCCCCTCTCTTAACAAATAACTATCTAACTCACCAACCCTAATCGCTATCGTTATACTGAGAAAATATTTGAAAGACTTATAAAAAATAAAAAAAAAGACTTACAAGAGCAAAAACACATTTCCTATAACGAACAAGGAAATATTTGATTGGATCTTCACAAGAAATCGATCATCTGATCTAATCATGTTGATTTTCAAATGTAGGGATTTAAACCTATAGAAACCGATAAAAATAGATAAGATTGAATTGCATTTGATTTGTGGGTTTGCATGAATTGATTCAAATTTTGAACACTCCTAAATGAAATTTCAAATCTTCCGATATTACTAAAAATAAATTGGTAAACAAGATTCATGAAATCAAGTAATTAGGACTAATTTGATAGGGATATATATGCTTACCTCAAGGATTATTCAACACCGAACGCCTCATTTCAAACATGCAAAACACAGGAAACGTCAGAAGTTTAGTCAGAAGAACGTTGCGAAGCTGAGAAGAACAAGAATCTTAAGTAATGAATAAGGTGACAAAATGAGTTAGGATTATGATATATAAGAGTTCGATACGTCCAAGACAATTAACCAAACAAATAAAAGGTAAAAGGTAAATGACAATGAGAGAAGATACTTATTTTTTTAAAATTTTAAAAAGGGAAAATTAGCGTTTTAATTACTAAAATTCTTTTGCTAGTTATTTTTTTTTTTCTACAGTCAAAGACTCAAAGAGGGATGAGACAACTGTATGTGTTGGTCCCAGTTTCCATCTCATTTCTCTAAAGGGTAGACGCATGGTCATGAGATTGTAAAAAATGTATTGAGTCGTGTTCCTAACCTACTGAAAAGTTTTTCGGACTCACTCTAATTAAACCCTCACACACTCCAAAGAGTTCTTATCATTAATAACCAAAATTTAGCCTTTGAATTCATAAATATCAATTTTTATAAAGAATTTCTAATGTATCCAAAATTCTACTTAAATATATCCAATTGCCCTCAAAATTAAAACCTAATTACAACTAAAACTAAAAGCCAACAGTCTTTTAAATTTTATTCATCGTTGTTCATGAGGAGGGGAGTGGCACACGGGGATATTGCATGCTTGGTCGAACAAACCAAACACCATGAATGCATGTCGACTGCACCATTGTGAAACCAGAACGCATTATAAGTATATTGTAGTAGAAATTGATTTATTAGAATTTATGGGGAGCAATCGAAACAACAATTAGATTGATGCAAAAGTGTGTGTTCCCCAAATTAATATTATGTATGCATAATACCGTAGAACCGTATAATAGAGATTTCCATCCAAAAGAAGACATGAAAATTTCTATTTTGAAAATATGCAGAGGTTGCAGGTCCATGAAATTTTCAAAAAATATCAATTGATTATTATGCAAGAATATACAGTTGTAGGTGTTGTCAATTAATAAATGAATTAGACAAGTTGATTGCTCATACAAGATGAGGGCATTTAAGTTGAAAAAGATCGTGCAATCAACTTGTCTAATTCATTTTCAGGCTTTTGATTATTTCCACATGTCTAATTCAATTTTTTTGAATTAGACATGTTCTTTTTCAATATTTTTTTTCTACTTATTGGATTGATATATATGGAAATAATCAAAACCCTAAAAATGAAAAAGAACATGAAAAAAATTGAAAGAATAGAAAAAACCGCATCTGCATGATTGGGTACGGAGAGAAAAATTCTAGGAGCTCATACAAGATGAGGGCATTTAAGTGTTTTGAAGTTCATTCTTGGCTATATATGATATTTTTGAAACTAAGGGTCAAATTTTAGCTAGATTTCATAGATACTCCACTCCAAAACCCTTTCATCATTTCACTTTTGCCGTGCTTGGAATCCGGCCCTTTCTGTCGCTCAACCTTCCAAACCCATTTTTCTCTTTCAACGCGATTCTTCGGCCGATCCTGTGCAATAAAAAATAATTAGGAAAATTATGGAGGCGACACGTGTACTTTTGGGTTAAAATGACAAAATTACCCTCGAGCCACACTGGAACTCCCACGCCCAAGCAGCGGACCATCACGACTCAATCAAGGTCAAAAGTGATCAAAATAGGTATTTATTCAAAACCCATTTCATCCATCATCATCAAATTCTCCCCACAAGGTAACCCTCAATTATTCATTCAAATTAGGATTAATTACCTAAATTAATTGATTAATTTTCTAATTGATTGCAGATATTATTTTGACATAATATCTTGCAATTACACCAAAAAACCACCATAAGTGGCCGGACCCCTTTTGTCTAAATAAGGGCCGGCCACATAGCTCCCATTTCTCCCAAAAACATAAGTCCAATTCTCTTCTAAAATTCTCCAAATTTCTCTAAACACTTTCTCTCTCAAATTCTAACTTTGACACTGGAGGTTCTTCAGCCAAAGCCCATCCCCATTCATCATGGGTGCGTGGCTCTTGGCCTTAATCTAAGGTGTTAATTGTTTTGCAGGTGCATTTTTGTCCAAGAAGGAGAAGAAGGAAATTTGCGTCCACATATCCGTTCCCGCAGTCAAGTAAGATCTCGAATCCCTAACTCTCACTCGAATGCAAAGCGCACCGTTTGACTCTCACAGAAAAACTACTGGAAGGGAAAGTTAATTTCTCTTTCAATTTGGTTTCTCAGTAACCAAACGCAGCGATTAAATATGCTTTTAATTTTGTTCGATTTTTTATTAATTTTCAGTGTAAATTTTGTTTTGTTGTCAAGTTTGATTCCGATTGTTGTTTCACGTGCTAATTTGCTGCGTTGAGTTAGCTCTTTTTTTCCTTCTTTTTTTTATATTTTTTTTATTTTATGAAATTTGATTAAGCAGGGTGTTGATCTTCCTAATCTAAGTAATTCTTTTAAAATAATTTCATGTTGATTCTGTTTATATTAGGGTTTACTTACAGTTTTTTGTTTTCAAAATCAAAACTGAATTTTACCCAATAAAGAAAATATTCAAATGATTTCAATTTAACACCCATATGAGAGTGACAGGGTAAGAAGAATGCCGGAAAAGCAAATTAAAATGAATTTTCATTTGAAATGTTATAAGAAATGTATGTACAACACACATTTTTGCAACAAGATTTTGGGCTTGTTTGGGATTTTGTTATGGAATGACTAAAATTGTTTTATGATGCCAAAAGCACTTCTAACTTCGTTTTGGGTAGA
The DNA here is from genome assembly GCF_963583255.1 of Pyrus communis. Lineage (NCBI taxonomy): Eukaryota > Viridiplantae > Streptophyta > Magnoliopsida > Rosales > Rosaceae > Pyrus > Pyrus communis. The sequence goes on along the minus strand of NC_084815.1, from coordinate 1,980,789 downwards.
AAACTACCTTCAGACTCTTTAGTGGTTTTTGAAGAATCACCTGTTCTTGAGGAAGCAGTTCCAAGTGCTTAGTTTTTCAATAATTCTTTTTATATATATATTTATAATAAAAGCACTTCTGATAGAAGCGTCAAGGAGAAATGCTCTCAAACGAGACCTTTAACTACTTTATTGTAGTTTAGGGGTTTTCTCTGCACCATCTAATTGCAAGGATAGGGTTTTTGCTTTTTGTAATATTGGAGATGATTTTGCATCATGTCTTCTGAGCAAATAGCTTAGGGTTTTTGAGATTGAACAAAATGGTTCCACAGTTGATTGGATCTTCACAAGAAATCGATCATCTAATCTAATCATGTCAATTTTCAAATGTAGGGATTTAAGCCTATACAAACCGATAAAAAATAGATAACATTGAATTACATTTGATTTGTGGATTTGCGAGAATTGATTCAAAATTTGAACACTCCTAAATGAAATTTCAAATCTTTTGATATTACTAAAAATAAATTGGTAAACAAGATTCATGAAATCAAGTACTTAGGACTAATTTGATAGGGATATATTTGCTTACCTCAAGGATTATTCAACACCAAACGCCTCATTTCAAACTTGCAAACACATGAAATGTCAAAAGTTTAGTCATAAGAACGTTGCGAAGTTGAGAAGAAAAAGAATCTTAAGTAATGAATAAGGTGACAAAATGAGTCAGGATTTTGACATATAAGAGTTCGATATGTCCAAGACAATTAACCAAACAAATAAATGGTAAAAAGGTAAATGACAACGAGAGAAGATAATTATCTTTTAAAATTTTGAAAAGAGAAAGTTGTGTTATTAGCTTTTTAATTAGTAAAATTCTTTTGCTTTTTTCTACAGTCAAAGACTCAAAGTGGGGTGAGACTACATCATGTGTCGATCCCAGTTGCCACCTAATTTCTCTTAAGGGTGGACGCATGGTTAAGAGACCGTAAAATATGTCTTGGACCTTGTTTCTGACTTATTGAAAAGTTTCTCAAGTTCACTCTAATAAAACCCTCACACACGTCCTTTCACTTTTGCCTCGCTTGGAATCCCAACCTTTTTGTCGCTCAACCTTCCAAACCTACTTTTCTCTTTTGACGTGATTCTTCGGCCGATCCATTCCCGCCGTCAGGTAAGATCTCGAATCCTTAGCTCTATCTCGAATGCAAAGCGCACCATTAGCTCTCACGAAGAAATTGCTGGAAGGGAAAGTTAATTTCTCTTTCAATTTGGTTTCTCAGTAACCAAACGCAGCGATTAAATGTGCTTTTATTTTTGTTCGATTTTCTATTAATTTTCAGTGTAAATTTTGTTTTCTTGTCAATTTCGATTGCGATTGTTGTTTCAAATGCTGATTTGCTACGTTGAGTTAGCTCTTTTGTTTTCTTCTTCTTTATTTTTTAATTTTTTTTTTATGAAATTCGATTGAGCAGACTGTTGATGTTATTGATCTAAGTAATTCTTTTAAAATAATTTCATATTGACTTTGTTTATATTAGGGTTTACTTACGATTTGTTGTTTTTCGAAATCGAAAGTGAATTTTACCCAAAAAAGAAAATATTCAAATGATTTCAAATTAACATCCACGTGAGAGTGACGAGGTAAGAAGAATGCCAGAAAAGAAAATTAAAATGAATGTTCTTTTGAATTGTTATAAGAAATGTATGTACAACATGCATTTTTGCCACAAGATTTTGGGCTTGTTTGGGATTTTGTTATGGAAGGGCTAAAAGTGTTTTATGATGTCAAAGGAACTTCTAACTTCGTTTTGGGTGGAAAACCGTCTTCCGACTCTTTAGTGGTTTTTGAAGAATCACCTGCTCTTGAGGAAGCACTTCCAAGTGCTTAGTTTTTCAATAATTCTTTTTATTTTATTTTTTTATATGTTTATAATATAAGCACTTCTAACAGAAGCGTTGAGGAGAAGTGCTCTTAAACGAGCCCTTTAACTACTTTATAGCAGTTTAGGGATTTTCTCTGCACCATCTAATTGCAAGGATATGGTTTTTGCTTTTTGTAAAATTGGAGATGATTTTGCATCATGTCTTCTGAGCAAACAAATTAGGGTTTCCGAGATTGAACAAATTGGTTCCACAGTTGTTTGGATCTTCACCAGTGCTTTGATCTAATCATGTCGGTTTTCAAATGTAGGGATTTAAGACTATAGAAACCGATACAAAATAAATAACATTGAATCACATTTGTTTTGTGGGTTTGCGTGAATTGATTCAAATTTTGAAAACTCCTAAATGAAATTTCAAATCTTCTGATATTACTAAAAATAAATTGATAAACAAGATTCATGAAATCAAGTAATTAGGACTAATTTGATAGGGATATATATGCTTACCTCAAGGATTATTCAACACCGAACGCCTCATTTCAAACTTGCAAAACACATAAAACATCAATAGTTTAGTCAGAAGAAAGTTGCGAGGCTGAGAAGAAAAAGAATCTTAAGTAATGAATAATGTGACAAAATGAGTCAGGATTATGATATATAAGAGTTTGATACGGCCAAGACAATTGACCAAACAAATAAATGGTAAAAAGGTAAATGAGAATGAGAGAAGATAATTATCTTTTAAAAGTTTTAAAAGGGAAAGTTGTGTTATTAGCTTTTTAATTAGTAAAATTCTTTTGCTAGTTATTCTTTTGCTTTTTTCTACAGTCAAAGACTCAAAGTAGGGTGAGACTACAATATGTGTCAGCCCCAGTTTCCACCTAATTTCTCTTAAGGGTGGACACATGGTCAAGAGACCGTAAAAAATGTCCTGCACCGTGTTTCTGACTTATTGAAAAGTTTCTCGGGTTCACTACAATAAAACCCTCACACACTCCTAAACCCATTCGTCATTTCACTTTTGCCGTGCTTGGAATCCCGCCATTTATGTCACTCAACCTTCCAAACCTACTTATCTCTTTCGACGCAATTCTCTGGCCGATCCATTCCCGCCGTCAAAGTAAGATCTCGAATCCCTAGTTGTCTCTCGAATGCAAAGTGCACCGTTTGGCTCTCACGGAGAAACTGCTTGAAAGGAAAGTTAATTTCACTTTCAATTTGGTTTCTCAGTAACCAAACACAGCGATTAAATGTTCTTTTATTTTTGTTCGATTTTCTATTAATTTTCAGTGTAAATTTTGTTTTGTTGTCAATTTCGATTTCGATTGTTGTTTCAAGTGCTGATTTGATGCGTTGAGTTAGCTCTTTTTTTTCTTCTTCTTCTTTTTTTTATATTTTTTTTTATGAAATTTGATTGAGTAGGGTGTTGATGTTCTTGATCTAAGTAATTCTTTTAAAATCATTTCATGTTGATTCTGTTTATATTAGGGTTTACTTACGATTTTTGGTTTTCGAAATCGAAAGTGAATTTTACCCAACAAAGATAATAGTCAAATGATTTCAATTTAACATTCACATGAGAGTGACGAGGTAAGAAGAGTGATGGAAAAGCAAATTAAAATGAATGTTCTTTTGAAATGTTATAAGAAATGTATGTACAACATGCATTTTTGCAGCAAGATTTTGGGCTTGTTTGGGATTTTGTTACGGAAGGGCTAAAAGTGTTTTATGATGCCAAAAGCACTTCTAACTTCGTTTTGGGTGGAAAACCTCATTCCACCTCTTTAGTGGTTTCTGAAGAATCACTTGCTCTTGAGGAAGCACTTCCAAGTGCTTAGCTTTTCAATAATTCTTTTTTTATATGTTTATAATAAAAGCATTTCTAATAGAAGTGTCGAGGACAAGTGCTCTTAAACGAGCCTTTTAACTACTTTATAGCAGTTTAGGGGTTTTTCTGGACCATCTAAATGCAAGGATAAGGTTCTTGCTTTTTGTAAGATTGGAGATGATTTTGCATCATGTCTTTTGAGCAAATAAATTAGGGTTTCGGAGATTAAACAAATTGGTTCCACAGTTGATTCACAAGAAATCGATCATCTGATCTAATGATTTTGGTTTTCAAATGTAGGGATTTAAGCCTGTAGAAACCGATAAAAAATAGATAACATTGAATTGCATTTGATTTGTGGGTTTGCGGGAATTGATTCAAATTTTGAACACTCCTAAATGAAATTTCAAATCTTTTGATATTACTAAAAATAAATTGGTAAACAAGATTCATGAAATCAAGTAAATAGGACTAACTTGATAGGGATATATGTGCTTACCTCATGGATTATTCAATACCGAACGCCTCATTTCAAACTTGCAAAACACATGAAACATCAAAAGTTTAGTCAGAAGAACGTTGCGAAGCTGAGAAGAAAAAGAATCTTAAGTAATGAATAAGGTGACAAAATGAGTCATGATTATGATATATAAGAGTTCGATACGTCCAAGACAATTAACCAAATAAATAAAAGGTAAACACGTAGATGACAATGAAAGACAGTAATTATCTTTTAAAATTTTAAAAAGGGAAAGTTGTGTTATTAGCTTTTTAATTAGTAAAATTCTTTTGTTAGCTATTTTTTTTTTCTACAGTTAAAGACTTAAAGTGGGGTGAGACTACAGAATGTGTCAATCCCAGTTTCCACCTAATTTCTCTTAAGGGTGGACGCATGGTCAAGAGACAGTAAAAAATGTCCTGGACCGTATTTCTGACTTATTGAAAAGTTTCTTGGGTTCACTCCGATAAAACCCTCACACACTCCAAAACCCTTTCATCATTTCACTTTTGCCGCGCTTTGAATCTCACCCTTTATGTCGCTCAACCTTCCTAACCTACTTCTCTCTTTCGACATGATTCTTCAGCCAATCCGTTCCCACCGTCAAGTAAGATCTAAAATCCCTAACTGTCTCTTGAATGCAAAGCGCACCGTTTGGCTCTCACGGAGAAACTGCTGGAAGGGAAATTTAATTTCTCTTTCAATTTGGTTTCTCAGTAACCAAACGCAACGATTAAATGTGCTTTTATTTTTGTTCAATTGTCTAATAATTTTTAGTGTAAATTTTGTTTTGTTGTCAATTTCGATTCCGATTGATGTTTCAATTAAGTGCTAATTTGCTGCGTTGAGTTAACTCTTTTTTTTTTCCTTCTTCTTTTTTATTTATTTATTTTTTATTGAGCAGGGTGTTGATGTTTGATCTAAGTAATTCTTTTAAAATAATTTCATGTTGATTCTGTTTATATTAGGGTTTACTTATGATTTTTTTTATTTTTGAAATCGAAAGCGAATTTTACCCAAAGAAGAAAATATTCAAATGATTTCATTTTAACATCCAAGAATGCCAGAAAGGCAAACTAAAATAAAATTTCTTTTCAAATGTTATAAGAAATGTATGTACAACATGCATTTTTGCAACAAGATTTTGGGCTTATTTGAGATTTTGTTACGGAATGGCTAAAAGTATTTTATGATGCCAAAAGCACTTCTAAAATCGTTTTGGGTGGAAAACCGCCTTCCGACTCTTTAGTGGTTTTTGAAGAATCACTTGCTCTTGAGGAAGCACTTCCAAGTTCTTAGTTTTTCAATAATTCTTTTTTTATATATTTCTAATAAAAGCACTTCTAACATAAGCGTAGAGGAGAAGTGCCCTCAAACGAGCCCTTTAACTACTTTATTGCAGTTTAGGGGTTTTCATTGCACCATCTAATTGCAAGGATAGGGTTTTTGCTTTTTGTAAAATTGGAGATGATTTTGCATCATTTCTTATGAGCAAATAAGTTAGGGTTTTCGAGATTGAACAAATTGGTTCCACAATTGATTAGATTTTCACAAGAAATCGATCATCTGATCTAATCATGTCAGTTTTCAAATGTAGAGATTTAAACCTATAGAAACGGATAAAAAATAGATGACATTGAATTGCATTTGATTTGTGGGTTTGCGTGAATTGATTCAAAATTTGAACACTCCTAAATGAAATTCCAAATCTTCTGATATTACTAAAAATAAATTGGTAAACAAGATTCATGAAATCAAGTAATTATGACTAATTTGATAGGGATATATGTGCTTACCTCAAGGATTATTCAACACTGAACGCCTCATTTCAAACTTGCAAAACACATGAAACGTCAGAAGTTTAGTCAGAAGAACGTTGCGAAGTTGAGAAGAAAAAGAATCTTAAGTAATGAATAAGGTGACAAAATGAGTCATGATTATGATATATGAGAGTTCTATACGTCCAAGACAATTAACCAAACGAATAAAAGGTAAAAAGGTAAATGACAATGAGAGAATATAATTATCTTTTAAAATTTTAAAAAGGGAAAGTTGTGTTATTAGCTTTTTAATTAGTAAAATTCTTTTGCTTTTTTCTACAGTCAAAGACTCAAAGTGGGGTGAGGCTATAATATGTGTCGGTCCCAGTTTCCACATAATTTCCCTTAAGGGTGGACACATGGCCAAGAGATAGTAAAAAATGTCTTGGACCGTGTTTCCAACTTATTGAAAAGTTTCTCGGGTTCACTCCAATAAAACCCTCACACATTCCAAAACCCTTTCGTCATTTCACTTTTGTTGTGCTTGGAATCCTGCCCTTTCTATCGCTAAACCTTCCAAACCTACTTCTCCTTTTCGACACAATTCTCCGGCCGATCTGTTCCTGCTGTCAAGTAAGATCTCGAATCTTTAGTTATCTATCGAATGCAAAGCGCATTGTTTGGCTCTCACGGAGAAACTGTCGGAAAGGAAAGTTAGTTTCTCTTTCAATTTGGTTTCTTAGTAACCAAATGCAGCGTTTAAATGTGCTTTTATTTTTGTTCGATTTTCTATTAATTTTCAATGCATATTTTGTTTTGTTGTCAATTTCCATTGCGATTGTTGTTTCAAGTGCTGATTTGCTGCGTTAAGTTTGCTTTTGCTCTTTTTTTATGAAATTCGATTGGGCAAGGTGTTGGTGTTCTTGATCTCTGTAATTCTTTTAAAATTATTTCATGTTGATTCTATTTATATTAGGGTTTACTGTTTGTTTTTTGAAATCGATAAACTACGGCTCAATATCAGAGATCCAATAACTTTTGAATATCTATGTCAGAAGTTCGCTAGACAACGCTCAAACCTCAAAAGCCATTCCCTATTTGTTTCCATTCATTGGGTTCAAGCTAAGTAAGAAAGCTTAGAGCACCGAATTAGGGTTTCCGAGATTGAACAAATTGGTTCCACAGTTGAATTAACTGTTCGAAGCACCAGCTCAGGTACTTCCTCTTTATCAAATTTACATTGTTTTTCATTAGATTTTTTTCTCCAATTCTTATATATTTTTGGGGATTATTTTTGTTGAAATATTCAATTTTATGTTATAGTTTTCTAATTTAGATCCCTGAAAATGGAAATTAATGGTTTTTGTTCACTTGGGTAGTGTTGTTTTGTGTAGAAATGTAAAGGGGGAATCCGAAAGTAAAAATTTTTCTGAGAAAGGGTTGGAATCGAAACGAACCAAATGTTTGGTTGGTTGGCTAGGTTTGGGGAAATTGGGGTCACTTTTGGGGTGGTTGGTACTGTTTAAAAGTTCTAGAATTTAAGGCATTTAGTTGGTTTTTAATTGGATGGGATTGAGCAAGGGGCTCTGTAGCTCAGTCGGTTAATAGCATTCGCCCTTGAGCCTGAGGTCCCTAGTTCAATGCCCCAGTCTCCTAATATCGCTTGTATGGAATAAAAAAAGGGTTGGGATTTGGTTTCATCCTTTTCTCAAGCTTCAGTTCAGTATAATCTTGCTTTGTAAATAGTGCGGATTTTAATCGAATGGAATGCTAGAATCGAAAATTTTCAATGTTTTGTAAAATGTCAGCCTCATATTGTTTCAGTTGTGATGTTCAATATGTTATCGTACATATGATTTCTTTTGTATTTTGTTTGATTTCTTATTCATATTCTTTCCTTTTTATTTTTTATTTTTCTCTTTGGGCATGAAATTCTCCAGATAGATATTTAAACAATTACACCATCCATTTACTGTTGAATGTTGATATCTAAATATTCGAGAAATTCACTTCTTCATTGTTTTATTTTGCCTGCTGAGCATCATCATCATCATCCCCTTGATAAAACATGCAGAATTCTTCTATTACCTGTCTCTATTACTAGTTTTACTATGTTATGACCCCTTAATTGAAAATCATTGACTTTGCAAGTCCTTGAACCCATACCTCATGGCACAAATTCTTTCAAAATTCTTTCTTTGCAACTTCGTTTGGCCTCTCATGTTGTTTCCACCTTTCCATATTTGTATTCTTTCTTCTGCGAATGCTTTTGGCTACTGTGCTTTCTTCACAATTGCCTTGCAAGCTTGTCATTGCAGATATATAAGTTGCCGAAAACAAGGACAAATATTTATGGGGATGCATCTGAAAGGCATGTAGAATCTAATGAGCGGGTGGACCTGGATGGAGACAATGATCTTGAGGACACAATATAAGATGAGGTTGAGTATGAAGGAGTAGACGAGGAGGAGGAAGTTGAGGTGGAAGAAGAGGAGGATGCCGGTCTCTGCCTTGGTCTGTCGCCCGCATGCAAGCGTCTCTTGGGGGTTTCTGTCACTCAGGCACCGAGTTTCACTCACTCTAGTGGGGTCCACACCATTTTCTGGGCTAAATCCTAGTTGGTTTCTGGTTTTTTTTTTTTTTAGGTTTTAGGCCCAAATTAAAACTTGGGTTGGAATAGATTGGGGGTATTAGAAGGGAAATTATAGGTTTTAGGCCACAAGTTGGAGTTGGCCTAAAGGGTGGACGCATGGTCATGAAACCATAAAAAATGTACTGAGTCATGTTCCTGACCTATTGAAAAATTTCTCGGACTCATTCCAATAAAACCCTCAAGACACTCCAAAATCCTTTCGCCATTTCACTATTGCCGCGCTTGGAATCCCGCCCTTTCTGTCGCTTAACCTTCCAAACCTACTTCTTTCTTTCAACGCCATTCTCCAGCAATTCGTTCCTGCTGTCAAGTAAGATCTCGAATCCCTAGCTCTCTCTCAAATGCAAAGTGCACTGTTTTGCTTTTACAGAGAAACTGCCAAAAAGGGAAAGTTAATTTATCTTTCAATTTGGTTTCTCAGTAACCAAACGTAATGCTTAAATGTGCTTTTATTTTGTTCGATTTTCTATTAATTTTCAGTGTAAATTTTGTTTTGTTGTCAATTTTGATTCTGATTGTTGTTTCAAGTGCTGATTTGCTACGTTGAGTTTGCTTTTTTTATTTTCTTTATTTTTTTTTTTATGAAATTCAATTGAGCATGGTGTTGATGTTCTTGATCTAAGTAATTCGTTTAAAATAATATCATGTTGACTCTGTTTATATTAGGGTTTACTTAGGATTTTTTGTTTTTCGAAATTGAAAGCAAATTTTACCCATAAAAGAAAATATTCAAATGATTTCAGTTTAACATCCACATGAGAGTGATGAAGTAAGAAGAATGCTAGAAAAGCAAATTAGAATGAATTTTCTTTTGAAATGTATGTACAACATGCATTTTTCCAACAAGATTTTGGGCTTGTTTGGGATTTTGGTATGGAAGGGCTAAAAATGTTTTATGAATCCAAAAGAACTTCCTACTTCGTTTTGGATGGAAAATTGCCTTCCGACTCTTTAGTGGTTTTTTGAAGAATCACCTGCTCTTGAGGAAGCACTTCCAAGTGCTTAGTTTTTTAATAATTCATTTTTATATGTTTATAATAAAAATACTTCTAACAGAAGCATCGAGAAGAAGTGTTCTCAAATAGGGGTGGGTTCAAAAAACCGAACCGAACATCAAACCGAGACTGAAAAAACCGAACCAAACTCAAAAATTGAATCGAATTGAAAAAATCGAACCTAACCGAACCGAATTAATTAAATTAATATTTATTTTATTTTATTTATTTAATTATCTGTTTTGGGTATTGTTTTCTAAACCCAAATATGCTAAAGCCCAATGTGCCAAACTTTTAAGCCCAAAATAGTAAAAAAAAGCCTTTAACTGTTTAACAACTATACTTTTAAGCCCAAATGTGCCGCACCTTACCATCTAGGATTTGCCTCCCGTATTTACCTAACCTCATATATCCCACTTAACTCATCTATTCCCCCAATTTCCTATCCTTCCTCGACGACATAGCCAAATCCAGACGAGACTATCATCGATTCACCACCATCGTCACCCCCATTACAGCCGTCGCGACCACAACTCAGATCGAATCTCGATAGCTGAGCTTCCTCCTTCAGCTCATGTGAAGTCGACTCCGACCACGACCATCAGCTTCTCTAAACTCCGACACCACCTAACGGTTCTTGTCGAAGCCAAATCTTCAATCAAAAGGTATTCAATTTTAGGGATTTAGGAAGAGTAACTTAGGGTTTTCTAGATTTAGGGATTTTGGGTTATTGATTTGCTGCTAGTGTATGAGTTTCAATATTTAGAAGAAAAACCGAAAAAAATCGAACCAAACCGAAAAAAACAGAAGAAAAACCGAACCGAACGGTAACTTTGGTTTGGTTTCCGGTTTCGGCCAAAAACTGAACTGAACGGAACCGAACCCACCTCAAACGAGCCCTTTAACTACTTTATAGCAGCTTAGGGGTTTTCTCTGCAGTCTGCACCATCTAATTGCAAGGATAGGGTTTTTGCTTTTTGTAAAATTGGAGATGATTTTGCAACATGTCTTCTGAGACCTTTGATTTGATTTGCAGGATATGGATACATCAAATCCTGTAGTTTTTGTCAATGCAGAGTTGTTGCGACTGTATGTTGGAAGGCGGGTTCGGGCACTGATTCAGGTGGTGCGAACTGAGGGTGGAACTGTCATTGGAAAATCTACTGATGGAAAGGAGCTAGTTGTGAAGGGCACCCCGCCGGTTCCTCTTACAAAATTTGTTGAGGTCATAGGCATTGCTGACAGTGATAAGTCCATCCATGCTGAGATATGGAACAACTTTGGAGAGACAATTGGTATGCCTTTTTCCCTATGTTCTTCAATTTCTACGTATGGTTCACACTATTTTGTAATGGCACCTCTTTTGTAATTGTTACTGTCGGAAGTTTATTGTGCTTGGATTTGGGATTGGGTGAAGTTAAATCTGTAGGAAGGGGTTTCAGCTTAAAATCGCCAGAAAACAGTTCATTTTATTGACACTTTTAGGAACCCGAAATATATAGTTCCTGCCTAAGTATTTAAGCAATTAAACTTGCGTGTCAACCATAAAAAGTAAGTTCCCAATTTAATCACGGGTTATGTTAAATCTTCAAACTAGTTATTTTGCTTGAAACTTCTATAGAATGCTTGCATTACTTGAGCGTCCCAAATGTTGTGTGTTATCAAACTGTGGTGTTTAATCTTTTGGAAGCAATCAGAACTACGTTCGGATTCTTCAGAATTGGTTGTATCAATAAGAAACCCGAAATGTAACCCTTCTTCGGTTTTCATATTAGTGTTCATCTTATTGGTCTATGTAGTGCTTAATCGTTTGGGTAGTAGTCCATGTTCTTTTGCTGGTTCTGATATAATTCAATTTTTTCTTATCCTACTGGCAGATACATCCTCTTACAATCAGCTCTGTCAGCTTGCAAATGGAGAATATAAACAGTTGTTCATCTGAGTTACAACAAGATTGCGTTGTAAGCGGGAAAGGGCTTCCTTTTAATGTAGTTGGTCACGTAGTTTTAGAACTATCTTTGGCAGTTTTTCGAATTTATGGCAGTGAAGTGATTAAGATCTTGGCTATTCGACATTTGCAGAAGTCTCAAATATTCAAACCTTTTTTACTGTACCTGCAATCTATTTTGCTAAACCTTCAAAGTTCATGCGACTCATTATCCGCGAGATTGCTGTGTTTGAGTTTTTTATTTTATGTTTTGCAGATCCAATGCTTTTACCCTTCGTTTTTTACTTCGACTTCATATTTTTCGATGCCTTGAGCGGCAAATTTGCCTGATCTGTGCCAGAAAAATGGGAGCTGGGTTGTCTAATTGATCGAGGACTTGGTAGTTTCCGTGATATTCATTTCATTTGTAAATCCGTGATCTTTTCTGATGGAAAATGATTTAGGCTGATCCATTCGTGTTGAGGGGATTATATGCCTGGAAATCTAACACCATGATAGGGCTCGTTTGAAAGTGCTTTAAAATGATTGAAAATGTTTTTAGTGAAAATATTTTTGGGTATTAGAAAACTTGAATTGCTTTCTGCAAGAAGCAATAGTTATGTGTTTCATGCAGAAAACACTTCAAGTGTTTTTTTCAAGATTCAATTGCATTCTTATCAAGGATTAGTATAAAAAATACTTCCACAAGAAGTGTTTTCAACTATTTTAAAAACACGTATTTGCATTCCTATGGAACAGTGTGTTATCCCACCTCTTGCGTATATATATTTTTACTGCATAAATTTTACAATTGGCATCGTTCAATTTCTTTATCTTCATTTAAATTTCATTCCTTAAAAAACATATAATCATTCCAATCAGAAATCGTATGGTCATCTAAATGTAATGATTTGTTTTTACAAGGGAGAAGTGAGAAGGCTCCGGTGTGAAATAATGGGCTGGAAGCCCATAAGTTGGCCATGTCACAAAATTTACGGGCCGAAACCCAAAAGTGCGGCCCAATATCAAAAGATCACATAGTCCAATAACTTTTGAATATCTACGTCGGAAGTTCGCAAGACGACACTCAAATCTCAAAAGCTATTCCCTTATCGTTTTCGTTCGTTGGGTTCGAGCTAAAGTAAAAAAAGCTCAGAGCACCGAATTAGGGTTTCCGAGATTGAACAAATTGGTCCCACAGTCAGGTACTTGCTCTCTTTCCAATTTTACATTGTTTTTCATTGGATTTTTTCTCCAATTTTTATATATTTTTGGGGATTATTTTCGTTGAAATATTCAATTTTCTGTTCTAGTTTCATAATATGGATCTCTGAAATGCAAATTAATGGTTTTTGTTCACTTGGGTAGTGTTATTTTGTGTAGAAATGTAAAGGGGGAATCCGAAAGTAAAAAAATTTCCGAGAAAGGGTTGGAATCGAAACGAATCAAATGTTTGGTTGGTTGGCTAGGTTTGGGGAAATTGGGGTCACTTTTGGGGTGGTTGTTATTGTTTAAAAGTTATAGAATTTGAGGCATTTAGTTGGATTTTAATTGGTTGGGATTGAGCAAGGGGCTTTGTAGCTCAGTCGGTTAATAGGCTTTCGCCCTTGAGCCTGAGGTCCCGAGTTGAATTCCCCAGTCGCCTAAGATCGCTTGTATAGAATCAAAAAAGGGATGGGATTTGGTTTCATCCTTTTCTCAAGCTTCAGTTCAGTGTAATCTTGCTTTATTAATATCTAAATGCGGGTTTTAATCAAAGCGAATGCTAGAAAATTTTCAATTCTTTGTAACATGTCAGCCCGATACTGTTTCAGCTCTGATGTTCAATATGTTGTCATATCTATGATTTCTGCTATATGTTGTTTGATTTCTTATTCATATTTTTTCCTTTTTATTTTTTGTCTCTTTGGGCATGAAACTCTCCAGATAGATTTTTAAACAATTACACCATCCATTTACTGTCGAATGTCGATATCTAAATATTCGAGAAATTCACTGCTTCATTGTTTATTTCGCCTGCTGAGCATCATCATCCCCTTGATAAATCATGCAGAATTCTTCTGTTGCCTGTCTCTATTACTATTGTTACTATATAATGACCCCTTAATTGAAAATCATTGACTTTGCAAGTCCTTGAACCCATACCTCATGGCACAGATTCTTTCGAAATTCTTTCTCTGCAACTTCGTTTGGCCTCTCATGTTGTTTCCACCTTTCCATATCTGTATTCTTTCTTCTGTGAATGCTTCTGGCTACTGTGCTTTCTTCACAGTTGCCTTGCAAGCTTGGTATTCTAGATATATAAGATGCCGAAAACAAGGACAAATATTTCTGGGGATGCATCTGAAAGGCATGTAGAATCTGATGAGCGGGTGGACCTGGATGGAGACAATGATCCTGAGGAAACAATAGAAGAGGAGGTTGAGTATGAAGAAGTGGAGGAGGAGGAGGAAGTTGAGGTGGAAGAAGAGGAGGAAGAGGAAGAAGAAGATCCAGAAGAGGAGGGTGAGGAAGAGGAAGAAAATAAGCAACCTGCTACAAAATCTGATGGACAGAAAAGCTCAGATGGTGATGAAGAGATGACAGTTGCTGGTGCAGAGGATGAGGAGGAGAAAAAGAAGCATGCTGAGCTTCTTGCACGTCCTCCACATGGGTCAGAGGTGTATCTTGGTGGCATTCCTCATGATGCATCCGAAGAGGATTTGAGGGGATTTTGTGAATCTATTGGGGAAGTGACTGAGGTAAGACATGTTGATTGTAAAGCTCTGCAGCATCTTTTACATTTAGGCTCATAGAAATCTATATATGTTCACAGGTTAGAATAATGAAGGGAAAAGATTCAGGTGAGGCCAAAGGTTATGCTTTTGTAACCTTCAGAAACAAGGAATTGGCTTCTAAGGCCATTGAGGAACTGAATAATTCGGAGTTAAAGGTAATCTGAACTCACTTTTGGTCACTTATTTTCCCCAAGCATTGCTTTTGTAAATTATCAACTCAGGTTTGTGGCGCTACTAATTTCTGCATCCACTTTCTTTCGCACATTTCCTTTTGAGATAAGTACTTGGTTTCCTTATCTATAATGGAAAGTGGAACTAAGGTTTATGTTTCTTGCAACACTAACTTTTCTGCTGGCTTCCTTTTCTAGGGAAAAAGGATTAAATGTTCAACATCTCAAGCAAAGCATAGGTTGTTCATTGGAAATGTTCCAAGAAGTTGGGGAGAGGAAGATATGAAGAAGGCTGTAACAGATATTGGACCAGGAGTCATTTCTGTGGAATTGTTGAAGGTTTCCTATCATTTCCAGATCCTAACTGTCTTCTTGATGATTTTCCTTGTTTCTTGATCTAATTCAGTTTTCCGTTGAATCTTCTTTATACAGGACCCACAGAATTCCAGCCGAAATCGTGGATTCGCGTTTATTGAGTATTATAATCATGCCTGTGCAGAATACTCAAGACAAAAGATGTCCACCCCAAAGTTTAAGCTTGACACAAATGCTCCAACTGTGAGCTGGGCTGATCCTAAAAATGCAGAATCCTCTGCTGCTTCTCAGGTTAGCTGTCGCTGCCTTTTTTCACACACAAGTCTGCTATTGTATAGTTCTGTTTTTGGCTCTCTTATATTTCTTCCCACAACATTTTATCACGGTTCCTAATTATCTTTCCTGGTTGTGGGAGGTTGCTTCTTGGATGTATCTATGCTCGCTCAGTCTTTATACATGGATGCCTAGGGTTGACCCCTTTAAATTTTATTTGAAAAAGAATAAATTATATTTAGTTAGATGTATATGGGGATTAATTGGCTTCAGATTACTCTTACATGTTCTCCTTTACAGTTTGAAATTGAAAACAATTTTGAATTGTTAATGCTCGCCTTTCGGTTTCCTTTTGCCTTTTTTAATCTGAATACTCCGTTCCATGATCTCCACCGCACTAGACCTCTTACTTCTATGTGCAACATTACACGTGTAGAGTTCTTTTCCCTTTGTATTATTACATGCACTTGTGGATGTTGCTCAAGTCATGACATCTTTGTTTTGATTGATACAGGTTAAGGCTGTGTATGTAAAAAATTTACCAAAAGACATTACTCAGGATCAGCTGAAGGATCTGTTTGAACATCATGGAAAGATAACAAAAGTGGTTCTCCCGCCTGCCAAAGCGGGACAGGAAAAGAGCAGATTTGGTTTTGTGCACTTTGCAGAAAGGGCATGTGCCATGAAGGCATTGAAGAACACTGAAAAATATGAAATTGATGGTAACTTTCTTATGCTCTTTTACTATTCTCAATAGTTAGACCAAAATTTTCGGGAGAGAATCTTAATTCATAATCTTTTGTTTCATAGGTCAAGTTTTGGAGTGTTCTCTTGCAAAGCCACAATCAGATCAGAAGTCTTCTGGATCATCAAATCATCAGAAGTCGGCTTTACTTCCAACCTACCCACCACGTCTGGGGTATGGCATGGTAGGGGGTAGTCCATACGGTGGTGGCTTAGGTGCTGGATACAGCGGTCCGGGATTTGGACAAGTAAGATTTAAATTATAGTGTTCTCATGGCCTAAAATAAACAAATAGGGCTGTCTGTGTTAACTTGATGACATATTGAACATACAGGGATATTGCATTTGTCTTGTAATAAAGTTAGTCACAAGTTTAAAGTATCTTTGTTTATGTAACAATTTTGACAACAGAAACTACACGTCTCTCTCCCATGAGACAAACTTCAAAAAGTTAAAAATTGCTCATTTAACTACGATACTTCCTATTTCTACGATACTTCCCATGTCAATACTTGGTCTATAGCAAACTTTCTCTGGATATGTTTGCTGATATAGGTCTCAATTTCTTGCAGCCACTGATATATGGTAGGGGACCAACTCCTGCTGGCATGGCAATGATGCCTATGCTTTTGCCTGATGGAAGGATTGGATATGTCCTGTAAGTATCGTTTCTTTTGGTACTTGTTCGCCGCATGTACTGTCTCATAGTTGATTTGCGGGCTTGTACAAATCAGTCTTGTATTGTTTGCCTGTTGATCTTGCATTTCAATCCAGTGTCTCTTGCATATGAAATGTAATCTGTTTGTTTCAAGTTCATATTTTGCATCCGAAGTTGAACTTCTGCATTTCTTTTTCTAGGCAACAGCCCGGAGTACAACCACAGACGCCTCCACCGCAGTCCCGAGGTGGAAGAAGCGGTGGCGGTGGCAGCTCAAGTGGTGGAAGGCGAAGCGGTGAGAACAGCCGTGGCCGCCATCGCTACAACCCGTATTAAATTAGTGAGATCTGCCTCTTGTTTCCAGAATGGGAAAAGAAGACAGCATATCGGATTGACAATCAGAACTTTCGGCGTGTGAAGGAATGTACACATTTGGGTTGTGCAATTCGTTATAAGTTGTAAAACAAAATCAAATGTAGTTGATTCATGTTAAAGAAAGACTTGCTTAGAACCGATGTCCGTGTAGTATGCTTAAACTATGTTTAGTTAACTATGAAATTTGTGCTGTTGAATTTCGTTGCACTTTCGCGTAAAAGAACTGCGGTTTCAAAGACAACCTCTGTTTGATTGCTTTTCGCTTTAAGATTCTAGCTCTTCATCTTGTCGAATTTCCGGTTGGATTAGATGCTTACCTTAAGAAAACCACATCGAACAAAACTTCAGGGTAGTAAAAGAGCGCCACACCTGCTGAACTCAGCCTTGTGCAACTCAGTTTCCCTACTCGACTTTGGTGTCTTCAAACATAAGAGGTAAGCTAAAGTTTAAGAACCTAGAAAATGAAGCATTTGTACATATTGTCTGAAAATGTTTATGTAACTTGCACAGAAAGAAAGAAACAGTTCAGATTTGAATGAGTTCTTAAAGGAGTATAATTGACCCCTTGAGCAACTTGTTACACATAAACTATCTATAGCACAACATCCAATTGATCGCACAGACGCGAATTACTCGCTACAACTTTCACCAATTTAAGGTTGAGAAGTCTTGAGGCGCTTCAATCCAAATCTTCTTAAAAGGATCTTGCTCTCCCCAGTCATGACACTCCTTGCGAGGATGGTATCTACAAGAGTCGAGAGAGTAGGATATGCAACATCTTCCGTAGAAACGAACTTTTGAGAAGTAGACACTGTTCCTCATTATTCCAGGGAGGTCAATTCTTGAATGAGATGACAAGAAACTCGCAAACAGTGTCAGACCGTCGAGGGTCATCATTTCTTCCCAAACCATGTTTGTCTGATCCAGCTTAAATATAATCGGGTTTTCACTTGAACATGTATATATAACTAATATGTTTCCCTCATGCTCAGCCATAAACTTACCTTTCCACCAATTTTTGGCAAAAAAGTTCTCCGGGCACTTGGGTGGAGGAACGGCAAGAACACTCCAAGTGCGTTCTTCAGGGTTGAATACTCCTAGCCAACCGGTGAGGCTCAGACAATAAAAGAGTCCGTTGCAGAAAACAAGCTTGTTCCAAATGCTACTCACAAAGGGCAACCGGTTTTGGAAATTAACAGTAGTCCACTCTCTTTCCCCAGGACGACAAGTGCTAATAGCAACAACTGTAGGGCTGATGTGTTTCACCGTAAAGAGTATGCAACTGGCAGAAGTTGGGGCACAAGAGAATGCAACTATCTGATAAGTCAACTCGAATCTTGGTACCTTTATTATCTTGCGAGTGAAGGGATTAAAGAAGAACACGCGGTGAGATCTGGGTCTGTATAACAGTAGCCAACCGTCTTTAGTGTAGCAAATCCTAGACCCAGTCAGCTCAGGTAACTCCAAGGAGTAGATTTTGCGCTGCGATGGATCATAGAATTCATATAGGTCACCAAATCTGGGAAAGTACATAAGCAGTGGTGATTGGTTGACCACCCGCACAGATATGGCAGCTGAGTGCCATCTCTTGCATACAACAGATACACGAATGTTATCCCGCAGAGTTAAAGTAGACACAATGAGTTCCAAAAGTTCAGCAGGAAGGTCAGACCAAGTTTGCAGGTCCAGTTTCTCCTTTTTTGTCTTGCTTGCTTTTCTATTACTATTTGTAATTGTTTCAGCTAACCTATACATCATAAATTCATATAAGTTATACGAAACACAGATATGAGCTAAAGACGCTATAAGGAAATGCTAAAGGAAAAATAATTACTTCCATAAAAGTAAGACACAGCTAGCAATAAATCAACATTCTATTATTAATCCAAATTCTTTGGCATATAACCGCCAAACCAAATGCGAAACAGAACCCTTCCCCCTAACTCGTCAAAACAGCCACACACCACATTCACACCCACCCCAAAACAAAAGAGTATAAGTAATTTCGGATTTACTAAAAATCGGACCGTTTCAATAACATATGATTATGGTTAAAACTACTACCAAGAAACACAAAAGAAATCAATAGTTGTACAGGCCCCCACAACCAACAAGAGAAAAATGTGATTGTAACTAATCAACTATCATATTCATTTCCACCGCTATCGTTTCTTGTCAAAACTATCATATTCATTTCCAGGTAACATACGAATCCAACAAATAAAACAAATCCCCACAAACGACAAGAGAAAAACCTGGTTGTAACCAATCAACTACCATATTCATTTACTGGTAACATACGAATCCGACAAATAAACACAATCCCCACATCATACAAGACAAAAACCTGGTCGTAACTAATCAACGATCACATTGTTTTCGGATAACGTATGGATCGTGTGAATTCAACAATTAAACACACAATCACCACACCCAACAAAGAGAAACAACCTGGTTGTAACTAACCATCACTTTTTTTTCCAGGTATGTACGGATCGTGCAAATCCAACAATTAAACACGCAATAACCACAACTGAACAAGAGATAAACCTGGTTGTAACTAATCAACTATCATATTCTTTACCCTATTCTTTTTGGGTAACGTACAAGATCGTACTGGTACTTTTGCTTAAGCAAGATAGGCAAACAAGCAATTAATGAACCTAAGACATAATGAGCTCATATAGAAAGGAAACTACGATCACACAAGAACCATTAAAAACCCTTACCTTGGATGCCCAAAGTTATCAAAAATTTAAAATGAGCACAACATGAAACCGAAAACCATGAGATTGCTCCGAATTCATCCAATTTAAAATTTTTCCACAACTAAAGCCTACCCTTTATTTCTTGATAGTACTACATTCCTAAAAGACGCTATGATCTAGCAATGGCTAGGGTTATAACTTTTAACCCATTTAACAACCCGGTCGAAATTTTCAATTTTGACGCTTGAATCCAATTTTAAACAAATTCAAACCAATTCCTATCCAAAGAGCTTATTGACTTTCTACTATAAAACCCAAATTTCTCCAAAACCCTAAATTCACAAACTTTAGCCACACACAAAAACCCTTCCCCCAAAACCCCATCAAAATTCTCACAATTGACTTCAATTCTCAACAATTAAACCTAATCCTTGACTTAAAAATAATTGCTTTTCAATCATAACCCCTAAATTGATCCAAATTCCTAAAGTCCTCACACCCATTTCCCAAATCCAGAGTGAAAAAACAATGAAATGAAACATGCAAATTACGAAATGCTTTCAGTGAGTAAAAGAGAATTGAGAAAACAAATCTTACGATTTCAGCTTCCTCTTTCTTCCGGCCATGGCGAACCCAATTGCACTGCTGTTTAGAGAGAGAGAGGGAGAGAGAGAGGAGAGAGAGTTTGAGGGAGGAGAGACGGAGGTGTTATATTATCACTCCCGTCACTACTTGCATAGAAAACAACACGTGTGAGCTGGCCGGTCAAACCAAATCAAGTGCATGCGTCTCCACAATTTTACAGAGAATACAGCGAATAAGCAGGTGAAAAGATGAAATTTTAAAAAATATATATTATGTGGCAGTTTTCTAATGGTTGTAGCTCGTGAGGTAACTTGGAGGGGTTTGTAGGTGAATGAAACTGCAGTGTAATCACTGGAACCGGATGCCGTGTTACTGTTTGCGTGCGTGTGCGGTTCATTTTTGTCTGGGTGCTGTTGACTGTCAGAATTAGTTTACTGCACAACAAACTGACTACAACCGTTTTTCATGCAGAAATATAACCGATGGGAAGTGAAAATTTGGGAGCAGGATTCTTTTCCTAAATTTTTAACTTTTATTTGAACGGTCATGATTAAATTATGTCGATATCTTATGTTAACTTTTGTTTATTGAGAGAAAGACAAAGAGAAAAGTGAAAGAGAAGGGGAATGAAAGCGAGAAGATTTGAAAAGGAGAAAATCGTACTTCAAAAATTTTAATTAAGTTACATAATTAATCACTTCTAGTTTACGTCATTGGACTGATAGTGACGTGTGATTAATAACGTTGAATGCCGCTTGTTTTATTTTTCTCACTCCACATTATAAAATCATAATTCATGAAAGTCAAAAATCATTTTTTTTATCACGTAGTACCGCTGCCTAATGGATCTACCACTTAGCTTCTTCGGTTCATGGATCTGAATTTTTTTTTTTTGTTTTTTTTTGAGTCAAATGATAGATTTTGTTAGATTAACCACTGACGAAATTTGAACCCATGTCGTCATGCAAGGGCTCAACACATTTCCACCACTGTTGTGGTAAAGAGTCACTTGCAGTTCATGGATCTGAATTTAATCATAAGGTCCACAATTTAATTATTTTTCACGTTTCTTAGGTTCATATGTAATAGTGTGACACACTGTTTTGTCAAGTTTTGTTGGAAATTCTTTAGTCTGGTTTGAGGATTTGCTCTCTTTATGCAGCCATGGCATCACTGCACCAGGAGTTGACATTTTAGCAGCATCGTCACCGAGTAAAAATCAAGCGGTCAATGCACCTTTCGTACAATGTGCACTCGGGTACTTCAATGGCGTGTTCTCATGTCGCGGGGGTTGCAGCAGTTCTAAAAGCTCAACAGGTGCTTCAATGGCATTTTCTCATGTCGCGGGGGTTGCAGCAGTTCTCAAAGCTCAACAGGAGCTTCAATGGCGTGTGCATTCGAGTCCTGCAGAAATAATGTCGGCCTTAATGACAAACAGTTTAAGTTCGTTCCCTTGATAAAGTTATTGGCCAATTCCCTAACAAATCAAACTTTTGCGGTCTACTTGTCTAGCGGTTGTCTAACAAGTTATCAATTTTCGATTCTTATGCAGCAAACACCAAGGACAACAACGGAAATACCATTCGCGTTCGGTCTGGTAAAACTGAATCAGCACCCTATGACATGGGATTGAGCACTTGAAATCCTGATCACGCATTCAATCGCGGCTTAATGTACGATTTTGACCTGGACGACCTAACTGCATGCATTTTTTGTGCTCCCATTACCATTCTAGGCCCCAACTCGAAGCACTTACTGGGAAGCCTATACCTTGCAGTCATGTACCTGTTCCTCCATACTTTCTTAACTACCTGTTCATCGGCATTGGAGCTATGAGCGGACATTTGTCATTTTATCTAACGGTGACCTTCAAAGGCAGACGAAAGGACCTACAGATATTCAAAGTTTCCGTGGATTCTCCTCCGAATGTTGATGTAGTAGAGGAGCCTGAGGTGTCGGATTTTTCTAGTGGTGTGAAAAAAGGCAAGTTACAGGGTTAATTTCTATCCAAGTAGATTTCGGTTCTCGTCTATGGCAGCATAACTTGAAGGATGGATTCAATCATGTCAAGAGTCCAATTCTCCTAAACCTTGTTATGGAATAAGGATTAACGAATTCATATATTTTTTAGGAGAATTGGACTCCATGACGACTGAATTCATCACTCCAAGACCGCAGGATTTCAACCCGAAAAATCCAACACTGCAGGATTTCAACTTACAAAACTGGAAGCTATACATAAATTCATGCAATTTATCATAAATTAACAAAAGAAGAAGTAAACTTACAAAGCAGGATATCAACTTCTAAAACAAGCGTGTGAAAAATCACATCAGTCTTTTAAGTTAAAAAAAAAATCTGTAAGTACAAACCCAGCAGCAAAAGGGGCCTAAAACACACTTTAGAATCCCACTACTCAAAACAAAAATCTTCGTTCTGCCGGCAGAATACCAAAGATTTCATAAGCCCGAAAACCCAAAAACCAAAATCTGTCGGTGGAATTATAGTTAGCTGCAACAAAGTGGACAGTGAATCAAACCGTTCTCATTGCACTCACCGCATTTCACCATCTTCTTTTGCACCTTATCCAAAACTTTGCAGCTTCCATTGCAAACCATGCACATCACAAATCTCATTCCGGCACAGCCTTGGCATCCGATGACCGCCCTCGGAATCCCATCAAACAGAATCCCAAGCTTACCTTCCTCCTCCAACTTCACCACCTCGTCGGCGCCGCCAATCAGCCTCCCCTTTACAAATACAAGTGGAACTTTAACCTCCTTGGTCCCCATTAGCCTCCTTATCTCCTCCTTAAAACCAGAATCCATCGATATATCACGCTCGAGAAAATGAACTAGGTGTGACTCCACGATGGACCTCAAATTGTTGCAATCCTCAAAAGTCTTCCTAATTCCTCTCAGTGTAGTGGTGTACACAACAACTGCATTCTCGCCGCCCGGTGGGCATTTTTTCTCAAATAATTGCAGCATAGACTCCGAATCCTTGGAAGAATTTCTCAATTTATGGGGCCTTGGTGACGGTGGAACCATCCTCTTGATGTGCTCTTCCTTCTCAGACATTTCCTTCTCGTAAGATGCAACGAGTTCCGGATCAAACAGGGGACTTAAACTCCTCCGTCGCGACAAATCGCTGCCAAAGCTCTGCCTTTTCACCGCAACGGGCGACCCTTTTACTCCAGGGCTCCAATTCAACATCTTCTTACACGAATTTTCGCCGCCATTGTTCGGTTTCAGAACCTGTTTCGGGCTATAACCCAACACATTAACATTCACCACTCTCTCTTTATTATTCTCCTTCCCTCCAAATCGCTTCGATTTCATCGGCGACCCGATCTGACTCAACAACTTGAACGGAGTCCTCGAACCGAAATCTGCAAACCCCCGAAGTAGCGCACCCGATTTCGGGCTCTTCTTCGTCGGATTCGAGATGGGTATTCCTTCTTCGAGCCCCTCCATGAGTTCCCAGGCGTTGATAACCTCCGGATCTTCCCGGGGCGGCGAAGATTTCATCGCGGCCCTCTTGCTCCCCGCAACGCCGTCTTTGATGGGTTGTTGGCCGTTTTCGAGGTTCAGAACGCCGTAAGTGCTGGAAGTGAGAGAGACGACGTGGTTGATGACGTATTCACCGCCGCCATTGTTATCTTCTTTCTTGAACAGTTTCGATGAAGCGCAGCCCATTGACGAGTGGGGCTCTCTCTCTCTCCCTCTCTCTCTGCGATTTCTCTGTCTCTCTGTTTTCTGATTTGAAGCAAAAGATGTTTGTGGGGTATTGGATTGAGGATTGGGCAAGGCGAAGTGGGAGTTTTTCTTTTGATGTTGTTTTTGAATCTCAACGGTTACCTTGTCGGCCAACGGACCACAACGGTCCGAAAATTCGAATGATATCGAGGAATTTTGTAGGTAAGTCCTTGTCATCTTTTGTTCTCGCTAATTTTTATCTTATATTTCGTGTAATTATGTATTTGACCCACAAAGTTTTTGTTTGCTGCACCTTTTTCTTCTAAACTTTTAATTTCATGCCAATGTCTCACCGCATGTTAGCTTTATCAAATATTTCGTCAAATTGAAAGTTATTTTTCTTTATTTTGTACACGTAAAATCCTTAAATTTGTTGCAGGCATGTTAAGTTTCGATTCGTCTTAAGAAGTTCAAGTATGTACTAACATTATGTTCACATATACACCCTAAAAGTTAACCATATGCATTACATGTGATGGAATTAACGAAACTATTGTCACAAAAAATCAACAGTTGTGATGAAATATTGGAACTAACAAAAAGTTTATCCTCAAAACCAAATTGAAAGTTTAGAGAGTAAATAGAAAAAGTTCAAATTTAGTGGGGTGTGCTTCGCTTAATTTTGCCCTTGAAAGTTTATCTTCATACACCTAAGTCCTTCTTTAGCTCTGTTGTCTCCTCCCTCTCTTACCCACTTTTATAATTAGTTTCACAACATTTTCATAGTTTTTTACTTTGAAATATAATATTTTCTTTAGAAATATACTAATTTAACGAAAAAGTGATTTTTTAAAAGTAAACAAGAGAGTGATTTGAACTTGAATACAAAAAAGACAGACATATATTACCCTAGCAAAATAGCATAACTTGCGAATCAACATGTTGTGTTCGATTTCCCTTCCCGCATATCGTTTGTATTAAAAACAGCCACTAACACGAGTGATGAGCCAAAACTGTTCCCTAGAGGGTTGTTACATTGATTTCCTACCAAAAGAAAAAAAAAAAGAGTTAGTGAGATTGTCTAGGAATTGAAAGATTTGGATAAAATGCTACTGAGGTGAATTCATAGTTAGGAGCTGGAGTGGAGTGTAAAGTAAATTTTACAAAAATATCTTGGTGAACAGACCCCATCTTTGCTTATGCATATAATTTTTAGTTATAACGGGAACACAAGTGGTACACTGCGTGTTTTAATAGGAGTGATGGGAAATTTTACTTTTTAAGTTATTAACTTTTTAGCACACATATCCCACCATTTGTATAATAACACGTTGTGTACCACCCCTTGTACCGGTTACACTGAAAAATCTCTCGTCAACAAGGACGGCTTGCTTTGCTTTCTTATTATTTAAGGTTTTTTAGGGTATCTATGAGGGAGACAGCCTACGTTGCAGCTGCGGCATCTATCTCCTTGTATCCCTCAGAGGGGGTGTTGAGGGAGAGCGAAATGTGCTGTCACACATGGCCTTAAATTTAAAAGGACCTTTAAATTTTTGCCATCTAGCATCATGTAATAATGTTTTATATTTAAAAAATTGTTTTTATTAGCATTTTAAATTGCATTGTGCACTCCTTATAAAAGTTTTTTTTTTCTTTCTAAATATAAAAACTTGGAGTACAATGAGATATTTTGAGTGTCAATAATAACACCGTGAAAAGCGGCAGTTTCTTAATTTTATTATATAACAACGTTATACATTCAAGTGAAACTTCAAAGTTAGAGGTTTGATGTTTTCTTTTTTCATATTTGGCTGTTTAAGATAAAACTGTTTTTGATTATTTAGTGAATGTTATGTTTGTAGCTCTTTTTACTTATCATTAAGGACATTTGTAAATATGCAATCAATGAGTGCTAAAGTTTGTTTTGATTTTTTTTTTGTTTTTTTTGAACAAACAATATTATCTACGCTAAGAGAGTGATGAAGTGGGCTAAGCTTGATAATGAGCTAACAATAATATGGTTCAAATTCGCCTTTGGAGAGAATTTAACATAAGACCTCTCATTTACAAGTGAAGAAGAATACCACTAGACCGTAGTACTAAGTGACTTTGTTTTAATTCAACTGAATGTTTTCTAGTATCAATATATTGTTATACTTTTTTGAAACTTAAAACTATCTTAAGAATGACTCCTTTTACAAATTTCACACAGAACCCCCAAAATCTCAGAGACGGCCCTGGTATTCCTTTTAGGGGCGTTTGTTTGCCCTCACTAACTCGGACTGGACTAGACTGGATTAGCTATTAGTCCAATACTGTGTTTGTTCCATGCTGGGACTAACATTAATGAGACTAAAGGGGACTAGCATGGACAAAACCCTTCACTAAGAGGTCTTAGTGAGACTCCCCAATAACCATGGGACTAGCTAAGACTATCCTCTATTTCTCGCCCTTGTCATGCTCAACGACCACTCCTGACAGACTCCTCGTCATCGCTGGTCACCTAGATCAATCATTAACATCTCGACTCTCTTTCAGATCCATTTCACAACCAACTTTCATATAAAATATACCAAATTGAAGCTGGGAGTGACAAGATTACGATTTTACTTGAATCGAGGCCAAAATGTGGTCAAATGTGGCCGGAAAATGGCCTGGAAGTCTCAGCCTGTTTGGGCTTCTTCAAATCCATGACAAATTTGAGCATACAAAGCTAAGATCTCGGTCCAGGGATGGTGATGAATGTTTTGGCGGTGCTAACTTCATCCAATTTAATGAGGGTTGGCCAAAAAACATGAGGGTTGGCGGTGCTAACTTCATCCAATTTGAGCATGGACAAAACCCTTCACTAAGAGGTCTTAGTGAGACTCCCCAATAACCATGGGACTAGCTAAGACTATCCTCTATTTCTCGCCCTTGTCATGCTCAACGACCACTCCTGACAGACTCCTCGTCATCGCTGGTCACCTAGATCAATCATTAACATCTCGACTCTCTTTCAGATCCATTTCACAACCAACTTTCATGTAAAATATACCAAATTGAAGCTGGGAGTGACAAGATTACGATTTTACTTGAATCGAGGCCAAAATGTGGTCAAATGTGGCCGGAAAATGGCCTGGAAGTCTCAGCCTGTTTGAGCTTCTTCAAATCCATGACAAATTTGAGCATACAAAGCTAAGATCTCGGTCCAGGGATGGTGATGAATTTTTTGGCGGTGCTAACTTCATCCAATTTAATGAGGGTTGGCCAAAAAACACATCGGGAAACCTGCAACTCGTCCGGAAAATTGGAGCCGTGAGGTTCCGTTCGAACAACGCATAGCTAGAGAGGGAGGGAGGACAGAGAAATAGAGATTGGAATCAATAAGGAGTTTGACCAGGAATGAGAAAGAGACATGAATTGAGAGGTCTGAGAGGAAAAAACGAGGGAGAGGGTGGGACGATGAGAGAAGAGGAAAAGAGTGGGACGGAAATGGTAGGAAAAGATGGAGAAAAAGATAAGATCATAATAAAATATTAATAATTTATATATTAAATAAAATAATATTAGAATTTGTTATTATCCAGCTTCTTAGTCCAATACTGCACCAAACGCTTCACTAAGTTAGTCCAGTTTAGTCTAGTCTAAGCTAGTCCAGCTTAGTCCTTGAAGCTAATCCAGTCCGAGATAGTCCGGCGCAACAAACGCCCCCTTACAGTTTTTTCTTTGTTGGAATTGTCAGTTTTTCTCATTGGTTACTCCTTTGTACGGACTTTCTTTGTAACCTTTGGCGCTTGTCCCGGTATTGCACATCCAGCTCACTAAAATAAAAATAAATAAATAAATAAATAAAAAG
Organism: Pyrus communis; assembly: GCF_963583255.1. NCBI lineage: Eukaryota > Viridiplantae > Streptophyta > Magnoliopsida > Rosales > Rosaceae > Pyrus > Pyrus communis. The sequence continues at coordinate 1,953,121 of NC_084815.1, read as the reverse complement.
GGAGAATCTGTGTGGAGTTCGTTTAAATTTTCAACCAGTTTTATCCATTAATTAAATATCATAAATCACCAGAATTCATAGAGTTTGAGCATCATGCAATGCAGTTTCAGGTGTTGCCTAACACATGGATGGATTGTCTGCTCTCTTAACACCAGGTCAAAATTCTCGAACACAAACTATTAAACAAATTCGGAATATTATGTACTGCAATGTAACGCTTAGAAATTCTCTATCTGGAATTCTATACTATCTATACTAACAAAATAGCTAAGAAAAAAAAAAGTAAGGTCCAGCTCCAGTTAATGCAGGACTTATATTCTTGTGCTTAAGTTTAAAAAGTTATGGTGGTGAGGTTGAGTTTTTTTTTTTTTTTTTTGGATTTCTTCCCCAATGCAAAGACTTACAATCTTAAACAATTATAGTATTTTAATTTTTAAGCCTTGAGTCTAAAGTTTTTTTGTGCATATTGAAGATGTCCTAAAAATTAAAAATTAAAACTTTAATAATTGTTGTACCATATAAATGGGTCTCACTATTTAGCCCATCAACAATGTAAAATAGCATAAAACCATTGTCTTAAAAGGATAACACGTTCCGGTCCTAATGTCATCTGGACATCAGAATTGACACTTGCTAGCCGACACCTGAGGGTGACGAAAGCCATCCTAACATGCATATGCAAACAACATGTAAAACATGCATGGGCGAAGCTACGTAGGGGCAAGGAGGGGCGGCCACCCCTACCCTCACCGGAAATCAAGCCCAGCATCGTGGTTCCGCCCCTATGGTTTTCTGGTGTTCTAGGTTTCCGTGAATGCAGACTCTTTTTTTTTTTTTTTTTTTTTTTTTCAAAATCCCCAGGCCTTGCATTTTGCAACTTCTGAAAAGTAACGAAGAAGAAGAGAGAGGAAGAAGAGAGACTTTCTCTCTCACCCATCTCACCTCACCTCACCCCACGTGCCATTTCAAAATCGGAAGTTTTAATGAAACATTCCTGGTACTATTCACTTTTAACGTTAATGACACTTTTACTCTAAAAAGTCACTCCTAGTACTGTCACATCCCGGCCCAGGGCGGATCACTTCCCGGGCCCGCTCCACCACCGTAGCACGATATTGTCTGCTTTGGGCTTACCATTCCCTCACGGTTTTATTTTTGGGAACTCACGAGCAACTTCCCAGTGGGTCACCCATCATGGGATTGCTCTAGCCCCCCTTCTTGCTTAACTTCGGAGTTCCTACAGAACCCGAAGCCAGTGAGCTCCCAAAAGGCCTCGTGCTAGGTAGGGATGAGAATATACATATAAGGATCACTTCCCTGGGCGATGTGGGATGTCATAATCCACCCCCCTTAGGGGCCCGACGTCCTCGTCGGCACACACGCGACCAAGGTTAGGCTTTGATACCAAATTGTCACATCCCGACCTGGGGCGGATCACTTCCCGGGCCTGCTCCATCACCGTAGCACGATATTGTCCGCTTTGGGCTTACCATTCCCTCACGATTTTGTTTTTGGGAACTCACGAGCAACTTCCCAGTGGTACACCCATCATGGGATTACTCTAGCCCCCTTCTCGCTTAACTTCGGAGTTCCTACGAAACCCGAAGCCGGTGAGCTCCCAAAAGGCCTCGTCCTAGGTAGGGAGGGGAATATACATATAAGGATCACTCCCCTGGGCGATGTGGGATGTCACAAGTACTATTCACTTACAACACCTTTTTGTCATTTTGATTAAAACTCAAAGTTTTCAAGTCATTTTCATTAGTTTTTCTTTCAAAATTACCTACTTTGATTTGTTTTTTAAACTATTGTAACCAATCAGTATGGTCCACATAGCTAGCTATTTAATGTGCTGGTTTATATTTGAGATTTGTTTTGTTTTTTAATTATTGTTTGATTAATTTGTCCACTTTTTCAATATTTTTGTAGCCACTTCATTGACACTATTATTTATCTTCAAATTCACTACAAATTCATACGAACTTAAGAATATTTTGTAAAGTATTATGAACTTGTAATCATTTTGAATTTTTATCTCCAATCATCAAATAGAACAAAGTAATAAAGAAAATTTGTCAATATTTTTATATATTATATGTTTTATAGTCAATGTTTTTAGATATTATATGCTATCTAATAAATAGACATTTATTTATACGATACATAATAAATTTATTCAAATCCACCTAGTCCGCCTAAGTCCTCGCCTAAGCGTTAGGCCATGTCCAAATCCTCCTTCGAATATTTCAGTTAATGCAAATTCTCCTACAAATATTCTGGGTAGTTCACATAATTTCCTTGCAAACCCTAGACTTAGACCTTGAATGGATGTCCACATATTTTCGGGACTTTAAACCTTTTAAATTTCGCCCCTCGCTCCCCCTGACAATTCCTTGCTTCGCCACTGAAAACATGCATGCAAATTTATGCCGAAAAGATCAAACCTAAATAAAATACGTAACTTTAAACATTAAAAATATGAGAATGTAGGGACATGTTTAGACATACCACTAATCAAGAATACGGCGGAACGAATATTATTTAAAAGTGCAATTACAAAGGAAGAGATCCTATATAAGAGAGAAGACTCGAAGCTACCGATACAGGAATGCCTCAATGCCGGAATCATACAACTCGTTTCTAAATCCTTAAGGAGGCGCAAAAACAAAGGGTGAGCGGAGGCCCTTACCCCCAATTTAGGGAGATCCTCTCATTGTAGCCTAAACCCTAACTATTACCCTGTCAAATGCTCCAGCCTCCATGTACCGTATGTAATGAACCCGATTATGTAGTGGAAATGATAACTAAACTAATATGGACGTAGCCCAACTTCGAGTGAACCACGATGTATATTGTGTTTTTGTACGCTTGTGTAATTTTACGATAAGTTCTAAGGGAGTTCACATTTGTGCATCAACCATAGTCAAGGTGGTGAATTTGAAACATGCATGATTGAATTTGAGCAATCGAGGTCACAATCAATCGTTTTCCCTTTTGGTTTGTCCATTATTTTGTTTAAGGCAGAATGATGCTATAGGATATATTTTCTTGTGTTGATTAAGTACACTTTTGACTTTAATTGTTTAAAGAGGGCAAAGGAGAAACGAAATGTCACACGAGTCTTAGCTTAAGTTTCTCACTGCATGCTGGTCCCAGGCTCCAGCTGCTAGCTTCTTATTCATTTCCTTAATTCTTTCTCCCCTCCTTTTTGAAAAGGTATGAAATATACGTCTTCAAATTCCAAATTGATAATCTAGAAACCTTTTTATGGTAAGGCAACTAAAATAAAGCTTGATGCGATTGTATAACCATTGCCCTTAAAAGTGCTGTCCAGTGCTTTACTTTTGGTTTTCTATGTATTAAGTTACTTTCTCTATGGTTGACAAAATGAATCCAGTCAATGCTTAAAAAAACTCATAACAAAACAAAATGTTGGACAATATCCACTCTCTTATGTATTACGGTATAAATTTATAGGGCTAACTACATTTTACACTCAGATTATAAAAGTAATTTTTGGAACACGTTATGAGGTTTCAATTTTCTCAAATAACACACTATGAGGTTTTGGAATTGTATCAATTTACAACTTTTTGTCTCTTTAAATGTCTACTAACCCATTAGATTAAAGAGTTTCTTTGTCAATACGGTCAAGGTTTAAAAAGACGTTAGGGGCTAGTTGAGTGACGGGCTAGACAGGTCATAGGCAAGGGCCTAGGCGAACTATGTTGATTTAAGTAAATTTATTATGTATTATATAAATAAGTGTGCCTGCTTATACTTAGAAAATACATAATTTCAATGAGATATATAAACTGCAAAACATAATGACGTATAAATTATAAAGTATTGGAATATAATGAAAAAATAGGAAACAAGCATGTAGTGTGTGTTTATTTAGCTAAGTATTTAACAAGTTTCTAACCTTTGCCGTTTTCCCTGGTAATGCACTTCCAGTTCACCAAACAAAAAGGGAATTTGTGTAGAAGTGAAAATTTTCAACCAAGTTTATCCATTAATTAAACTTCATTAATCACCAGAATTCAGAGATGTTGAGCACAATGCAAATGCAGTTTCAGGTGTTGCCTAACAAATGGATGGATTCCCTGCACTCTTAAATCTTAATACCATGTAAAAATTATCGAACTCAAACTATTAAACAAGTCAGGTCGGAATATTAAGGTGTTTGGATTTCTTCACCAATGCAAAGACTTAAAATTTTAGACAATTATAATGTTTTAATTTTTAAGACTTGATCCAAATTTTTTTGGTGCGTATTGGAGATGTCCCAAAAATCAAAATAAAAAAACTTTAATAATTGTTGTGCCATATAATAGGCTCTCACTATTTATTTAGCCCATCAACTAGGTAAAATAGCATGAAACCATTGTCCTAGAAAAGGATTCCCTTACCCTCAATTTTGGGAGATTCTCTCATTGTAGCCTAAATTCTAGCTATTTTACCCTCTCAAAGGCTCAAGCCTCCATGTACCATTTCTGCAATGAACCCAATTATGTAGTGGAAACGGAAACTGGACCAATGTGGACGTAGGCTACCTTCAAGCGACCCACAATGTATATTTGTGTTTGTACGTTTGTGTGATTTTATTATCAGATCTAAGTTTGTTCATATTTGTGCATCAACCATAATCAAGGTGGGAATTTGAAACATGCATGATTGAATTTGAGCAATCGAGGTCACGATCGTTTTTCCCACTGCATGCAGGTCCCAGGCTCCAGCTAGCTTGCATGTTCCTTTCCTTAATTCTTTAGGAAAACTAATAAAAATTATTTGAAAACTTTGAGTTTTAACGATAAGGACAAAATAAAAGGTAAAATAAATAGTACCAAAATTGATTTTTTTAATGTAAAAATATAACTTTTTGTTAAAATAAATAGTACCGAGAACTTTTCATTAAAGTTCTCTAATTCTTTCTCCCGTCCTTTTCGAAAGGTATGAGATTCATATCTTCAAATTTCAACGTGATCATCTAGAAACCTTTTTAGGGCCACTACCCTTAAAAGTGCAGTTTAGTGCTTTACTTTTGAGTTTTGACTATGCCTAGGATTTTTATTTTTTATTTTTTTTAAATGAGACATTAGATCATCATCGAAAGATATGTTAAATTATAAGAGTTAAATTATAATTGATGATTGATGTGGTAATTTGAAATCTTGTGTTAAATTTTGTACTTTTTCAATCCAATTATCAAATGTTGTTTTGTTATTATTTAAAAAGAGCTTTAAATGCTTGTAGTTATTAAAAAAAATGTTAAAACAAAATTTTAGTGGAATAAGGGACCCACTATTAAAATTAATTTGACATTAATGTTAAATTTGACTCCAAATCACAAAGTTTTCAAATCCAGATAACAAATAACACTTCAGTTGAAGAGATTTTTGATGTCAAATATGCACATTGACATTCCACCTAGGATTTTGACATCTCCTTTAAAGATGCTCTTAGAGGGAATAGGATTCGGCGAGAATCCTTTTCCTAGGGATCCTGTAATCGTGTTTGTTCATCGTACATCGTGCGATCAATTTTCGTTAGATACTATTTATATTTGAATTTTAAATGATTTTTGACCATACGATGTACAATGAACGAACACGATTGCAGGATTCCTAGGATCTTTGAGAAAATGATCTGGTGATGATCCCTTTCCCTCTTAGAGCATCTCTAGAAGAGACGTCAAATTCAAAACATTAAATTTTAATTTGATGGCTGACTTGACATTTTGATATATTTGTTAATATTTTCCTTCCACCTGATATTCCAAAATTTATTACTTCATTTTTTTTAAAACAAAAATAATAAAAATTGCAGTTTCGTTGGTTTAAAAATAAGAAAACAATACTTAAAATGCTACCATTGAAGACAAGGCGAGTGGAATGTCCTTCGAAATATCAAAAATCATATTTGAAGGCAGTGTTAATTTTGACATCTCTTTGTCCATGTCAATTTTGCTTTCGTTTCCATGTCAACTTCGATAATATGTCAAATTGCCAAAATCAACCATCAAATTGAAATTTGATGTTTGAAAATTGACATCTACTTTAAAAATGCTTTATTTTCTTATTAAAAGGGAAAAAAAAAAAAAACCAAACAAATCTTAGGCATTGTCAAATCATAGGGTCAAAATATTGTGGTTTTTCAATGCGTTAAGTTACTTTCCCTAGGGTTGACAAAATGAATGCGACCCAACAATGTCGATTCTTAAAGAAAAACAAAACAAACAAAAAGATGTTGGACACTTTCTTATGTATTAGGGTAAAAAAAAAATTTGGGCTAGCAACATTTTAATTTTAAGGTCTTGAAATTGTATCAATATACAATTTTTTCTCTTTTTAAATAGAGTTTTTTTTTTATCATTACGGTACAAATATTTACAATCATCAATTTAGTAAATTATCATACAATCACTTAGATCATATACACGACATAATTTTAATGTTTTATAGTGCCACATGAGACAATTAAAACTTGTGGTCCATGTATTCCTACTTCTAACGCGTGAAGACTATTATATGGTAAGCAGAGAAAAGAAAGGTATTACTAGTCGACCAGTGTTAGAAAGCTTTGTCTTTGAGAAGTGTACAAGAGATGAAGGTTCATCGTGGCTCACGCAAATAACTTATTAGGTCCTTTTTGGCGGCTTCTTTGCTTAATTACTTTGGAATTTGGATGGGGAGCTATATATATATATATATATATATATATATATATATATATATATAATATGTAATAATTAATCCACCATTCGTCTTCATTTGTAAAGAACACCACGTGACTTTTGCAATTTTAGTAGTAACTCCTGCTTTTATTTAACGATAGATGAATACATGTCTAAATAATTAAAATTATAAAAACAAAGTGAACACATATTCATTTATAATTGAGTAAAAATTGATAACAGTTCTGCAAGAATGCAGAAGAACCCAGAAGAACAAAGAAAAGCTAAGAAACAATTGAGAGAAAACAAGAGAGAGAAATGAAATCTTTTGTATTGATGATTCTGAATGAATACAATTGCATAGCTAAGATTGTTATATATACTCTCTCAAGACTTAGCAGCTAAGCTACTAATCTAACTATATAACTGACTTCTAACAAATCAGTCTAACAACCTTGCTGACATGGCACTCCAGTCACTATCTACTTATGCTGACATGGCATTTCATTCAACATCCCCCCTCAATCTAAGCTGGGATTTCCAAGCTTTAGATTGTAACAATGCTTGAGAAACGAAGGACTATGCAGCCCTTTGGTCTAGATTAGCAGTCATATGATGAGTAGCCCATGTGTCAATGATCCAATTATCTTCATTTGAAAACCCATGTCGATTGTTATGTGGTGCATTCTGTCCAATATTGGCTTGTGCAGTCATTGCAATCAGTGAAGAGGGTGGTGGATTACCTTGATAGGCAAAATTGTTTTGATGATAACACTCCAGTGCAATGTGTCATCTCTTTCCACAAATCTAACAAACAATGAAACCTGAATTACCAGTATTAGCCCTATGATAGCAATTAGCTGCAGCGTGTCCCCTCCTAGAACATATTTGACACTCAGGTGAGATACCAGATTGAGCATCATTAGACTGTTCTCCTTCATATCCTCTTTGGTACCTCTAAGAGTTTGAACTTTCACCAACCTCAAAACCATTATAAGCACTTGCGAACCCATTAAAACCATATCTTGTCCTTGAACATACATTGCTAACATGGATGCACTTAATGATTTCACTCTTGACTCAATACTTGCTTCTGCACCAAGGAGTTGAGCCGCTTAGATCTTTATATGAAATAGGAGAGTCCCGAGCCAATATCACAGTCTTTATCATTTCAAACTCAGGTGGTAATCTAGACAACATAGTTATAAGAAAGTCATTGTCTGTAATCCTTTCTCTAGTAGACACAAGTTGATCCTTGGTAGCTATAACTCGTAAAAGAAATCGATCCACTGATTTCCTACCTTTTTGAATAGTATGAAATTCACTATTCAATTGATTGATTCGAACAACGGAGATCAATGCAAACCTTTCTTGTAAACATGTCCAGGCTTCATGAGATGTCATGCACCCAATGACATGCTCCATTGCCTCATCGGATCAAGTGGCAATAAGGAGACTTAGCAATGTCATATATGTCCTTACCCATTCTTTATAAGCTGTAGTAATTTCCTTTGTTACACCAGTTTCTGTATGAATCACAAACTTGGGTGGACAAAGAGCTTCTCCAAGAAAGAAACCAAACAAATCATATCCCTTTAAAAATGACTGGAATTGATAACTCTACTTAACAAAATTATCATCCTGAAGTTTTACAGTCAACATTCCCAACAACCCTTCAATCTTGACACATGAATCGGCCATTGTATCAACTCTAGCAAGAAATGAAAAACTACTCGCTACAAACAAATTGAATCTTTACAAGAACCCTTCAAACGCTTCTGCCTATCAGCCTTTCTGAAGTGGGACATAAAAGGGAAATAGATGTCGGCCTCTCTATCCCAACAAACACCTCACAACAAGAATTCTACTCACACTTCTGACTACTCAAGAAACCAACTACTCAAGTAATCTTCAAGAATTACAACAATTCCAAGAATATACACTACTGGCTATCGGCCTTGTTCGTGTGAAAAACTCAATAGATACTCAAACAAAAAGCAACGGCTATCGACCTTTATGCTTTGACAGAAATACTTCACCAATCATACAATCAAGAAACGGCTATCAGCCTTCAACATCATACTTCAAACATCAAGAAATGGCTATTGGCCTTCAGCTTCATACTTCAAACAACAATAAATGGTTATTGGCCTTCAATTTTCAATCTTTCACAGAAAATTCTTTATTGCAACAATTACATAAACACTTAGAATGCAGAAGAACCCAGAAGAACAAAGAAAAGCTAAGAAACAATTGAGAGAAAATAAGAGAGAGATATGAAATCTTTTGTATTGATGATTTTGAATGAATACAATTGCATAGCTAATATTGTTATATATACTCTCTCAAGACTTAGCAGCTAAGCTACTAATCTAACTATATAACCAACTTCTAACAAATCAGTCTAACAACCCTGCTGACATGGCACTCCACTCACTATCTACTTATGCTGACATGGCACTTCATTCAACAAAAATAGAAATTACGATTGAATTTGCAACAGCCAAGTCGTGTTTATCTACAAAACCATGACCTCTTCTCGGACTCCCAACAGTGTAGCATTACCCCACCAACCACATGTCCCTTTCATTACTCGACTTGGTTTAGTTCAGCTAGCCAAACCTTAATCGTACGTTAAGCCATGAAGCTATAAAATTCAAACTTTGATATTATTTTAGGATTTATTTATGTAACCATTGTTCACTTTACATATCAAAGGTTTATATATACTTCTTAAAGCATGTCCCACATTAAAAAAAAATCCTCATTAAGTTAAATTTTTCTTAATACTAAATGGTTTCAGTTCTAGTCGGACTGATATCTCATAATAAATAGTTTGAATGTGATTAGTAGTGGGCTACTAAATCATCTTTGAAACTTTAACAATACTCCCTTTATTAGTTTAATATTAAACTAGAATATCGCTTGTAATTAAAAATAATTAAACTAGAACGCTCGAGTATCAAATAGGTTTTGTCATTCTTATTAACAGATCTATGGAGGAGATTGATTTATAACTGAATAGTGAAGATTGGTCTAGCTGATGAAAGCTATTAGAAGAGTTTGTTAGAAGAATATAGAGTTAGGACTGGTTTGGTATTGTTGTACTTTGAAAAAAAAATTGTTTCTGCTGTGTTGTGAGAATAAGCTCATTTTTGCTAGTTCACGTTTTCAGCCTTTTTTTTATACCCACTTTTTATAAAAATACCTCAGTATCAAACCAGTACTTAGTTATATTTGTAAACTTTCTCTCATTTTTTGTAATTTATTCAACTTAGAAAATACCAATACAAGCTTTCATTTCCTTCTAAACCTTCATCTTCTTATTCTCTGTTCCACTGTCATTTGGATAATTTCATTCCTCTTCCAGTGAAGTTAATAACTCCCTCACTAATTAAACATGACTAAGGAATCTCATACTGTTAGACTAGGATTAATTATTCTAGAATCATCTTATAATATTGTAAATTAATTGTAATTATTGTAAACTATTTATAATGGGTTAGAGAGAACCATATAATTTGTAGTGTAAACTATTCACAAAGAATAAGACAAGGAGTGATATAAGGCAAATTACAAAACAAAACACTGAGAGGAATATTTTAAAGAATATAACATGTTATGTAAATTATTCATCTCCAGTCACGAAGGGCTAAACGTAGCCTTTAACTTATATTTTAGCTCTTCAAAACTTAATATTTTAAAGAATATTATTGTATTAATGCTAGATTTTTTCCTCTCCAGTTATGCGGAGTTAAATCTTGGCTTGAAATACACATGTTGGGACCTACCGAGGTGCTTGAGGTTGAGGGCTTTCCTATATGTAGTTTGACCCTGGCCGCTAAATTTCGCCCTGCTTTTTTTAGCAAATTCATTTTGGCCTTTGGTTTGAATACGAATACTGTTTATAAATAATTAATAGAAATGAATGTACATAAAGATGATGTTACCAAATTAAAGCCAATTAGCAGGTGCGCTTAAATATTAATTATGCAAGATTATGAAATACTGGTTGAAAAATGGTTGGATGAAGTATACGTACCCAAGTATATGGTAGGTATAGCATCCCAAAGGTCGTTGTAATCTTGGATATAACTATTACATAAGAAAGGGGGTGGTTGGAAAGAGTTCATAGTTGTTAAGCAGTAATGCTATCAATTACGTACTAAACATTCTCCTATCCTGCATGTATGTACGTACAAGCAACTTCCATAACCAATTGAATTATTACAACTATCCTACTCAAATTCGTGTAATCAAATGAACTAAAGAAATATATCACGTAATCTTTTAGGTGTGAATAGTATGGCTTCAATTGTTTGTACCACATATACATATATATGATCAATCCCGAAATTACCAAGTGCATGTTACCGCTAAGGCACCATGTCTAAGGAGCTTATTGAAGCATTCATGCTGAAACACTTGGATTAAACCCAAACAAGTGAGCGCCACAACACGTGGCAACCACACCTATTGACTCTTCTCATAACCAATGAGAGATTTTCCTCCGACCTAGCGAACCTCATAAATTTCACAATGGCCAAGTTTAAGAATGTCCTCCCACCTCACCTTTATAAAATAGAAACAACTATTCCCTTTTGTTGGTAATCATCATTTACTACCTTAAGGCAGTACTGCTCACTAACATTTTAATCGCTCTTTGCTAAGTTCAGTATCAGAAAATTTTCAGCCAGTACCACACCAGTGTCCTTCGATATTTTCCCTTCTAATTTGCACTTCACCAGACATCACAAACCTGCAGAAGTGAACTTCATCAACTGTTGGTTAATTATTGATCCAACTTTTGTGTACATCAAGATATCAACATTAATGAGATTAAGCACTAATCTCCACAGTTAGGCTAGTGTTCGACTTATTTCACCACTCTTGTTTTCTCTCCGAAATTTTATATATAAACATATATTCATATGTGCAATATATATATATATATATATGTATGTATGTATGTATTTACGTATGTATGTGTGTATGTGGGAATGTATATAGACAAAATGAATCTACAGTAGTGAGAGAAAAGGGGCTAAGACCTCTCCGGATCTTTATGTCCGGAGTCAACAGAAAATTGGACCACTCATTTTCAATTTTATGTTCTTTATTAGTTCATTTCACTGGCCTAACCAGATCTCTCTTCCTCCCTTTCTTCAACGGTCTGGATTTTCGATTCCTTAGACTACAGACATAGAAATACGGAGAGAATCTCGACTAAGGAGCCGGCCTGGGACATGCATGGATGGACTCTCATATGTCAGTGTGTGATCATATGAGACATTGCAAGCGAAATCATGTTAACGAGTAGGAGACATAGCAACCCATCATATCACATGCAATCACGCATATTGCTGCTGCATGCCTGCAAGTTAATTGCTACTAATAATTTTGTTTCCCCTGATTTAAGGACATCGAAGCATGCCATTTACCTTCCAATATATATAGGCCATAATATATAAATATAATAAAAGGCTCAAAATTGACCAACCAGCTACCTCTCAATCTTCTAAAGCGATTAATTAGCTGATGATCCCATGAGATAGATGTAAATATTGATATTATTTCTAGGGCCGGGAATGATTTTTCATGTTCGTTTTTACCTTTTGCATATTTTTGTTTTGAATTGTGATATTTGCTTCTCATTTAATCTGTCCTAATGAATGAGGAAGAAAAAAGACGAGGAAAGAGGAAAAGAAAAAAAAAAAAAAAAACAACTCTCTCTCTCTCTCTCTCTTTTAGTGTAAATAATATCGCTCGATGAAGTAGTATTTTCTAAAAGTATTTTAATAATGAGTAACCAATTGGCAACCTTTTTAGTATACTACTTAGTTACTTTACGTTCGTAAATTATAATAATATCATGTCATCATAAAATAAAAACATTACGTTACAGTGTGATGGCTGTATTTTAATATTTAAATAAAATAATACTTGTAATTTTTTTAATGAAAACTTACTTGTCTCTTCACTTACGATTGACGAACTATTACCTTTTGAACATCATAATCAAATTGTTTATTCTTTTTATCATTATCTAAAAATTGTATTTATAAAAAAATTATTCAATTTAAAGACCGTTTGAGACTTTCGTCCCAATCTGTCGGTGATCGGCATGCATATCGGGACACCTGACCTGGATCATTGGGAGCAGTTAAATAAAGTATTAGCGCAGCAAGTTGTCATGGAATAATATTATCTTTTCAATTGGATTTGGACGTATTCCTTGTTGGATTTGGACGTCAATTAGGTGGAGACATTCAGAAATTTATTTTATTTTATTTTTTATTAGAGAAATATCTTCCTAACTTACAATTATTTTTCTCGGCCACCCAAATTTTTGTAGTAAGTGTTGATAATAGGTTAAAATTGATGCAACGCTTCGTACTCGATCAGTCTTAATCTTAACTTTATTTACAAACCACAATGTGGTTCTTCTCAATTTTTGTCACTTTGTCAGATGAACATATAAAGTCTACGATATGATGCATTTCTTTTGTCATTTCTCATTTTATTACTAGATTATGAGAAATTAATATATTATAAAAACAAGTGGTGTTATTTGGACATACAAACAGACATATTTGTTAACGCGTTTTCTAATATATGTTGTTCATATACAAATAAAAAACATAAAAAGTGAAAAGATATATACAACAAGGGTAGTACTATTCACATACTTATTTTTACATCACACACACCCTTGATATCTTTTTATCATTTATGTTCTTCACTTCATTTAATCTGATGGTCGAAAATTAAAAAGAGTGTAAGAAGTAAAAAATAATGTATGGGTAGCACTACGCATGCAACAAATAGATATCTGATGAGCTTACATGAAAATGTCACATAGATAAATACCAACAATAAAACAGTGGCTAATACTTCAGTAGAATGACATGGCGAACAAAGTGTATTTATCCAAATTAGAGTCAAAGAAAAACACGAGAATTCCAATTTGGAGTCACTAATTCAAATTATTTTGTATTTGATTATTTAAAAAGCGCTTTCAATTATTTTTTTGTGTATAGTTTGCTTTTGACAAATATGATTTTTGAACTTACAGAAATTTCTAGTGTTTTATAGTGAAAATGCAAGCCAAGCCGTTGTAAAAGCCAAGTAAAAAAGAACCAACAAAAGGAAAAGAAAACAAATATTAATTAGAGAGACACCAACGAAAGAAAAAAATAATCAACGAGTGCGTAAAGCAATCAGTGTTTTGTATCATCTGCTTTCGAATTACGAAAAGTTTATTCTTTTTCACCTTTTCGAAATGGCTTTTTAGTCAAAATAATTTCTGAGATTTGCATAACACATCACTTTAATCCTTGAGATTTCAAATCAATAGAAGTGGTCCTGTGATTGTCCACCATCCAGCATTTTGGTTATTCCGTTAAAAATTCCGTTAAGTGTCCCGGAGCTCTTGGCCAGAAGTTTGGGCAATTTTCAAAGCTTCGTAACTCAATCATTTTTTTAACTAAATTCGACCCATAATATATCAAAATGAAGATAGAAAGTGTAGAATAAGAGTATACCTATTTATAAGCCCAATGGTTGTTGGAGATGACAAAGTTGACTGGTCCAAAGGAAAACTGGAAAACTCGCCGGAAACCGGATAAACTTTAAACGTTCTTAAATTCTTCAATATTCAACGAAATCAAGTGATTCAAAAATGAAAATCATACTTCTCGACCAGACGAAGAGAATGGTACATTTTTTTGTGGATAGCCCATGATGGTTTGGCTGAAAAATGGCTTGAAAGTCGCTAACTTGAGACTAAGACAACCACTTTTGAGTCATTTTACGGCCAAACCACGGCGAGTTAGCCATTGAAAAAGATACCATTCTCTTCGTCTCATCAAGAACTATGGTTTTTGTTTTGAATCACTTGATTTCGTTGAGTATTGAAGAAGTTATAAACATTTAAAATTTACCCAATTTCCAACGAGTTTTTCAGTTTTTCCTTGGATCAGTCAACTTTGAGGCTATTTCTCGACTATCTCCGACAACCATTAGGCTTCCAAATAGGTATAATCTTATTCTACACTTTCCTATCTTGATTTTGATATATTATGGGTCGAATTTGGTTAAGAAACGATTGAGTTACGAAGCTTTAAAAATTGCCCAAACTTCTGGCCAAGAGCTTTAGGACACTTAACGGAATTTTTAACGGAATGACCAAAATGATGGATGTCGGATAATCTCAGGGACCATTTTGACTAAAAAGCCTTTCGAAAGAGTCCCCACTCTTCTCATGTTCTCGGACTTGTAAGAATCAAATACAAATTAGTTGAAAATTTATATCAGTTTATATTTAAAGATTAAAAATATTTGACAACTTAATAAAAAAACAAAAAATAAATTGGTTTTGCTTTCTTTTAAGTTGTCAAACATTTAAAACCTTTAAATCAAAAATAATATAATTTTGTTATTTCGTACTACGATCTAGTGATATTTCTCTTCTTTTGTAAGTGAAAGGTTTTAGGTTCGATTCTTGCCAAAAGCGAATTTGAACATTATTGTTAACTCATTGTGAGATTAAGTCCACATCCTTCTCTTTAATGTAGATAATATCGTTGGCTCAAAAGCAAAAAAAAACAAAAAAAAAAAAAGACTAAAAGGATTTTAAAAGAACATGACTGGTTTTGAAAACTCATTTTCTCGCAAGTGGCCATTTACCACAGTGGTGAAAATGAATTGAGTCCTTGTATGACGATGTGAGTTTAAATCTCAATAGTAACTAATCTAACATTTAATTTAACAAACTTTATCATATGACAAAAACTAAATAAATAAATGAGTCAAACAAAATGAAACCACCCAGCACGAGTCAAACAAAATAAATAAATGAAAAAAAATATATATAACAAATAAAAAATAATAAAAAGGAAATTATATTACTTCTCATCGGAGACTTCAATGACTTTGAAGTCCATAAACAACCAAGGTTCTAAAAGACGTTAAGTGCTACTTTGAAATCCATAAACAACCAAGGTTCTAAAAGAAGTTAAGTGCTAATCGAGCGGTGGGCTGGGACCTAGCCCCTAGGCGGCCAAGCGGGGTCTAGATGGGCATTTAGAAGGATTAGGCGGATTTAAGTAGATCTATTATATTTCATGTACATAAGTATTGGTTTGTACTTAAAATATATATAATTTCATCATAAACTACAAAATAGACTGGCATATATATTATGAAGTATTGGAACATAATGAAAACATGGGGAACAAACATATAATGTGTATTCATTTAAGTATTCAACAAGTCTTTATAATTTATTGAAAATAAAATAAAATGCAAAATAAAGTTATCTATTTTCTGTTTAAGTGAGTCGCAACCTAAGCAGGTGTCTAAGCGGGTTTGGAAGGACTAGGTAGGTGTCTAAGCGGTTTAGAATTCTCAGCAGATCTAGACATCATTTTTTAATTTTCAAACGTCAAGATATTAATCAGGTGATTGCCAGGTGATGGCCAGTCACCTAACAGAGATGTTTAGAACAGCGTAAACAACACACCTTTATAAGTCCTTCTTCCCCCTCTCACAACTTCCTCATATGTCTCTCTCTCTCTCTCCTCTCTCTCCTTCTCCCTCTAAGTTTTCATAAAATTTTTTTTTTTCTGCGATATGCCACAAGTCGATTTGGAAACACTAGTTTCGGCGTGTGCGGGGGGCTCAATGGATAGGAAAATCGCCTGCGAGACGCAGGCTGACGCCACCACTGCCGGACACGACCGGCCGGAAGAAGATGCCGATGAACCGCAAGTTGCGCCGGATTTCCCGCCGGAATCCTTCTGGCTCTCGAAAGACGCAGAGTACGAGTGGTTCGACCGCAACGCCTTCTACGAGCGCAAAGACTCCACCAAAGGAAACTCCAACGCCAATAACTTGAATTCGAATCAATATTCGCACTCGAATTCGAGCTCGCAGCGGTTTTCGAAGAACTTGAAGTCGAAGGCGGCGATCATCGGGCTTCCGAAGCCGCAGAAGCACAACTACGCCGACCCGAAGAACCGGCGGCACTCCAAGGCCGGAAACACGAGACTGTTCCCGAAACGGACCGGATCCGTCGGGAAATCGGACGCTCCGATGATCGAGCCGTCGTCTCCTAACGTCTCGTGTATGGGGAGGGTGAGATCGAAGAGGGATAGAAAGCGTCGGTTCAGGAATCGGCACGGATCGTCGGCCGAGACGTCCATGGAGAAGTCCGTTAAACCGGTGGCGGAGAGACGAAAACTCGGTTTCTTTGCGAGTTTTCGGGCGATTTTTAGGCACGGAGGACACCGGGAGAAATCGGCGAAATCGCCGTTCGTGGAAGACTCGCCGCCGAGAAACAGCAGCGTGATGTCGACGTCGAGAGCGCGCGACAGGGCGGCGGCGTACGATTTCGACGCGCTGTCTATCGACTCGACGCCGAGACACAGCGTGGAGAGCGAACCGCCTGGTTTGGGCGGCATGAAGCGGTTCGTTTCGGGTCGGAGGTCCGGGGCGTGGGCGGGCGAAGTCGGTGTCGACGTTGCGTAATTTGGCGGGGCGTCTTGGAAAACTGGAAGGAAAAAGGAATCGTGGTTTCTTGATCCGACGGGGATCCCCTGGGCTCCACAGTCACGAGGAAGCAGGCAGCAAGTGGGTTACGGTCGTGATTGGTAGTCTGAGTAGGACCCGCTTTCTTCTGTTTAATTGGCGGTTGGAATGACGTGGCACGTTGAATAAAGGTCTCCCGAGTTAAAACAATCATTTTGCTACAACGTTTTCATTCGTTTTTTGTGTTTTTTTTTCCCACTTCACTAGAGTATGTGAGGTTGTGTAAATAGATATGTTTTTGGAGTGAACTGTTGTAAATTTGCTTGTAATTTTGGATAATAATGTTTCGGAGAACCATAATTTGGGTACAATATTGGCATTTTCTGTTGTCAAAAAGTCGATGGAATATTCTTCCCAAACTAATCTGAACATAATATAAACATGAGTGCAAAGGAAAGAGTACACACGCATAGTGGCGAATTCAAGATTCTAATTTTAAGGGGTTGCACGGTTAAAAGTTCAAGTTTTCTAAATAGAAGCATGGCGTAGAGCAAACAAAAATAATTTGTAGTTTATTCACTATGCCATTTCTACTAACACTTAGTGGACTTGTTTTTGTTAGCTAAATCATTATGTGCACAAATCAACATATATCATCATATGCCGAAACAACCTAATGAGTAATATCGAGAGTATTTGTCAAGGATTATCGACGTAACATGTCGAGACATCCTTAGTCGACACTAAACATTAAATCAAGCACTTGGTGGGAGAAAAAGAACTCGTACCAACCATACACTTTCGCTACGGCCAATTAATTTGATTTTATAGGTAATTTAACATATTAGGGCACTAGGAAAAATGCAAACATGAGCAGCGATGTATTGACCACATGGGGTTTAGGGGTTTAAGAGTGGACGGAGGAAAAGGAGTTTTGGCCTACCACAGTAGAAATGGAGTTGTCTTTACTTACTTTTTCGAATTTGGTATACCATCATTTCAAAATAATAAATGTAATATAATTGAGGATCAATCTAAGGGTACCCCTTTTAGAAGGAAAAAAAATAGGGAAGTGGAACCTACAAGTGCCATAAAATCAAACATTGTCCTGATGTCATCTCATCATCTTCAAATGAAAGGAAAACATCATAAAATTAAATATTGAAAAGAAACTCGTGAAAACTTTTGCATCGTCTGAGCATTTTGTCAAACACTAATATAGACATAAACGCTTAAAGTTGCATAAACAACCTTTGCTTTCGTAGCACGACAATAGCTCTTTATGTGACATTTGTATGACATATGTAGCCTTTATCTTATGAGATCCAGCTCGGTTTTTTAAAGGGTAGTGCTTTTCAACACTTATTTTTACCTCTCAAAAACCCTTATTAATTTTTGTACTTTGATTTTCTTCAATTCATTTTATTCGACCGTCGAAATTGAGAGGGGTGTGTGAGAAGTAAAAATGGCTTATGAATAGACACACCCATTTGAAATTCAGGTGTTTGAACAACTACAGGACTCACGTTTGAAATTTACGAAAATTCAAGAGTTAAATCGCCGCATC
This sequence comes from Pyrus communis, assembly GCF_963583255.1. Taxonomy (NCBI): domain Eukaryota; kingdom Viridiplantae; phylum Streptophyta; class Magnoliopsida; order Rosales; family Rosaceae; genus Pyrus; species Pyrus communis. The sequence goes on along the minus strand of NC_084815.1, from coordinate 1,934,348 downwards.
GTTTTCAAGTTATGATCATGCAGTTTTTTCTGACATATTGGATCTTGTTAATCAGAAATTTTAGATTTATAGACATATCACTAATCCTTTTGTTTGACCATGAAGGTAATATAATTTTGATGACTTTGAAATTGAAAAAAAAAAAAAAAAGAAGACTAGATATGTGCATCATCAAGTCTTTGTTTTACGGTTGAATTAGGCGTTCTTGACTTTGAAAGATAATCCATGATGTGAATCCCTTGGAACATTGACTAGATGGTTGATCACTCTCATTGAAAATGTCCACCTTGCCCGGCAACCTAGAGCCAAATGCATTACATTCCTGTTAAATATTAATATTAAAATTCGTGTATTGGAAAAACTTGATCCAAAAACTAATTAAAAACTCAGCTACGCAACACACTTTTATAAGGTATTTATTTATTTAATTTAATATATTAGAGAGTGAAAATTCGGACTTCGCATATATTTGAAGACTAAGAACAAAAGTATCGGTAGACTTTAGTTGGTATTTTTAAAATGAGATTAACATAATTCCTTACTTTAGTAATTGAGATTTAAAATTGATATGAGTGGTCCCTGAAATTGTTCACCGTCAATCATTTTGATTATGTTAGAAATCTCCGTTAAATTGAGTGTACATTTTTTTTTAAATCATCCCCTTCCCTTAAACTGGTGACTTATTTAATTTAACGGAGATTTTTTTTTTACAGAATGACTAACATGATTGACGGTGAAAAATCTCAATGACCACTTTTATCAATTTTAAATCTTAAGGATCAAAGTAAAGAGTAATAACAATATCAAATACCAATTTGGCTAAAAGAACCTTCAAACTTTTTAAAGCAAAATTAAACTCGTATTTTTAGAGTACCAATAATAAAAGAATTTAATTTTATAACATCCAAGGCAGCTATTTTTATACAATAAAATTAGCTTTTTTTTCTTCTCCCTTTTGGGTTCTAAAATATAGTGCGAGTTTATATTATCAACTGTTTTTCTTTGATTATTTAATATTTTGGAACCATGTTAATTTAATGATAAATACAGATGATTAACTAATCTGTAATTCCTTAATTTCATTACAAAATTAAGGCGTATATTCCGTAAAAGAATGAAATAAGTCGTCGTCAGCTTGATGAATTCCCAGTTAGTCGTATTGGTACTGCATCGCTGGTCCTGTTTGCAATCAAGTCGAAAGGGATGGTCAATTGACCCAATCATAGAATCCACCGCATATCATATGCTGGATTCGGAAGGGAATTCTATTTTATTCAAAAAATAGGAATTAGTTGCAGGACACATTTTACATTGAACTTTAATGATTTAAACAATTTATTTTGTAAATCTTAATTCATATATCATTCTTGTAAAAATCAAATTCAATTCGAAATCATTTGCTTATTTAATTATTACGATGAAATTTCAAAATTTTCTTAGAACAAAGTATTCGTCAATTTCTTTGATTAAATGCCTCAAATATTTCTGATTTTGGCTAATATTTTGTAAGGATGATCTATGAGGTGCAACTTGAAAAATAGACGGTTCAGATTAAAGTTCGTCGTGGTATGGATCTCACAACTAATCCTAATTTTTTTATATAAAAAAAATATGGAGATCACTTCCCCTAAAAACCTCCTATATATATTGTTTAGGTTCGTTAAAAAGTTACGAAATGAGCAGCATAGATATTTTATTTGAAGTATCTCTCAACAAAAGTGCATTATGAGTGTACATATACCATCTATAGTTTAGTACATCATTCATAGACCATCATTGCAAAAAATTAAAAAAATCTAAAACCTTTAAGTCATCCAATTGTAGTGAAGGATATAAACGCATACTGTTTTTAAAAAAAAATTAGTATGACAACCGTTTAATCCAACGGTCAAACGGTTTCAAATTTGGGTATTTTTTATAGAGAGGATCTTTAAGCGAAGACCTGAAAAATAGACAGTTGAATCGTTGAAATACGAAGTAGAGTGAGCCCTACAAAAAATCCCTTAATGGAAGGGGACTGTTATATATGTATATACTATCAACTTGAAAAGAAGGAAAAAAAAAAGGTACACAAACTTCCCTTAATGGCATCTGGTAAGTATAATCCCTATTGACAAACAACAGCAAGCTCTATCCAATTAAGTGAGGTCGGCTATATAAATCCTAAAACACCATTGCACTCGATTAAGTATATTCCCTACTAACAAACATGTAAAAACATCCCCAGTTGCCACAAAAAGTGGCAGAGTAGGAGCTCACCTGTTGACAACCTCTTTTCTTCTCAGCTTCAGAAACAGAGATGGACAGATTCTCCACCAAAAGTTTGAGGCTCCACTTTGGATATGCACCATTTGCTTCAGTCCCCACATTGTGAAAGATATACCGCATACCCGACGCTTCCTTTTGGTACAACATTCTTCTCAGATAACCTCCAAAACTAGTTTGATCGTTAATGCTAGGTCGAGAGTTTGATTAAGAAGACGATTAGAAGGATTAGGGGCAGAAGTTATAGCAGAAACAGTTTCTCTAGGAGGGTGACAATGCTCGAGAGATCTGGTTTCGAACATTTTCTCGAGAGTTACAGCAAGAGAACGGACTACTCCATAGTCTACGTTTAGTACTATGTACTCCAGAAAACGTTCCGAAGATATTATCCTAGGTTCGACAGTGTCTTCGTAACATTAATCTTCTGTTCGGTCAATATTTCTAGTCCACGACCGTGGATCTGCGAACTGTAAGGGTGCAACTCTCAGCTAACACTGGCAAATCTCTGTTTGACTCATTGACAGCACAAAAAAGTTGTAAAAAGCACAAATTTCCTTAAAGAGGGGCATTCTTTAACTGTGATTGAACAATGTATACCGAATCAACGGGTGAAAAACATCAATCTTCGATGAAATTTTCACTAGCCAAATAGGCAAATGTATCAGGAGAATATCTCTTTTTTCGGTCTGTAAGACGAGTCAGAGGATCCCTTCTTTTACATTTTTCTCCGAGGAGGAGGGAACTAAAGTCTATATCATAGCCTCAAGCATACATACATATATACTACAAGTATCGAAATGTAACTTTATTGCGTCATGTTGAACAAAACATTCTAACAGATGGAGCATGAAACCGAAGCAATTCATTCTACTAGAAAACGATAAACTTGTACACATCCAATAATCTGTCGGATTATTTTGGTATATGGGAATAAGTCGAAGACATATACTCTTTCGTAGTAACAGAAAATGCGAGAAAATATACAACACAAAATTAAAAAAGATATAATGAAAAAGTGTGCGTTCTTTAGGAAAGCATTACTTACTGTAGAGCATACGTTGCTCTTAGATATTCTGCAATTTCTGCACTTTCGAACATTTCCACCCCCGTATTTGGATCTTCTAGGTAAGGAGCCTGTCAAAAACAATGTTAAGATTGAGACCGTCAAGTTACTAATTCACGGCATGTCAAACGGAGATGAAATCTTTCATTCTCTTACAATAAAATCACAGCTTCAGGAAATCATTGTAGAATATTGGAAGTACCTGAAAACGTCCGGTTTTGTCAAACAGTATTTGTCGTTTTGGACTGCCACGAGCACAGCTGAAAGGAGTATTCATAATATGTCTCAGTAATATACTTTACATCTTTGTACACAAAAACGGAAGCAGATGATACTGAAAGGAAGGCTAAATAAGTTCTTCCAAAGATGATGAGTTGATTTGAAAGTTCACTCAGAATTGTGTATTACTCGATGAATTACGAAAATTAATAATAATGCAAGACCTAAACATAGTTATTGGTACTCGTATTTACCTGCGATATATGTGAGGCAGTTCTAACTCTACAAGTACCTCACGCGCAATTTTGCAGAAAGGCGATCCCTGGAAGAGACAAAAGGTTCAAACTAAAGCTTGGCGTGCGTGTGATTTATCAGTATATATGTATCAGTAAAAGAACCCAAAATTCATATGTAAACATGGTAGCAACACATGCATATATGTAAAAAAAGATCAAGGGGCTTCTCTAACCTCATATGCCCAGACTACAAGTGGTTTGGGTGGTAGTTTTGATGGAGAATAGCTAGAACCCTGAAAAGAATTATAAAACAAGAGATTGATCAATGAAGTTTGTAAACAAATTACATATAACGGCGAAATCTTGAAAATCTAACAAGGGCCTTCAATGTGGACAAACTTTAGTGTTCGATGCATCGTGCAGTTAATGAACTAGGCATATACCAGGAGGGCACACACACCCTGCTCCCAACAAAGCAAAAGAAAGAAGTTGTGAAAGGATTTATGGGCGTAAAAGGAATTCAAACAAGCTAACCTTTCCCGAACGTCCAATCAAAGCAAAGCCTGCAGTCAAAGTCTGCAATAAAAAACAAGAAGTCCACACCAGAAAAATTGATTAACAACATACTCTACAAAGAAAAAATTGATGATGACAGAAGAGTCAAATGCTAACCGTTAATAAACCAAGTGACAGTGCAAGAGGAACGGTTCCATCACCTGCACAAACATTTGGGGGACCAGTGGTAAGAAATTTTAAAAAGAATTTTGGTTTAAAATCGTTGGCATGATTGCATAAGAGATCAAGGGGATAACATAGTTAAGTAGATGCTCTTATTCAAGAAAGTGTAGCTTCTGCAAAAAGCAAAGATAAAAAAGGGAAAATGCACATCGATATAGGAGCATAATTTGTAGAGCCTAGTTATACTGCTTCCATGCCAAATAGTTACCAAAAAATTGATGTATAAAAACATATCCAAACGTTATATTGTAGTTGTATTATGTATCTAACTATCTAATATCTATTCCCTATCATGTCTGCGTAAACTGTAAAATGAAGGTAAAAGTGACTAGCAAAATGAATGCGATCACACGCACCATACTTCCCAACCAAGTACTTGATTATGTCATCGGATTCATACATTGAAACTCCAGTGTTCGGATCCACCTGCAACCAAACACAAACATTGAATTGTAGCTGCCACTCAAAGCCTTTGTGATATGATAACGAGCTGAAAAGAAGCTGTATGTTACAACAGGCATAAAAACAAAACTAAAGAATGATGGCGACAGCAAAAACTATGAGAGCTATTTATATTTCATTGAGTTTTAAAAAGACTTAGCCAAGCGAAACTTTAGATTAAGCTTAGTGTTTTTCAAATGTGCTTTTGTTGATGGAATCGTTTAACTCTATTTTCAAAAAACAGTAAAATATCTAACCATGTAAGGGAACTGCTGTTTTCCGCCCATCTCAACAACCTTGCGACGAAAGTTTGGACCACCTTTTGGGCAAGGATAAAATAGAACATCGAGGTCCAATACCGCAACGATTTCCCTAACCTATATATGCATAAAATGTCAATCCACAAAATAAAGAAGGAACAATAGGTATATTCAGCAAAATACATCATAATCAATTGACAAACAGAAGCAATGGACTTAAGTTACAGTATTCCTATGGACCTTAACTGCCATAGAGACACATATTTAACCAAGATCTTGACAAGCAAAGCATTCCCTAAATTTCCCAAAGAAAAAGGAAGGAAGCTTCCATATGCATATATACATATAATCTATGGAAATTCTTCAGAACTAAATAAAAAGTTATTAGGGATGAAGTTACCTTACGGCAGAATGGGCAGCTGTACATAATCCATGGTAATCATATGTCCAGGCAGAAAGAAAAAAAAATACATGTCAGTTTCACAGATGTATGGATAAAAATTTAGGGGGTGCTAGAAAATGCTAACGAAAAGAGCTAAATTATTGAAACAATATTATGGTATGAAACATATAGTACCCTTCAAAATCATATATCTAAACAAAATTATGGCATGAAACATATTGTACCCTTCAAACTCATATATCTCAACAGGCTTCACCGGGCGAGGGCCTACTTTTGAAGTCTCTTTGACCTTAGAATCTGTTACATGAAAATTGGACAGAAAGAAAAAATATTGAAACCTCTTATACTCAGGATGCTGTAACATAAGTGTTCAAAAAACAAACCAAAAATTCGTATTCACAACGACAACAAAATGCTTGATGACGAAAACAAGTTTCATATAGTGGAAAGATCACGATGGCCAACATAGGAAATAACTTCTCCATAACTTAAAAGTAATTACTTTAAGTTTCCCCTATCTGATTAGAATCAAAATACACTAATAACAGTCATTTAACAACTAATTTCTTAAATCATATTCACTTAATTTCACAAAGGGCATGCCATAAATCATATCAACTCAAACTAACACGTACCATTGTACTCGAGAGCATACTGGTCCGCAGGAATATCATCTTTCGGAACGAAAGAGAAAGAATACCTGCCATTGTACAATCAAAACAGGAAAGGAAAAGAAAATGAAGTCAGAAACTGTATACTGCTAGCACTACACAGCACAAATTTACAGTAAACAAACCCAAATGCAAAAAAAGCAACAATCTTTGAGTTACTGAACAAAAACACAACACATTTAATTAAACGAAAATTTTGATTACCCAGAAACGAAAACGCCAGTCCCCAACCGGAAGAACAAGGCAAGAGAAGCCCCGAAGATGTCCCAAACTTTATCAGGCCTGACACCGAACCGCTTTGGCTCCGGCGGCTTGAAATTGGGCGGAGGAGCAAATGTTACCGGCGGCGATGAAGGTTCTGGTTTGGTTTGAACAGAAGCTGAAGTTTGGGGGGTCTCAGAGGACTCTGTTGAAGCTCTAACAATACAGAAATTCCTCTTGGGTATTGTAGTTGTAGGGGATAAAAAAGGCGGGAAAATTGCATGGTTAATTAAGTTCAGAGCTTTGGCCATGGCTTTGGGGGGGTTTGGATTTGGAGAGATTTGAGTCGAGAATTATGAAATATAAATATGTGACTGTGAATCATTTCACTTTTTGGTGAACACTGAAGACAGACATGTACTTGCCGTTACTAGATTTCCAAAGCAAATGATTGGTTGGGAACTGGGGATGGAGGAGTTAAAGATACGACTGATTTGCTCCAAAATAAAATAATAATTGAGTTTTGTAATTATGATCGAAAACCTTTATATAACATCTCATACATAAATAATATTTTTTTTAAATTAATAAAATATGTGACCGTTTAGTTATGTAACACTAAAATAAATGGTCAGAATTAGTAAAAGTATTACAAACTGTTTATTTATTTATTAAGACAAAATAAACTTAGCTTTAATTGATTTTTTTTTCTTTTATGGCAAAGATGATTTTTTATTTATTTGTAAAATGAATATTTCGATTATAAACACGAAGTTCAATAAATCAGCTACGAAGTGTTTTAAGGAAGAATTCCTTCGTAATTTTGTGAAACTAAACATTGTTGTTTAAAATATGTGATTGGTTGGTATGTGAAATTATGGATAATTCCGCAAAATATGTGATTGGTTGGCAGAATTCTCCTCTCCTCTGCTTTAGTAACAATGCAAAACACAACCGACATTGTACATGTCAAATTCAATTAGAATATCTCAAACTCAATGAGACAATTCAATACAGCTCCAAAGCCACCAATATAGGCAAAAAGGCATATTTCAATTCCATCCATTTCCAATCAGAAGAAAAAAGAGAAATTAAATTAATAACTTTTTAAGTGAAATATTAAATTAATAACTTAGGCCGTATTTGGTACACCGGATAGGATTAATAATACGGACTACGGTGTTTGGTGTTCGTTCATATTAGATAGTCACAGGATTAAATAATGCGGACCCACTTGTTTTATACGGTAAGCACCCGTTTTCTTATCCCCTCTAAAACCATGGTACAATTTAGTCGGCTTCCTGAGAACGCACCCTCGCTATCTCCTTCCTCCTGAAAATGCACTCTCGCTCTCTCCTTCCTCTCCAACCGCACCGGTCCTCTCCAGATGAACCACTCCCAAGTTTGTCTTCTCATTCTTCTTCTTCTTCTTCCCAGGTTCCGCCCCTCCTTGTATTCTTCTCCCTCCTTCTATTTTCTTGCAATTTTCTTTCAATTGTTTGAATCTAGTTATTGTTTTCTCTGTAATTATGTAATTTTGTGTTTTAATTAGAATTTTCGAATTTAAGATTTGTTGTTGGGGTTGAATACCTGAGACTTGAAGCTCTCAAAGGCCATTTCCTTTTTTTCTTGAATTCTTGCGATTCTCTTATCCAAAACCTTCGAACCATTTTCTGGAATTTCGATCCCAACCCACCGAATCGAGGAGAAAGAGAACATACTCTGCATGTTTGGGTGATGAGATTGGCATCCATTGGGAAGAAAACCCTGCAATGGAGCAACATTGGAAGAAGGGCAACTTGAATGAGAAGTATGATTAGTGTTTGAGATGTGAAACTCGTCATCTTCACGAGCAAGAAAAAGAGTTTGTGAGAATTTGGGCATATGTTTTTGATAGAGATTAATGCGTTCTACAACTTGAATGAGAAGTATGATCAGTATTTGAGATGTGAAACTTGTCAAAAAAAAAATTTCTTCCCCTTTCTTATCCGATTCAGTACCAAACACAGTATAAATACTACGGTCATTAGTCCGATATTGCACCAAACAATCGACTAATTTAGTCAGTACTATCCGATGCCTATTTATCCTATCCGACAAAAATAATCAGTACAATGCGAGCTGCCAAACGAGGTCTTAGAGCTTCCTTTGCTTGCGTTGGTTGTGAAGATATTGCTTTTTATGTTGTTGTGGGATTAGTTTTCTAGTAATGCTTGTTAGTCACACAAATTAACATACTTACTAATACACATTTAAATATAGGTAGGTCTCGTACATAATGATAAGGTATATTAGAGATCGTGTTAATATTTTTGTGTGTTTAAATAAATTTATTGTTTTTAATTTACACTACCATGTACCCTACAAAAAGTGGTTGTTTGTGTTCATGTGTCGGGTTCGTACGTGTCCACACGAACACGACTAACTAGGGTCAAGCGGAACACATGATTACTAATTGTTTTCTTTTTTAAAACCCAAACACAACTGGATTATTAAACATGTTAATGTTCATAAGTATAAGAACTAACCAAAAAGTATATTGTCTGCATCAAATAAACAGGATAAAGCTGTCATTTAATCATTAATTTACATGGGTTCTTTCTTGTTATTCAAGTTATATTGATTATATACAAATTACCAAAGTTATGTGAACCTGCTAAAACGTGTTATTTTTAAGTTAGGTGGATTGAATCGAAACACAAATTGTTTGTTAATTATGTTAAATAGGTTGACACAACAATGACGCAAACATGATAATAGCCAACTTGAACTTGTTTTATCGTATTGTTTTTTAGTCAAGTTGTTTTCTTGTTTTGTTAAAGCTCAAATGTGGGAGGTCAACAAATGACCAGTGCAGTTAACCCATGGTGGGTGTACAATAGTACTGTAAATGTGAAAACCACAATATTAAATGGTTCGCCCGAATAAATGGACAACTCCATTAGGAATGTAAGGAATGTATGCTATACATTTGTTGGGTGGTGTTACGCAATATCTCAACTGAAAGTGGTAGAAATCTTTCCCTCTCTCTCTTGGATCCACTACAAAAAATATGATCAGTGTGCACAAAAAGTTATTTGTGCCCTATGAGGTCAAAGGGCACCAACATATGTGTCCATAGAGCAATCATAACAATGCAGCAACTAAACTATATATGTGCCCTCTATAAGCGTGCCCTTTGATTAGAAGGCACGATACAACCATGTGTGCTCAAAGAGTTGCGCACAAATAAAGTTTTTTTTGTGCCCTATTCTAACACCTGTGTCAAATGCTATTTCAAATTCACGTTAGCACAATTTTTGTAATTGTGCCCTATCAATTAAATTTTAAAAAAAATAAAAATAACAAATTCGAAATACCCTACAACATAAAACAAACATTTGAAAACGTATATTCATCCTTTCAAGCAATCATCCTTCCGATGGAGGCGCCTCTGTTCCACGTGCCATCCACAACAATACCACACGCAGTGACAGTGCGACCTGCAGCCACACTAGGGGTTTCAGAGTCTGTTTTGGTCCAAAACACAACCATTTTCAACAATTCAAAGGCTAAAACAAAGCTACAATGGTAAGTATTCGAAATTTACCTTCTTCAGGGCCATTGGGTGGCCGGTGATAGCCTAAAAATCATAGCCCTCATCGAAAATCTGGGGAATTTGTCCCCTGAGTTGAAACTGCATCTGACCTTAACCAAATCAGGCATGCAGTGCACGAAAATGTCTCTAAACAACTTAAAGAACCTAACTAAGGTGTTTTCGAGACTCATCCATACTGGATTCGACAGAAAGTCTCGTTGGGGAGCCAAGCCGTGATGGAGCTTGTCAATTTGTCGTGTCAGTTTCGGTTTTTAGAAAGCAAAAGGTAATGGGGAGTCTACAGTGAGGAGAGAAAGGTGAGGCTGGTGGTTGCCTCGCCGGAGATCGGCAGCTCTGCTGCCGTGATTGCTTTTGTGCTTTTCTGTGTCAAGGAAGAAGTCGAGAGGGAGAGACATAAAGATTGTGAGAGAGCGAGGGTGATAGTGTAGTGTTTGGGTGATGGTTCGCTGGAGTGGTGACTAAGGTGGAGATGGATGTTGCGGTTTTCTGTACAATGAGCACAGAGATGGTGAGGGAGATGACAGAAAAAAGGTCTGAAGAAGTAGAGAGAGAAAGTTAGTGAGAAAGAGGATTGCATGAAGGAGGGAGACAGAAGAGTGATGAAGTGCATAAAGGAGTACGAGCACGGGGAAGGGTGAAGACCCACGTAGGTGGGTCCTACGGGACACAAAAATCCATTAGAAAATTAATAAAATAATGGATTAATACTTAACAAAGAATTATATATACATAACTAGATTCCACAACTTTCTTATAATTCCTCCATCAAGTCCAACATGAATAAAATTAGCCAAAGATCACCCAAAATCCAAGGTGAGGCTCACCGCAAGCCTACTCATCAACTTAACCCAATTCTTTGCCACTTTAGTTACAAGTTTAAAAATCCACACAAATTCATCCAACTTACACCAAGAACTCAACATAAATTAACTCATCTATTAGAACCAAGAAGAAAATATGATGGGGTTTCTTGGGTTCTCACCTCCAAACTCCTCCAAAGTTGTTCACCAATCTACCACTTCGCTACTACGCTCTTACATCAACTTCATCACCATGAATCCTCAACAAGAACCCCGAAATTTCGAGTATAACACTTAAATCTCAAACTTGTTCAAAAATGAGACTTGGAATTCGAGAGATCCACTTACATATCCTAGAAGTGCATGATGAAAGGAGTATTTTTCTTTCTTGGGTCGAGACTCATCTCTGGCGATGTTGGCCGGAATCGGCGAAAAAACCACAAAAACCGTCGAAACTTCTAGGCTTCAATATATGAGCACACTTGGTTCCAGCGTATGGTTTGGTATCAATTTGAAGAAGGCTTCGCTATGAATACATAGCCTTCAACCATGCGTGATTTCGTTACCATATGAGAAAGTTAATATTTTTGGAGTGAAGAAGAATTAAGGGGGAGAAGAACACCGGAGCATCCTTGCTGCATCTGCCTGTCGAGAAAGAAAAAATAAAGAAGAGAGAAGCCTTTGGCTTCTAGAATACTCCCTCCCAAAATTACCATTCGGCCCTCTAACTGTAAAAATTCGTAACTTACTCGTTCTAACTCCGAATTCACATCCGTTTGTGACCACGCGTTCATTACAATAAGTATTATTTAAATATAATATAATATTTATCACCAAGTGTCTTGAACTCGAAGGTCCCGCAAAAGACGAAATTACCCACCATCTTATTTGTTTTCCAACGAGTTCCACATAATCATACAAAAATGAATAACCAAATCATACCTCTAAAAATACATAGTGTATTACAAATAATTGTGTACATTTGTTTTACAGGTACTATGAGTACATTTTCATAATTTTGTTGACATTTGTACATTGATTTATATGGTAAGATGTGAGAATAAAATTGAAAGAGAGAGAGAGAGAGAGAGAGAGAGAGAGAGAGAGAGAGAGAGAGAGAGAGAATTGCATGAACAACTATTAACATGTATGTAAAAAACCAAACAAGACCTTCCAAAATATTGATGACTTAAACAGTTAATTTCCATAAACATAGAAATATCAATCACTGTTTTTCAAGAATTGTGGTCCATTTATTTAAATGCAATGGCGTCTAAAACACCCAAATGTTTAATAAAAGAAATAGTAAAATGAGGCATCTCAATCTACATGCCTCACTAATAATTCAAGTTGGTTGCAATTAGATATTTTCACAAATTGTGAATAGGGAAATAGTTGGGAATAGGAAAAAGTAAATGTAAAGGACACAAAAATATTTTTTTATATTAAAATATATTAAAATAGAGGGCAAAAAAGCCTTTATTGTGTGTGTGTAAATTAATAAAAAAAAAAATTCCATCTTTGACATGCAAGCTGGACACAAAATTTTTTGTTCAAATTTTAGTAGGCACAAATACCCGATACAAACTAATGTGCTTTTATGTTAGAGGGCACATTTGAGATATTTTGGTGCTCAATGGGAATTTAAAAGGCACAAATATGTATTTGTGCTCAATAAAAATGAGAAGGGCACAAATCAATTGTGTTCTTAGTCCATTTTTCTTGTAGTGATCCAACCCTTTTGTTTGGTTTGTCTTCCTTTTTATATAGGCCCTCTCAAAGCCCAAAAATTCATGGGCTTTAATTATCCGTCCCACTTGGTCAGTGGATCGTTGGTGCAGATCCCGCCACTACGAGTGATCGATACGCGGAGTTGATGTCTGAAAAGGTTTACTCTATGTGATTTTATGTTAGAAAGTTGTTAGGGATAGCGCTATGCACGCGAAAAATGACTAGACTGAACGCTCCTTTTGGCCAATCCTAATTAATATGAAAAGAAAAAAACAAAATAGGTACAAGAAAAAAGGTACTTTATTGGCCACAGATGAAGCTTTAATTAGGTAAAAGAAAAAAGTTTCCTTTTTGGAATGTTAGAGAATGGTATTCCATGTTCCAACAAAAATATGTGGAAACTTATACCCAAACTTTCAAAAGCCTAAAGGATCTTTTATCTAATGTCAACTCTTCCCACTGGGAGATGAGAAGATAACCCCTATTTGGATTCAAACTCTTGTACAGAACAAAGCTCAGGATTCACTTCATATATAGCAACTACTTCTGAGAGCAGTGAGTCGTGACCAAGGCCAGCCAGTAATGGGGCGGCCGACTTTGGTTGCCTTCCCACCACCATGCATTAGTGTCTTATTCAATTCTCTCTACTCTCTCTCTCTCTCTCTCTCTCTCTCTCTCTCTCTCTCTCTCTCTCTCTCTTTACATTCTAAGAAGAGTGGATTGTTTTGTCTTTTCATCCACGTAAAATTTATAAAATACTCTATTATATGATTTGTACTTGAATAATTGATACAGTTAGTGCTTTTGAGAGGATATATCAACCCTAGTTTGATCATACATATATAGTAAAGAAAACTAGCTAAGATCGATGAAAATTTGAATGGTACTCATAGAAGGGTTTAGCCGTTAGGATTGGGAGGGTTTGGAGGGTTTTGAATCAAATATATAGATACGAAACTAGCGTGTATGTGTGTGTGTATGGGAACGTTGGATAACGTTGTTCAAGTGTACTGTCTACAAATATTCAAATGAAGGGGTTAATACCTGTGAAAGTCTCAATTTAATTTACTGCTTGCATGAGATGAACATATACAATTTTTTTTACACCATTATCTTTAGAAAGATCCCGGTATGCACATGTGCAACTAATATATAGTTTACCTACTTCTTTTCTCTGCCCAATTTGTATAACTCTGAATTTATCATATTGGTTAAAATGATATAACTAATTAGTTTAATTAAGCATCACCATCCAAGCTGCAATGTCTGCATGTCTCTCAAAATATTGAACCCTACCAGAACTTACGAAAATGTCGTGATCAGGAGGATATAGAAACCTTGCCTACACCAGGCGGAGCATTTTTCACTATATCTCATCACACGAGAAAAGCGACATAACCACTTGTTAATTCTGCGCAATCTAATTAGTGTTATATATATACACACACATACAAAATTTCAATGCAATTAGTGGTAGAACCATCGAATATAAGGGAATGTAACTTTAGAGACTATATCCTTGCCTCACATCACAACCAGCATATACACGGGATACCTTAATAACCATAACATGTACATGTGGCAATTGGTTGTTATAAGTTGGTTGTATGGATTAAGTTTGTTAGAAATAGGTGGGTTTGTAAGAAGGGGTAGTTTAGTATTTATGTTATTAGTTAAAAGAATAATTAAGTATGTGCAAGGGACCATAAACTATTGATTTACAGTATACAAAGAGCATAGAATTTCAAGTCACTGCTTATTCAGATTTTGGTTGGATCGCAGACATCAACACTAGAAGATCAATTTCTGGTTTTGTAGTTTATCTGGGATCCAATCCAATTTCAAGGCAGTCAAAGAAGCAAGCAACAATCTTGAGAAGTTCAACAGAAGCTGAGTACAAAGCATTAGCTCATTGTGTAGTTGATGTGTTTTGGATCCGATCTATGTTCAGAGACATTCATCAATTCTTATCAAAACCACCATCACTTCATTGTGACAATCTGTCAGCTTTGACATTAAGTTCCAATCCAGTGTTTCACTCCAAGATTAAGCATCTTGACACGGATTACCATTTCGTTTGAGAGAAAGTGCAAAAGGGAGATGTAAGTGTGCACTACATTCCAACAGAAGATCAAGTTGCAGATGTCTTTACCAAAGGTCTACACAGTCCAGTGTTTCTCAAGCATTGCAGACACCTTGGTTTGGGACTTCCAACAACATTGTAGCAAACTAAGCTAGAAGATAGCAAGCTATGTTTGAGGGGGCTGTAATAACCATAATATACATGTGGCAATTGGTTGTTATAAGTTGGTTGTATGGATTAAGTTTGTTAGAAATATACAGGTGGGTTTGTAAGAAAGGGTAGTTTAATAATTCTGTCATTAGTTGGTTTACCACAAAAGCAAAGTTGTTAGGCATTTCTAAGATATCTTGTAATTCATTCATGGTATTCAACTGAGTTTTTCCCTCTCTCTTCTCTCTAACATTTCTCAGAAATCCTTCAAACCTTTTCATTGTTTTTACACGGTCATTACACCTGGCAAGGATATGTGAATGTGAGTGACACTTGTCATTATCCAAGACCGTATATATATATATATAATAATCTTCACTGATAGTCACAAAAGCTTCATAATCAAGTGACTAATGAGACACTTAATTATCAACTAATCAGGTCAAAAATAACGAGCCAAATGATGGTAACTCTACTGGGTTGGCACCGTCCAACCGTTGGGAGGGAAGTGCCATGCTCTGGGTGCCATGTAAGCCCGACCATGGTCCCCCTCCTTGACCCAATCTAGAAGCCACAAAGTAACAAGAGAAAGGAGTGAATGTTGGAAGCAAATTCAGCCCAGGAAGCTGCCTTTGTCCAAAAGGAGAAGTGCTTTTAGACTATATACCAGATGTGAATGAGAAAGGAATACTATTGTGTCAAATCTAATGGGTAAAGTACAGTTGCCTTTCCACTTTGGGTTCAGAAAAAGACAATAATTTTCCTACATGAAGGAATTAGAAGAGGATCTTTCCTCTTTCATATTCATATAGCAGCAGCATGCGCGCGCGCGCATATATATAGCCAATTATTCCTTGTTCACAAAGAATCTGCCGTTCATGGGCCTTAGAGTCAAAATGTATATGTTAATTAGAAAGCAAAAGCATGGAAATTTGAAAGAAAAATTATAAGTTTCGTGGAACAGAATGAAGCATGCAAAAACATATAAAAAAACCATACTTTTGCATGGTAGATCGAATTAAATAGTAGTAAGTATTTTTCTATTGCAGAGGTGGCAGAAAGTGCTTTCATTCATCAGGCTGACATAATCACAAGGGCACCATACATCCTAAATCTGTCAGTAACGCAAAAAACTTAAAGCTCATGAGCAAAGAGAGAGCTGCGTGCGTTGTATTCTTACTTGCATTCTAGAATATCTTCAAGTTTCAAAACTTATAGGGCTTGAAGTAAACGACAGAGAGATTTCATGTTGAAAAGTAGCCATTGCCAACAACTATATCTCATTATTTACTATATTGGGATCGAGCACTGCTCAAACAGCCTCGAAGGAGGTTCGAGAACTACTCAAACAGTCTTAAGAAAGGGTTTGAATATTGCTCCAAGGATGTCGAGAGGGCTAGAGCACTTCTTGAGGGGGCAACTATGTTTCTAAATTTTGATTTAAAAAAATGGCTAGAAAGTCTGTATGAAATGTACAAAGAAAACATATTTCTTTTCAACACAGAGGTGTACAAGTTACAATGTACTGTGGCCCTGTGGGGATTGAAACTCGGGTATATATATATCGTCAGTTCTGAAGATAGATTTTCCATTTTTATTTGTTTATGGAAGGCAGATTTTCCATTCAGAATATAATAAAAGTTCCACGGTTTCTTTTACAAATATTTCGTGAAGAATGGCACCTTCACTATCTATTGTATTGGTTTGTCTACCAAGCAATCTTTATCTTCTCATTGTTTAAAATAAACAAATTTAATTGTTGAATATTGTCAATGACCTCCCTTTTTTAATATAAAAAATTTATAATCATCTCTCAAAGTTGAAGCAGAAACCATCAACTTACGTAAATGATCGAATCAAACTTCTTATTTCAATACTAGAAAAGATCTACGTTCGATTCTCTTTCCTAGTAGTGACATCAAAAATTTTAAAATTTCTCCAAGATTTACCGTCAATTTTTATAATTTGTTTTCAAGCTTAAGCTACCACTAAAATATTTATCAAGGCATCTAAAATGGAGTTTATAGCCAAATATTCATCTGTTGGAAATTATGGTCTAATTTCTATTAATCATATAAAAATTATAAATTATTAGGCAAATAAATACACAAATTTATTGCACACTGCCACACACTCATAAACAAATACTATTCAATATGCACATGAATATGGATTAGAAAATACTGAAAGTATGCTCTGGGTCAAGAACTTGTATCTCTCTCCTAAAGACAATATATGTCCTACTACAGTGTTCATAGTTAATTGACGCTTATTTCTCAATCTCAAGATACAATAACCACCTCCTTACTATAGTAACACACCAAATTATAGGGCTTCGACGACCCATGATTGTGTTGAACTTTCTCAAAGACTTACTTGAGCATGAATGACTCAATTAATTTAACTGACTAATAACTCAAATGAGATGTTGCCTTTATATAGATGCAAAAGTGGCTCTTCAGAATGGTTGTGACTTTTTTAAGTGTCAATAGTTGCATTCTTCAATTAAAAGGCAAAAGTTGCATCCTTCCATTTGATTTGAACAATAACAACGTCATTTCATAATGAGTCACAACTTATAAAATGTTATTTCCATTCACATAATTTTTTGATTTAATTCAACATCATCTTCACTACCATCATCATTGTCATTATTTCTACCACCACCATGAAAAGAGAACAAAAAACTAAATACATCATCTTAAATGCAAGAAGATCAAATTAATATTATTAACTTCTTTAGTGGCATGCATAATGGAGAGATTTTTTATTGTGACTGGAACACGAGTAGTACACCACGTGTTATTATATAAGTGTTGGGAAGTTTAATTTTTTAAGTTACTAATTTTTTATCACACATATCCCACAATTTCTATAGTGACATGTGATGTATCATTCTGTATTCCGATCACATTGAAAAATCTCTTATGCATAATGCCATTATCAATATAAGACTTGACTATAACCAAAAAAAATATGACTTGACAAGGTCAGCCGTGAAATCATTAAAATGTAAGACATAATTACTAAACGTAAAACATATTCTTATTGGATCTAATACAATATTAAGCACTAACTCTTGAATTGTCAGAAAATGTTTTCAGAATAACTCAATGGCATAAGCATTAAGGAATACACTTCTACATTTACATGTGTTTTCTGTATATTTCCCAATTTTTATCCAGAATAAAATTCCTAAATATTTGGCTTCTTCATTTTAGTGTATAACATAGAGAGGCATGTCAATCGAGAGGCGAAGTTTGTAGTAGATGCAGTAACTAATCCAGGTATTTCCCTTCCTACTATGTATATTTGGGATCAAGAACTTCCTACTATGTATATTTGGGATCAAGAACTCTTTGTTCAAGCCATGACAACTTTCTTATTTGATTGTAACAGATCTGGATGCTCGCGAGGTTTTTCGTTTTAATGCTTTCTTTCTTCAGCCAAAAATAGTATTCCTAAATGTGTACAAAAGATAAACTAAAAAAAAAAATGAAATTAATAGGTAGGGGTATTTGCCTCAGTTAAATATCAAGTTAGAGAGAAATCATTGTCAATTTTTACTTTTCTTGCTTGGTATTTCTAAAGTAAAAGGTGATAATTTCTACCTCCACTAATAAAAAAAGAGAATTACCATAAATTCATATATCAAGCATGCGTGTTGACAACATCAATTCACCACTACTGAAAAAAAACAACTGATGCTTACTCTTTAATTTTTATCACCATGGTTCATGCCCTATAGCTCTCAAGTGGATCGCAGCCCCTTTCATAGCTCATCAACGATTAACTTTATATCTTTTTCAATTGACCAAATTCTTGTTCTAAATCACAATTCCACCCCTTTCGTTTGAGAGATACTCGATTCCACAAAATCGTGGAGGATGCCTACACAAAACAGTTCGTGATCAATTCATGTTACTTTCTAATTGTGATCAGATTCATTCATATCACGAATCATTTTGAACAAATCATTATTGCTACAGGTGATTAACTAAACAACCTTAATTTCAATTAACTTTTTGTAAAGATAAATTTTATAGAGTGTTTTATAATATGACTAGTTCCGATCATAAGCATGAAGTTTGATGAATTGGCCACGACTATTTTCTGTTCCTCTACAATTGTGTGAAGCCAATTTTCTCTCTTTTTGTTTTACCATTTGATTTTTTTATGAGAAATTTGTACATACACTAAGAACACTTATCACATAGTATATCATTTGACGTATTATAATATAAACAAACAAGTGGATTTATATATTCTGACTCTTAGCCGCGTTAAAGTCTGATTAAAACAGTAACATCAACTAGCGTTGTTCCGAGTACACCAAATACTTTCTCGGGTTTGGGCTCAAGCAGTCAAGTTGCAGGGCAAGTAGAAAGTGCTGCAAACTGGCTTAACCTCACTGGGATCCTCAGTGCGCCTCAAATGGACCAGTGTGAGCCGTGAACGGCAGAGCAATGCCTAACTGACGCGTATTTCTCTTGACATGGACGTTTAGGTTAAAAATGATAAGCACAGCACAAAAGGTTCTTGAGCAGTCTGTCTCATCTAAAATTGTCTTATTGTGGTAAATATCAAACTGAATAAACAGTTAATATGCGATCGTTATTTCGATTTTTAGTTTAAAAAATAATTTTTTATACTAAAAATAGAGGGAAAATTGATGAAGAAAATGAGGGATTGAGACGGATGAGGGAAGTAACCGAATAAGTGGGGAAGGGAGGAGTAAGAAATCAATGAGATTATATGAAAACAAAAACGTGTAATCATTGATTATATGAAAACAAAAACGTGTAAGTGAAAACAAATTAAAATTTATTCCGTTCTTATTTTGTGTGTCACTTCATATACGTATTTTCATTTCTCTACCCACATTCATTCTCGTTTCAACAATACAGACTTTTAATTTATTTTGAACCTTTTTTTTTATTTCTGACCATCAAGCTGAATACATAAAATGTAAACGAACAAAATTAAATAAGCGTGTCAAGGGAAAGAAAAATAGTGCGTGATATCATTTCCCTCGTCATTTTAATATGATCAGAAAGTATTGGTCATAATCACAGTATGGATACGTTAAGTTCAAGTATAAAATCTAATTTCTCACAATAATCCTACCATATAATTTACCACCACAAAGCTAGAGTTGGACATGAACCTTTGAATGACGTTCAAGTCTGGCTTTTCTGGATTCATTGTACGGACAAGTGGCCATTTTCCTGTATTCTGGTTTACACCATTTATACAACATAAAAAGATGCCTTTTAATTTGGCATCCACACTGAGTGAGACACAAGAAACAGGAAAACGGTTTCTGTAACTTTCATGGCTTCCAGCCATACCGACCTAAATGAGGCATGTTATAATGCAACTGCTGGAAGCATTTTAAGATAACATCAAATGCTGCAAAAACAAAAAACAAGTCAACAAAAGGAGTCAACCACTTGGATCCTTTTGTTATAGTGGCCCTACGCTGGATCTTAGCTGATCTTTTACCGTGTGATAGGGTCTGGTGATAACCCACTTAAACACAGGTTTGACTGAGTCTTATCACTTGATGAGTCGACTCACTCAACAGCAAATAAACAGTACGAAAAAATCTCTCGTAATCGGAGTTAGTATGTGGCAAGCATCGTGCACATGACAAGTATTTATTAAGGGAATGATGTTGTTGTGATTATGTCTTGGTTACAATGGCAAGAGAGTTTCTCTTGCATGATAAAGTTCATTGATAATCGACTCAATATAATGATTTGACGTGTAGTCTTACGACTCCGTGAGTCGACTCACACAACAGTAAAGAGATAGGAGAATAAACATATTTTTGCTTTCATCATTGCAGATTTTCTTAGTACTAATCCTATTCTAAGCCACCCATGATGTTTTGTTTTGTTATATATTTGCCCCATTTCTTACTCACCAACCGTTTCATCCACGCCCAAATCAAGTGTGTATCCAACATCTATGATTACTTTACCCACTTGGACTTGGTCATTGACAAGATTTTTAGTACAAGTGCAAAGAGGTTAAAATCACACAAAATACTTGCAAGAGAACAAGATAGGTGTAGTAAAAATGCTCATGCAAGGTCGTTCCCACAAAGATTATTTAAAACAATTTATGCAAAATCAAAATCTTAGTTAATTATTTGAAAACAAAGATTGAAAAATGTTGATTTTGAATATAAATGTAATAAAAACGAATTTAATAAAAGTAATTTAGAAAAAAAAAAAACAACTAGTAACCAATTAAGAAGAAATCAGATCAAAAAGAAAAGGTTTTGAGAAATAAATTTGGAAAAGCACTAGGATTCCGTCATCCCCTTAACAATCCTATGTAGATTTACTAATTACTTATGAATTACCCATGCAACTTTGAAGGTTAAGTTTTGCTAATGCATATTCTACTCGTGGTATTCAAGTTAGAACGTATATCAAATATGCAATCTGTTTGTGGTATTCAGATCAAATATAAACATGCATGACTCATTACACTTTGTGAAAAGCTTTTGAAAAACCATGCAACTCCTAAGACGTGGCATTCGCCCTAGGTGAAATTACAACTATCAATCACAAGAAGCAATACTCAATCCTCCGGTGGTATTCCAACCGAATTGCATCTAATTACTTATCTAAACATCCTAATGGTCGCGAGCATTAAGACACAAAGACAATTTAAACACAGTGATTAATAATTCAAAGTATGCATGCATAATATCATAAGCAATTAAATAAAAACTATAAATTCATGCTAAGGCTCAAGGCATCGTCCTAGCAAAAGAAAGTTAGTTACGCATATTCATAATTAAAATCAAAAGAGTTTTATTAAACTAAAAAAAAGAATGAAAGCACCTTGTAGAATAAAATCTGAAAATCTCTAAGCTTTTGCCAAATTCCTCTTTCCAATATTGCATACAGAAGAAGAAGGTGCTACCTAGAAAATGATAATCAGTCCAAAATCTGCACAGCCACGTTTTGGACCCATATATACTCCAAAACTGGCCCAAAATAGCTAGATTTAAAGCTTGGACTATTCTGAACACTTCTCCAGAAGGCCACGAATCCATCAAACGTCATCTTGGGCTCAAAAAATCACAATTAAGCCCAAAAAGTCACTTTCCAGTACCGCGCACTGCTTCTTTATTTCCTAGCCAGAAAATAACCGCTTGGTGGAAAAATCTGATATTTTGATAGAATCAAGCTAAGCTACTCACGAACGTCCTCCAATTTGAATCACTTTAAAATTCATCTGTTTGATCATGTTTTGCTTCAGAAGAAGTTAAATATCCTATATTGAAAATATAAAACAAAATATCAAGATTCTACCAAAATAATTATCAAAACATATTAAGAATAGGGTAGTATAGATAATATAATATTGACTCATCAGTCATCAACTCTACAAGTCCATAGCTTAATGCTCAAATAAAAATAAAAAAAGGTGGGGTCCAGGGAGAAACAAGGCATATCTGTAATATTGAGCAATATGAAGGGGAGGATTGTATCCATCTCCTTTATATACACCCCATCTATATTCCCACCTGCCCTCACTCATGACACCCAACTTTTCAAACCACAGTTTTGTTTTCCAAGTTGTGATAAAACACAAGCATGGGGAATTGCTTGGTTATGCAAGAAAATGTTACAAAGATTATGAGACCTGATGGGAAGATCCTAGAGTACAGCGCAGACATGAAAGTTTACCAGGTGCTGTCGGAGTTTTCGGGGCATGCAATATCTGAGACGGCTCCAAACTACCAGCATCTCCAGCCAGACTCCAAGCTGCTTGGTGGTCATCTCTACTATCTCGTACCTCTCCCTTTGCCACCGCCCAAAAAGGCTTCCCAGAAGAAGGTGAGATTTTCGGAGCCTGAAGCCGAACGGCCTGAACCTGAACAAGAAACTAAAGTTGTAAGGATTAAGTTGGTTATAAGCAAGAAAGAATTGCAGGAGATGTTGACAAAGGGAGGAGTTGCAGTTCTTGATGAAATGGTTTCTCGGCTTCAAAGTGAAGAAAAAGGCATAGATAAGACTAACAGTAACAGCTTCAACGTTGATGGTAACTGTGAAGGGTGGAAGCCTGCTCTCGAAAGCATACCTGAAGTAGACTAGCAATAGTATAATCCTTAATATATGTAGCATTGTATCCTGATCCCTTCTACCAAAACGAAAAGGGAAAGAAGAAAAGAAAACAAGTATCTCTCCGCTTGATCGGTTTTCTGTAACATACATATAAAGTAAACAAAGATCCATGAAAAAGATTAGAAATACACAGCTTTTCTTTCCCTTCTCACGTACAAGTTATTAATCCATTCTCTAATTGGTATGTTAATTCTAATAATAGAATCTGCAAGTCATTCAAAACCTTAGTCTCATGCATATCTCTCACGTACACAAGAAGTCACAACCAAGCCCCAAAAAAAAGGAAAAAGGAAAACAAAACATGCAAGTGAAAAAACAAAAGGTTAATTAATTAGAGATGATTTAACCATGACCTAGCTAGAGATTTCCTGCTTAAACTAAAGATTCAAATTTCCAAGAATTTTCATACAACTTTGTGGTAAAGAGGGGAAGAAATGTTGCGTGACAACAAATATCAAAAGCGAGTAAGCAGTTTGACAGATTAGGTCCAAATACCAACGAGCATGTAATATGACGAAAGCGTGATGTGGCAATAAATATATGACTCTATGAGTTGGCCCCTTAAGCTTCCAGCCTCACCTGCCAAATCACAAAAAAGGTAGAAAAAAGAAATACAAAGCATATCTACTGTTATTGGCATGCCAAAATAGTCATTATACACTCCTCCTGAATGAAAAAACGAGGAGTGCATTTTTTAAGTGCTAATTAATAACTTCCAAATTATTACATATTGTGGTGGTGGTGGTGTTAGTCCTCCCATTAAGAAAGCCTCTTGAAACTTCCCATAATGGAATGATAGAATAAGTCCACTTGCTTGCTCCAATAAAATTGCTTATGTGTGTGTGTGTCTCCTGGAAGAATAGCTTAAGTTGCCTTTATTGTATTTCATATACCAATCGTGGTGGTTTTGGTAGCATTCCAGAGCTGATTTACTGCTGCTTAGGACTATTCTTTACCAATCGCCATCGTTTCACACTCTTCTCCTATTAGGCATGTGAAAGAAAAAACGAAAGAAAACAAGAACTCCACAGGCTTAAATCGCCACCCAAATAAATGTTCCCTTGATACAGTAACCTAGCTTCCTGCACGGAAAAGAAGCACTCAAGCTCTCTTGACTGGAAAAAAAAAAAAATGAGGAATTAGAACTTAGAAAAGATCCGGAGTATGAAGAAAAACTCAGAAAGTCGATGAATTGAAAAGTTAATCGTATGGATTACTTTTTCATATAACACACCATTTGAGTCTCGTATCAAAAATCTTCTCAGCATTAGATTGTTTTATAATGGTGAAAAACTGATATAATTTGTAGAACACTGAAAATTAGTCTATACCTCGTTTATAAACCTTCGATGGTTCAGCAATTTGCATAAGCTCGAGCCCTATGTAGAAACACCTAAACCTTCATATAAAGAAATCAAAACTATACAACAAGATATGAGATAGAAATTATAGTACCAGTTTTTAACTAAATGGATAACTGGAACTATATGTCATATGGAACACCCAAGACATCCTCCCATGTCTCACACCCGAAATTTGTACCCAAACAGACACAGAGCGAGTCTTCGTTGCATCATTCTTACACTCAAAGTATGTAACATAACTCTAGGTAAAGGAAAGCCAAAACTACTTTTGCATTCAGTAATTCTCTGCTTAGAGGGCAAGCCTTGGCGTAATGGAAAGGTTTCTCCTTTGTGACCGAAAGGTCACATATTCGAGTCATGGAAACAGCTTCTTTGCAAAGCAAGGGTAAGACTACGTACAATAGACATTTATCTCCCGATACTCACAAAGCAAGGAACCTTGTTGGCTTGGAGTTGCCCTTTTTTCTAATAATTCTCTGCTTGTTGGGTTCGGTACAGTGTAAAACATTCAAATTACTAAGTATAAGGACACTCTATAAGAAGAACCAGTTGGACAGATAATATTGCAAATCATGCAGAAACTTATTAGCCAAGTTGTCCACTGAAGGGTCTCTATCTACCCTTTATTTCCATATCAGCTTCTGAAAGAACAACCATAGGTCCCTCCTTGTTGATGGGAAACCAGGTAAGGAAATAAAAGGTCCTACAAAAAAAAGGACTAGTACTTTAGATTTCTTTATAGCACGTAGTTGTGCTATTGGCATTTCAATTTCGGGTTATAGTTACTGTTTCGTCTCACTAGGACATGAACAATCAGGACGCCGTGTGACATACATTCAAATTCCACTATAAAGGCCGCTGACTGACTAGGGCACCATTACTTATTTTTGCTTCCATCATACAGCACTAGGCACACTGTGAGTAGCTTAGTTCAATAAGTTGGTGGAAACGTGTCATGCATGTAAGCAATACACAATGACATGCATTTCACATTTCAGTTAAAATACTCACTTTTTATGCATCACTGAGTTTCTCAATCAGAGTGATGCCCTCCATCCACCTTGGCCATGGGAAATTGGAGGGGAAGTCTAGAAAAATAATCCATATCTTGTACTTCCGGTGTCTGAACTAGAGTGAAGCCCTCCATCCACCTTGGAAAATCATTTTTTTGGAGGATCTCCGATGGAGGGATGCAAAAACCATATTTACATTTTCAAAAGATGTAAATGAGAGTTCTACTTCAATGAGAAAGATGTAAAATAGAGATTCCATTTATTTCTCTCTTTTATTGGCGGGATCCCCCACCAAAAAATGTAAATTTAAGTTTTATTTACATTTTCTAGCCAAGATGGATATTTTACATCTCTGCATTGGAGAGTTTCCGGCCAACCAAAAATGTAAAATACGCATTTCAAGGCATTTTGCATCTCTCATTGGAAACTACCCTGATTGATAATTAAAAGTACCTATTATATCCCAGAAAGCGGTATTTCCTTGTTTCTTTCCCATCGCTAATAAATATAAGAAGAAAATTCCATTTCCCATCCCTTAGGAAAAGATATGGGAAATCATCTCCCTCAATTCATTTTCGCGTACCAAACATAGCATGCAAGCAATTGCAATTGATAATTATACGTGACAAACTCAGAACTTCATTTTACTAAGCTTAAAATGACACAAAACTATAGAAAAATGTTATTCACACACCAATTTTTACCTCCCACGCACCCTTATTAATTTTTGGCCGTTGATCAGACTTCATGTTGATTTAAGAAAAATCTGGTGTGCGCGCGTTTGTGCGGGTGTGAACGTTGATTTTATAAAGCTTGGACTTGCAAGCAAAAGAAACCACATCCAGTAAAATACACAACCAAATGTATCCAGTTAAAATTCACACGAAGGTTGAGAGAGACTAACTTACACTGTCCTCCTCAGTAATGAAACATGAAAAGAAAGAGCTCCCATCAATACTCACATCCTGCATTTGTCCTTCATCCTACATGGAAAGAAAGAGCTCCCCTCCTAGCTGTATGCCAACAGGCCCGTATATCTCCAAATAACTCGAGAATTAGGGGACCGAAAACGAAAGAAAAAGCAAGTAAGAGTAGAAGGGGAGGGGAGAAAAAAAAAAAAGAGCACCCCAATCTTGATTTGTAACTCAAGGTTCCGACTCAGTTTCGGCACATTATCCTGATGCAAAATTTCACTTCATTGGCCCCAAAAAATAATAGCTTCTACTCATAACTTACAAAGCGGCCTTTTCAATGTACTTTTTCTAAATAAATAAGCCAGAAGAACCTAGATGTCTACGTATTCAGAACCAAAAGATAGTAGAAATGCACTAAACAGTCTAGGCCTCCTGCTGGGCATGCCAAGCAACGACGTCCTTGTATGACAACTTGCCTCCAAAAACATCCAAAGCGCTGCCAACAGTTGCATCTACATGTCCCCATCCTGCCACTTTTATCCTCTCTAAATCAGCCATTACAGTCACACCACCAGCATAAGTTACAGGAATCTGGCACCCAGAAACATATTGTGTCAGTGATTTGAACAGGATGTATGATGCATGAACATAAGAATTTCTAAATCTCTGGTGAAACCCATGCCGATTCTCTACTACAACAGCAGTGAATCCCACAGGTAGCCCCAAGCTTTTTGGCTCAACGAGAAACAACGAATTCTCATGCTCGAGGGCTTTATACTGATGGTGGATACACATTTTAATCCACGTTCAGTTAGTATAAAAAGGATTTAGATGAAAACAATCGTTACTCAAAGAAAAGATGACAAGAATCATGGCTCAGTCCTTGTCTTTCCAAGGTCATCTATGTGAGGCTTAAAAACATATTTCTATTGATTGAACATAAATCAAACAACGGTAGTCTACATAGAAATGTGGATAATAGGTTAGAGAAATTTCTTTTCAGTGCAATGACAAGATGGAGGAATATTTCCAGCAACCTATAAAATTTTAAAAAACCTGAGCAGTTAGCAAAAGACATAAATGTGCCATTCTATTAATAGGTTACCAACCGGTGAATACTCTCCAAGCAACACCACAAGCTCCTCATCAATTCCCAGCCTGCAATAAATAGAAATGAGATCATCCAGTTATAACTCAACGGATAAACAGAGTACATTTGTCTTTTTCAAATATTGGATGTCAGGTTGGGGGTGGGGGGATGGTACTCATGCCGATATGCAATTGCAACTTTGCAAGCTTTCAACAATTATTGTTTAGTAATCAACTAAACATACGAGTAGTAGACCCTCTGGAATCGGCAAATATATTTTCAGTATAGCAATTCCAAGAATTTAGGGCCAGCACTAAACTTCAAATGAAATTATAGCAGAAGCTCAACTCAAAAATGATCTTCTTTAAACTCGACCCTTCAGAAATGAAAGAAAAATAACATTATTGTAACTTAATCCATTCTTTACTTGATTAGTGAATTAACACAAAAGCGATCATAGTTTTATCTGCAAACAGAAGGAAATTCTTGATATCAGAAAAAACGTCAATGGGAACAAGGATCTAGGAAAGAGAAAGGAAAAGAAAAGCATCTATCTATAACACAATGCATGGAATTCATGGACCTTTCTCTAAAAATTATATTTCTCAGTTCTCATAAGGATGAGCACAAAGAGCAAAAGCCCTGAATAAATTTCTCAGGCAAGGAGAAAAAATTTAATTTAATTATGAAAAATCATTTTCCTTTAACTAATAATTATAGTCAAAGGCGAATTTGCACCACATTATTGCTAGCCATTGTGAGGCTTAGCCTACTCCCTCCCCCTTAGTATAGAAATAATCATAATATCGTTTGTTCCAAAAAAAAAATTAAATAAATAATTATAGTCAAAATTTCTTTTAAGGCGTTAAAATTATAAAATTATTTTTGGTAATGAAATAAAATGGCAACATATATAACTTACTTTTTCCCTTCAACATCAACACCATGTACCAGAAATTCGTCTGCATAGTTGGCAGGAAAATTCAATATTTCCTCATCAAGATTCACATCACTAAACTTCTGCCATCTATCTGTGACGATTGCATATTTACCCTCCTGCACACATTAAAAACAACTCATATATGCACATTAAGACCAACATGTGAAAGTGTACAAAAGAGGCAGTTGAAAATGCTGACGGAGAAAATTACAAACAAGAAAAACTCTTTCTTAACAATTCCATAGTTTAGTGTTGATTCTGAAGATTTACAATTCTCTGAAAACTGTCACTCTAGTCAAACACCACCAATATGATCTAAGTTTTCACTAAACTCAGATTACAACGAATCGAATACACATAAAAACTGCTTAAGAGTTAAGTAAATAAATAACTCAGCTTAGCCCTGAAAAGAAAATAAACAAATAGATAATGACAAAGGAGGTTTGATTCTTGCTTGGCCTCATACCCTCTTTCTGCAGCTAAGGTCTAAAACAAGCCTCTCTTTTCCAACAACAAGAACAAGATCTTTAAGCCTTTCAAGGTCCATTTGTCCATTTGTCCATTTTTAAATACGTACTGCAAAGAAACCATGCCAAATGTAAAGAAATGATTTCATGAAACAATTTGATCCAAATCAGTCCTCTTAATTAATATATAGATGTAAAAGGGTGACGAAAGGGTAGCAACTTACGGAAGTGACAATGATATGGCTAGCCCCTTCTTCTATGTAATTCAAAGAATTTTCTGAATTGATCCCACCTCCTACTTGCAAACCACCTAGATTATACCAGTCCTCGCAGCAAGTTCAGCAAAGGAAAATCTGTAAGTTCAAACATGTCATCAACGATATAGATTAAAGTGAAACAGCATACTCCCAAGGCACTCAACTTACTTGAAAAAAGTCAGTATCTGCAATATTATCAGACACGGATGTTTTTGCAAAAGTGCTAAAGTATCTGATGCTGGGTAACAGTCTTTTAATCTAATTTACCCTCATATCATCAGCCATATTTACTTCTTAAACTCTACATCGAAAGTTCGCAACTGAGAGAAAATCCAATAAGAATCACTTTTCGAACATGAACAGAAAAAATACTAGAAGACAATTTAAATTATTTGATCCGAAAATTAATTAACAGCATCAGAATCTACAAGAACAGGAAGGAAGGCAAAAGACCCACCAGGATAGGCATGCAAAGCTTCAATGGCTGCAGCTCTACTCAAAGGGTCAGCTCCAAGCATGATAACATGACCACCTGTAAGCCCATCTTCTTTATATATCTTTGCATACTCCGCTGCAGACTTATCAGACACAAAATTGGTAACAAGAACCGACCCATCATCCTTCAAATCAGAAAGGGTAGACCCAACAATTTGTTTCACTTTCCCCTGAAGTAAAAATCAACATAACAATCACAGAAATCCCAAAAGAAAGATAATTAAGCTCGTCACAAAAACGCATATAACCGATTCACAGAAAACCCCAATTGATTCGAAAACATGAATTTTGATAAACTGAAGTTGCAGTACCTTGTGTATGTCAATGCTAGGCCGGAAGCGAACGGCGCAGCGGATCGAAAGCCGCCGGGTGAAAACTGCACCAGAAAATGGGAAAATGCGCGTTGAACTGGATGAAAAGGGTAAACACCAAAGTAGGAGAAGAAACGGAAGAAGAAGTTTACTTACTGGACGCCATGGATGGTCTGGCAGTGAAACTTTTACGGTTTGCTGCGCCGAAAATTGAAGAGCTCGGAGGTCTGTGAAGTGTACGGACATCGGAAGAGAAAGTGGCATTGAAGGTCCCAACTTTCATTCTGCTTCTGCGCCAAAGTTTGGATTTTTTTTTGCTTTTCTCAGTCCAGGTTGAAGAACAACAGAAGAGTAGGATGCCGAGTGAATAGGGATCGACGGGGCGTTTACGTCAAATTACTGTTTCGCCCCAAGGTTTGGGGTTTCTTTTTCAAATGGATATTTTCCAAAAAAAAAATAATAATGGTTTCTTAACTTTAACACAATTGGACTAATAGTTTTTCATCCAAAAATTTGTTGTCGTTGATCCTTTAATTTATCAAAACTTGCAGTTATGGTCATTTTCATCAACTTCACTAAAAATTTTGTCAAAATAAGTTACGTGTCATGCTCGTAAGGCTGAATTAAAAAACAAATATGGATAAATGAAAAAATGTGTAGCAATAATACTTTAACTTTAACGCAATTGAAGAAATAGTCACTCAACCTTACCTCAATTCTACCATGGTCTCTCAATTTTAACTCAATTATTGTAATTGTTTTTTTAACATAATTTATTTTGACCAAAAAGATTATAGATGTACATTTTAATGACTTATATAATTAATAATTATAATTTTTTAGTTAAATGACCATTTATCTAATCATGCTAAAGTTGAAGGACTCTTCCATCTTAAAAAAATATATTTATTTTCTTAAATATTTTTAACAATATTTGATATTTGGAGAGAGAAAAATTCACAAATGAACTATTATCCCTTCACATCATCCGACTGGGACATGACCGTAATTTCACCAGCTTCATATCGTTCATCTCAAGTCCATTTCGAAGCTCTCCAATTCTGAGCCACTCGCCAAGAATTCCATGGCCACAGCAACTTAGCAAAACCCACCCAACTCCCGAACGAAAATTCAATCCGTCAATGGCGTCGATAGCCACCTGCTTCACCCTTCCGCCGAAGCACCACTGTCCTCGCCGCCGCATCTTCAAATCCTCACTCCTCCCCAACCATCCCAGAAACTTCGGTCTCCACCCGACGCCCATTTTCCCGGGATTTGGCCCCAAGTTTCGGGAATCTAGAGTTTCTGTGTCGGCGGTGAAGTCGGGTCTCGACGCCGCGGCCGCTGCAATCAGGCCCGGTGGCTCTGTGGAGAGCGATAAGTTGCCTTCCGATGTGAGGAAGCGAGCAATGGAAGCTGTGGACGCTTGTGGAGGGAGAGTGACGATTGGTGACGTGGCTGGCCGGGCTGGGCTCAAGCTTAACGAAGCTCAGAATGCTCTGCAAGCTCTCGCTGCTGACACTGAAGGATTCTTGGAGGTACTTTCAATTTCGGAAAGTTCTGAACTTGTTAGTTGTTTCCCAAAATGTTTTCTAAGAAAATGATGGGGTTTTGTAGGTTTGTTTAGTTAATTTAAAAAAATTGTGAACTTGGAGTTGTTTTCGAAAATGTTTGTGAAGAAAATGTATGGGGTTTATAGGTTTGTTTAGTTATTTTCACAGATTGTGTTTGTGGTGAGTCCAATTGTTGTTTTCAAGATGGTCCCAACAGGTTTCGGATGAAGGTGATGTGCTCTATGTTTTCCCCAAGGATTATCGGACGAAGCTTTTGGGAAAATCGCTTAGAATGAGAATTGAGCCTGTGCTTGAGAAGGCAAAGGTAGTAACTTTGTGGAATTTTTGGTTATAATGTTTGGCAGTTGGAACTAACATAATGCATTTTGACAGGCTGGGGTTGAGTACGTAGCGAGGGTTTCATTTGGAACTGCCCTAGTTGCTTCCATTGTTCTTGTTTATACTGCAATTGTTGTTGCTCTGTCTTCTGGTAGAAGGTAAGTTTTCATGGTATTGTTATTATCTCTATTGTTAAATAATTTCTATTCTGGGCAGATTGTTGACACTAGTGTTTTGGTTACAGTGAAGATGACAATCGTGGAAGACGTGGAGGAAGGTCGTATGATTCAGGGTTCTCTTTTTACATGAATCCATTTGACCTCTTTTGGTAATACCTTCTTCTTACTTGTTAAGTACACTTTTTCATAATGTTTTTCATAATTCTGTGGAACGGTTTCGGGTTTAATTATATCAGTTGTTGGAACTTGTAAGAGACTTTTACTCACACCTTGTTTGCCTTTTATTTCATGAAGGTTCTGGGATCCATATTACTCTAGGAGGCGGCGAGTACAAACAGAACGAGTACAAACAGATGATAACAAGATGAATTTCGTTGAATCTGTATGTGATGGAATTAATCATTCTTTTTCTATTGTCTCTTTGCTAGGTTTGTATTTGAAGAAAGTATTGACTTTATGATGTTGTCTTTTAGATTTTCTCATTTGTATTTGGCGATGGTGATCCAAACCAAGGAATCGAAGAAGAGAGATGGAAGTTGGTAATAATTGAGCACTGAGTTCAGTGGTTCGTTGCTTTCAACAATTTGTTTCATTTCATTGGTTGTGTTTGTATGCTTTTATATGCAATTAGATTTATTTCTTGTGAGGGTAAACTAGAATATAGGGGTATTTATAACTCTCTCTCTCTCTCTCTCTCTCTCTCTCTCTCTCTCTCTCTCTCTCTCTCAATCAAGCTACACGTACATAGTACGACCTCTTAAAATCTTGCATAGACCTTTTAGGCGTGACTTTTGAAATAGGATATAGTATTTTGTGATAGGTTCTTATGCGAATCCTTGATTTAATATTTTGAAAGAATATACAGGAGTTTACTACTTTTGTTGAGGTCATACATATATATGTGTGTGTGTGTGTGTGTGTGTGTGTGTGTGACCTCATTCATGTGTATATGTAAAATCCAAAACAAGGGAAGAATAAAGGGAATTGTTAGGTTAATGTAATGCGCTGAATTCATTTATGACATTATTTGGTGTAAAGGTGGAAGTTGTAGAATTGGGGATTATGTAATTGGTGGATAGCTTTTAGACTAGATCAAAACATAAGAACTGCACTGGTCTTGTGCTTGGGAATTGTCATGATTATTTTCAAAACTTTTGTTACATCCCCAAAGCTCAATATAAACTAGATGATGTGATATTGGAAAATATAAGATTTTCACAAATACTGAAGGTAGTTGGGGATCCTCTCTCAAAAACTGTTGTCCACCTATGGTAAAGTCCTCAAGCTTTTTTATTGTAGAATCCTTGGTTGTGTGACTCTAAGTCTTATTCCTAAAGTTTGATAATCTCTTGCTACTTGTTATCTTGGAACTGTTATTTTGATTGTCATTAAAAATCATGATAGATATATATACGTGTAATGACAAAATTATCCCTTGAAATTTAAATACAGATCGGACAATACATATCCTCTAAAGGTGGTGTTGTTGCAGCTGAAGAGCTTTCTCCATATCTTGATATACAATCTTCAGGGGAAACTCTGGTAAATATTTTGTTTTTGGTTGTCATGCTCGTTTGTAATTCCCAACTCTTGATGTAATGGAGTTTTCTTTTGTATTTGGAGAATTTGTACTAGTTCCAGCTGAGATTGGATTATTGTTTGATGGTTAATAGTAGGCACTTGCATCCATTGGTTAGTTAATTGAACACATTAGAATACAGCATGCGTAGTCATTTCATGATGCTCTATGGTTTGACCTTTCATTTGAAGATTCATTTGTAAAATCCAATCACATTTGCATAATTCCTCATAAGAGGTTTGAACTGCAATTATTCTTTTACACAGTGTTTCCAAACTTCATACTCAGTAGTGTAGATAATCGTGATCTTTTGTTTATTTCTTTATAAAAGAAAAAGCTCCAAACAACTGTTGAGTTCAGTTATTGTTTATTGTGCGGATTGGCTCTTTATTGAGCACATCAATCAGTTCAATTCTTCAAGGCCTTGAAAGTTTTCAGTTTCTTTTACTATATTCAGCATTTTTCTTTTTATTCCTTATTATGCTGCTTGACATTTTTTTACTTTCCGTTAATTTCAGAATGATGAAACATACATCTTACCTGTTCTTTTACGGTACGAGGGTCAGCCTGTTATAGATGAAGAGGTATGTTTAACGTTTTTGTTTTCTAATAAATGGCTTATATTTCTTCTTCTTTCTGCATAAATATATAGGAATTGGAACTGTTGGATAAATATACTTCTGTTTCCTTTGGCCTGGTACATGATTGCAATTTCACAAATCATTCCGCCTCTATATTGGATTTCATTACGCAGATGGAAAGAGATAATATTAAGTAGTCATTCATAGAAAAAATTGGTTATGATGCAGGGAAATATTCTGTACCAGTTTCCATCTCTACAGCGCACAGCGTCTTCTCAGAGGAGTGGAAGGAAGGAATATGTGGGGAGAAGATGGGCTGATTTTGTTGGAGGAGTTAACAAATTTTTCCAGGAGAAGAAATGGCAATTCAGGTCCTTTATATGATTGCTGTTGCTGATTATATTGTGAATTCATCTGGAAATTAAAATGAAACAATTAAGTTTTCCGTTTGCAGTAACACTACCGTTTCTGAAAGAGCAATGGTTGCTGGACTTGGTGGACTTAATTTATTTGGGGTTATCATTCTTGGAACCATCTTAAAGTATGTCCGACTTGAACTTCGTATTTGCTTTGATTGTTTTTACTCTATATTGCTCTGATGCCCCCACTTTCTTATTTGAAGGGATACTAGAATTGCACCAGTTGGTTTTATTAAGTTTGTTTCTAGCATATTTCCACTACTTCAGGTATGATTTTATTTCAAATAAATTAAAGTTCCCCACCTGCAATGAAGAATATGTACTTTTTCTGTTAAATGGTTCGCTTCACGTGCAATCCTTTTCTTGAATAGTGGAGAGTGATCCCTATTATGAAGCTCTTCCTATACAAAGGGAGAGCTTTTTTATTTTTTACAACGACCTGATTAAGTCCTCGGGCTCTATTGGGTTTGATTTTATCTTGTCTCACAATTATTTGCAGATTTATGCTGGTTCTTTCTTTGCAATTCCTTTGTTGCGGTGGTTTGTCCTGCTTAAGACAAATGCTGACATAGAAAAAAGAAATAAAGCAAGACAGCAGTGTGCTCAATCCCTTGAATTGCCAGATATCTCACTTAGAAGAAAGGTGTGCTTCTTTAGAATTTTGTCTTGATTAATCGTTTCTGTCTCAACGTTGCATGTGTGCTTTGTAATTATTTAAATTTGCACTCACGCACTAGTTAGTAGGGGAGAGTTATCAGATCAATAAAAAGAAATATCACCTATTGCTAATCAAGCCCTCTCTCACTCCCTCTCTTAGTGATTGCATTCCCATTGGACTGAAAATTAAGTTAAACATACTAGTCCAACAATGCTGCATTTATTAACAGTTGTAAGATGTGAAGTTTCGAACTAAAATAGCGTAGTATTCTTCAATTGAATGCTTACGTCAGGTTGTCTTAGGGTGTAAGGTATAGGAATTGTCATAAGGTAATCCTGTACTTGTCAATGTAAAGACAACTGAAATAAAGAAAAAGGAACAAAGAACGAAAACTAGATTAACTTTGTTCCTTCAATGATTAAAACAAGATTTACTTATATTTTTCTGTATGATGTTTCAGCTCCTCAGTGCTCAGGACATGGCCCAAAAAGCATTCATCGGGCAGGATAGAATTGTATATAGTACAGACAAGGATTTGGTTGAGCAAGACTATGAAGCCCAAGAATGGGATAAGAGATTTCGAGAAATAGAGAAGTCAGATTGAGAACAGGCTACCATTACTTGGGTAAGTTTATACATTTCTTGCCTTGGATGAAAGTACAATTTGCATATCTTCATGTAAACAAATGCCAGTGCCGGTATGGTTGGTATTTGATGGGTCTGACACTTTTGTTAAGTTCATTGAGTACCCGAAATTTGAGTGCATTTGGTATATTTGTTAGTTGCACGACTCCTTTTAGTACTCTAGGGATAAAAAATAGAAAAGCAGATGTTCTAGGTTTATTTTTAATTGACTTTTAGCAATACGTTTTGATGTTTACTTGTACGAGAACTTGAAACAGAGTTCTCTAAAACTAATAGTTATTAGGCCAGCATTCAAGAACGCAAGGGTTGCTAGCTAGTAAATCTCGTCAAAGTGTTTCTTTCACTTGCTGATTAGCCGATTATATGTTTTGTTACAGGCACGAGAGCTACTAGTGATCTTCAAGCAGTCGATTGGCGAGCTTACGTGCCCTTGGTGGTATTTGCATTTGTTTGAAGTGTAAATATAAGATTTCAGGTGGACAAAAACACTACCTATGAAAGAATTTATGGATAACAGGGCTCACGTATAATTTTTCAGGATCCCCTTGTGTCTGCAATTTGTTGAATCGGACACAGGTAGCTTTCCCCTGCAGTGAATGTCACCTGGGAGGCAAAAAGAAGGGGCGATACCGGCTTCTCACTCGTTACCTTTGTTCAGTGAACTAGTGAAATACTGATTGTTAGAAACAAGTGCAACACGGTGGAATCTTAACATACGTTTTTTGCTGGGCATTCGTTTTCATTTTCGCTTAAACTTACGAGACACGATAGCAATCTCATACTTTGTCATGACATTATCAATTTTCCTCCCGATAAAAGTATTTAAGTAGATCTTCCACACTAATCAAAATGCACATTTTGGTTATTGTGACTGAAAAACGATGGATCGACGCCGCTGTTCTATCAACGAGTGCAGTTTCAGACTAAATTCAACATAATCACTCGAGAGCACAACACAAATTTACACACTGCTGAAAGAACATCATTAGACTGGCTCCAACGGCCCATGTATACTTGACATAACAGTCATGCTGGCTACCACCAAAACTGACAATCGCACAAAACCAATACATCCGACAGAAATTCACACTCGGAACAATGACACGATGCCCATCGGTGCAAAATGTCTCCAAGTTTGAATAGAGTGTTGGCATCCGACCATGATAAAGAGGGTCAGATGGCGAACTAGCAGTTCCTCCCATGTTAAAAAGTCTTGAGAAAACCCTTTACATATACAGATTGTCGAGTGTAACCAAACCTCGAATGTCTTTAAGCAAGCCGGGAAACCAGTGTGCCTGCGTGATGAGCAGAGTTCAAAAAAAAAAAAAAAAAGCATAGATGACAACTTCAAGGGGGGAAATAACCTAGAAGTAGAACATATGTTAGAAGTTAGAACATTTGATTTTCCTATGTAGTTTCAGCCTCATTCATATTAAAACGATATATCGCTACCAGTTGAACAATCACCGACACTCATTGTTAATGTCAAAACCTACTTGTATATTATGATCTTCCGACAATGATATACGATAAATGCTTTACATTTATCTCTTGATAAAGCAAGTTACTTCATTTTAAAATGGGTGTCAAAATGTGTGTCAAAAGCGTGTGTCCCCAAATCCTAACACTATATATATTCGAAGAGTCGGTTTTATGTCATACGTCCTTAACAGATACTTCAGTGATCATAGAAGAAATAGCATAATAATCGTATTTCTAGTTTGCTCTTTGGGCTAACAACCTACTAGTTTTATTTCAATAAATAAAAATGGTATCATTTAGTTTGAACGACAGCTAAATGTAGTTAACAAGGTAACATGCACTGCAGAAAAATAATAAGGAATCCGTCCTCACCTAAAATAATGAGCGCAAGTAGTATTATCAACACCAGTTGAATAGAATGCCGCTGAACTTGAATGTGATAAGGTGATCTTTCATATCTTGCCCTAAATACACCAAGCCAGGTCCGTAAGTACATTACTTTTGTCCGAATCCCCATACCCAACTCTTTGAAATTTCTATACAACCACGTTCCCTGATGCTGACCCTGTCAAGGACAAGCAAACCAATAAGCATCTAGGCTGAAGCATAGAAAGCCAAACCAAGTTCACCATGACGAACTGAATCAGGACACAGAGCGGAATCAGATATAACTACACAACAATCTCCTTTCGGAACACTGAAAATTTAAAACAACTTACAAGTATCCTTCTTTGATCTCAAGTCACAGCTATTAGCTATTTACTAAAGAAGAAATATGAACTACTGAACATGCAATACTTAACGGAATTGGAAAATTCAAGAACTTAATTTTCCAAGAAAGGAAAACTTGATGCTTGAATTACAGATTTGAGAGTAATAGAAGAGTTGTGAACAGTTAAAAGTTTCTAATTTCCAATTGTCCAGACACTTTTTTATGTAATTAAGTATTTGCACACTTTGTGTAGAGTTGGTGCAAATAAGTATCATACACCGGTAGAAGATCTTCCTTACTGCACCAACTCTACGAACAGTTATTTGCAAGAAAAACCATTATAAGCATTTGGCATCACTACAAGAACTGTAATTACCTGTGCACCATGAGAAACACCAGCACTTGATGAGGAATGACTTTGTTCTTCTCCATCTTTAAATCTCTTTGTATAGCTCCCAGTTACCCTACTCCCATAAACACTCCATGCCGTACTCAAGAACCCAAATACGTTTGTTCTGCTGAAGCTTTCAGGTTTGGCTTCGTTAGCTTCAAGATCCCGACTCTCACCACCTCCGTATCTGTTCCAAGAGGTCTCTGGAAAAGAATCTGTAAAATCAGATTTCAACCTTGTATTGCCAATGTCCCAACTCCCACCTTCACCGAATCTGTTATACGAACCAACTTTCCTCAAGTTGTTCTCCTCTATAGAATCTTTAGCACTAGATGTGGTTGGATCAAGAAATCTTCTCAAGATACTGTTGTCTTCCACTTCTTGACAATCAGTGGGCTCAGCATTATTTCCCCCAGAAAGGAACAGCGCCAAACCATCTCTATCTTGCTCATTCAAGTTAACCCACTCTGTATTTCTCATGGGATCATCTCCTATAGCTGTACCCTCCAAGCTCTTCTCCACGTAAAGTATTTGTTCCCTAATGGCTCCTATAAACTGTTTGTGTCTTGAAATTACATCCTCCCGATTTTGAGACCTTCCTGCCATAGCTGAAAAGCTGACCGCTCTTTCAAAATCTTCCAACTGGCAGGAGAGAATCACTAAAACCTAACTAAACCGAAAATAAAGAAAATGAAGAAAAAAGAGTTGAGTTGTACAAAGATTACCACCTGCCACTTTGCAGTTTCAAGTGTTGTAGCAAGATCACGTTTGTGATAATCTATTGACACACGTAACTTTGGGTCTGGACAATCACCTTGAACAAGACTGAGCTCATGCAGCAGAGAGCGGAAAACCGATTCCATCCTACAATTTAAAACACCAAAACAAAAGCAGCATTGGTTTCAGGGAATGTACAGTTCATAAGCAATTCAACATAATAAAACACAGAACACCAAATACAATAGCAATCCACAACAAAAAAAAGTTCCTTATGCTTATACAGCAGTGAGTTATCAATCTGTAAGCTCCTTTATTTTTCCAAAAAGCAAAATATTGAGGATAGTAAAAATGAGCAGGAGAGTTGGCGACTCGCAGGTTATAGTTTATTTGTTCCTGTCATTTCTCGAAAGTTGATGTTCTACATTGTCAAAGTTTCAGAGAGACAGGCCAAATGTTCCAACACCAGCATTGTCCCCAACTTAACCACCTACTAGCCCGGCAGGAGTGGGGTGTTATCTTAAAAGGTCTCGGTGTAAATAGAAATAAAACCACGTACTTATAAGTTGTAAATTATTTTGTTAAAGTCCCGCTGTTGAATTTCCAACACGCTCCCTCATGTGGGACCATATTCCACATCGGGAAAGGAAAGACAAGCACGTAAATACTGCACACTTGAACTTTTCGGGTAGCTCGACAAGCACAAGAAGAACTAGTTTTGATGAATATGAAGTCCAATTTGTGAAAGACAACATTATTCAAACCAAACAAAAATCTTCAACGAAAAAATTAATTCAGATGCCAACATTCTAACATAGCTCAGAAATCAAGTTCATCAACACAAACATTTCAAAAATTATTACTTTTCACCTTTTTTTAGTAACTTTCTTCCCAACCCAAAAGATTAAGTCAAGATTTTTGCTTTTTTTCCTCCCAAAAGCAAGAAGAACACTTCCAAATTCCAATACATATTAAAATTAAAAGAAGGGAAAAAAGGGAGGAGAAAATGAACCTGTCAGCGGAATCTTGGACGACTTCGGCTGCGGAGAACAGAGGGTCCGACTCCCATTGGTGCAAGCTCGACGCCATTTTTATTTATTTTCTATTTATTTTGATTTTTACGTTCACCTCCAAATAGAAAGTTGCAGTATTTATTCAAATAAAAATAAAAAATTTAATTTCAAATGTTGAATAAGAAATTGGGATTTTAGGGTTTAGGGTTACAGAGATACCGGAAACGGAAAGGAAAGGTGTTCATTAAAATGTCGAAACGAGAAACTTTTTTGGAGCGCAAGGATGGACCGTACGTCCGTACCAGAGTGTCATGATTGATCACACCAATCAGCTTCCGCCACGTCGTTAAACCAGTTTGGAAGTCCATATAAAATAATTAGGATAAATATCAGTTGACTTCCATCGAGTTTCATTGTTTTTAATCTTTAGTATATGAAATTTTGTTCGTTCCAGATTTATAGCTCGCCAAAACCCACTTCCTCTCTCCTAATAAATTTGTCCCCTCCACCGCTTCCGGACTCCAATGTCTTGCGGGTCAAATATTTCGTGTTGCTGGAGAGGGCTTTTGGAAGGTCTTGGTGAGGGTTTTGGTGTCCCGAGCAAAGGTGTCGAAGATCCAGGAGTACGTGAAGGTGTTGGGCCGGAAAGCCAACACCATCATGCTCGCCATGTTTTCCGACGACGCCATTAAAGCAGCTTAAGCAACTCAAAATTTTTAATTTTTTTTAAAATTTTTCTGATTCAATTTGAAAATTTGGGAAATTGGGTGGTTGTAAAATCAATTGGATTTGGGGAAATGGGATTTCCGTATGGAATGAGAAGGGAGATGTTGTTCTTGGTAGCCGTCGAGAGTCTATGACGTCAACAAGATGGAACGGAAGAAGGTGGTGTTGTTGATTTGGATGTTGGTGGCGGAGGAGAGGAAGAGATCGAAGGGTTCGTAGGAAGAGGTAAGGTGGTTCTTGGGGTTTTTGGAGAAGACACCAGAGCCAGTTGCAATCGGAGGAGCTTTGGGATCTAGAAGATCGGCGGCGAGGGGGTTGTAGTTTTGGTTAGCACCCCGTGGCTCTCCACCGCTGTCAAATTAGGTAGATGGGGGTCGGAGGTTCGAGCTCATGAAGGCCGTTGAAGAGAAGATGAGGGTTGGGTGGGTGGGTTGGGTGGAGTCGAAGATGGAGGGGGGAAGGGTGGATGTATGACGAGTCGAAGACGAGAGGAGAGGAGGGTTAGGTGGGTTGGTGCAGATGAGAGAATGGAGGGATAAGGGAGGAAGGGAAGGTCGGGGGAGGTAGAAGACGACCAAAAAAAAAAAAAAAATTGAAATTTTAATTTTCACGGGATCCTTAATGACATGTGGGCACTCAATTATTATTTATATAGACGCCACATCATCAGTTAACGGAGACTTAACAGTTAGACTAATGGATGTATGAGACTATTTCAAAATTAACAC
Organism: Pyrus communis; assembly: GCF_963583255.1. Classification (NCBI taxonomy): domain Eukaryota; kingdom Viridiplantae; phylum Streptophyta; class Magnoliopsida; order Rosales; family Rosaceae; genus Pyrus; species Pyrus communis. Next base: position 1,892,766 of record NC_084815.1, on the reverse strand, counting down.
TATAACTCTGAGACGAAAAAAATTTCATGTACCAAATGTTGAAAATCATGAAACTTGAGGGTAGTAAAGTAAGATTTACCCAAATAATTAAAAGCTTTTTCATATCAACAAACGGGTTTCTAATTACGTCTAGCCAAAAAAAAATGGGCTTATGGATTCAAATGGTTACTTAGATGTTCTTCTTTAAGAAACCACTTCAAATGCTTTTCAATGTGCTTCTAATTGAGGTAAGGGATAGTTTGGAATTGCTTTTAAAAATACTGAAAGCGATGTTGGTGAAAATATTTTTTTTGGTTTCAAAAGCATTGGAACAGGAAGCACTTCAAGTGCTTTTTCAGGATTCATTTGCATTTTTACTAAAAATTGGTTATCAAAGCACTCTCATAAAAAACGCTTACAATCATTTTAAAAGCACTTTCAAATGAAACCTGAATCGCTTTTACTAGAAGTGCTTTTGAGCCTATGTGTTTTAAAGAAGTTCCAAGCCCATTGTCTATTGTTGAGCATTTGAATTTGGAAAATATTGTTCTCTCTTTCTTTCGGTTAGCAAGTTCCGAAAACATTTTGCAGGAGTCATGATTTCCTACGGATAAAATTAGATTTTGACATCTCTGTGGATATTATAGTACATGGGTCCAATGTAATTTACAATCAATGAGGTATGAGAAGCCAAACATTGTTCGATGAATTTAGTGTAATGTACATACGAGTTGGTGTTGAGCGTTATTAACTGGGTGGTCCATCAAAGCGTCAATATTATCAGTTGTTCACGTTTGCGTAGAAGAAGATTAACGCTGGCGATGCCATGCATAACAATTGGTTTAGACATGTTTGTCCATCTATTATGAATAGTTTATAATTTGACCTTAGTTTTTATCAAGAATATTTAGCTCCTTACACGTAAAGAAAACATTACTAGTTTAATGTATTAATATGAGTGGTCGACATGTATGGAGAAATGACTTGTTGTTTATAAGAAGCCAAGCAATGTTCCGCTAAATCTTGTCTCCTTCCAAGTGGCTGGACTGATGCCATACCAGCCTGCCTGTTTGCACTTTCACAGCAGCATGGAGAGTGCTTCATATGAGCTTGTTTGGTGACTAAGATTGGATTAGAGCCCATAACTCATACAATAAAAGTAAGCTCGTACGTTAAAGGTAGAGGTGAATGATTTCTCATTTTTGGCTGGACTGGACGTGAAAGAAAATTATCCCTTCTAATCCTACCATTACGTTGGATTTGAAGGGATAAGTTCCCTCAATGCGTTATCCATCTTCTGGCTTCAAGTTGGACACAATCTTCGGTTCTTTCATCGACATACCTTACGCCCAGAGTTGTCTACGTCAATTCAATCTTCGTCACCAAACAAGCGCCATGGAAATTGACAGCATTTTCTTCTGCTGTGCAAAGTATATGATATTGTCATGGAAAAACGCATGGTTTTGAACATTTTTTTTTTTTTTAAGAACTGAAAGATGGGAACGAACTACTTAAAACCCAATCGAAATTTCGATATTGTCATGGCAAAGACTAAATTATGACAGGAACAATGACAGTAATACAGCACAGGAAGTAGCATGCCAACTTACAAGAAATTAAGAATGCTTCTCAGATGAAGTACTTCACCATCTGAATCTCCTTCTGCACGTAGCCACATTTCTCATAGAACGCTTTGTTCTCAACACTGCAATCGAGAATCACCTTATAACACCCCAGCGAGCGAGCATAATCCGTAAGGGAGTCAATCATCTTCTTTCCTAATTGCATCCCGCGTGCATTGGCATCAACCACAACGTCTTCAATGTGCCCGACTTTGCCACAGTTTCTTATAAACTTCCTTTCAATGAACACACTCCCAGTTGCCACAATCTTCCCTGAGCGATGATCTTCTATTACAAAGACCTGATGGTCCTCTGCTCGGGCACTAAGCTCCTTAAATCGATCTTCGAAGTCCTTGTCGGATACAGAATCACAAACGGTCAGCTGTTGCAGTAGTTCTATGAATCCCTTGCCTTTGTCTGAGAGTTCTAGCTTCCTAACTTGGAAATTGTGTTCTTCACTGTTTGCCATCTTTTGCGGTCTGAGCACTCGTTACAAGCTGTTAAAAAGTTGAATCAAATCAAAACTCAACAAAGATAACACCATGGTTCCTGGAATTGAACTTGCAAATTGAGTCCAATAGTCCAGTCTCTAACACACTATGGGAAGCTGGCAAACCAATACGCTTTCCGGGAAGTGATTTTCGCACGTCATTTTTTATCTGAGCCTTTGGATTGAAGAAATCAAAGGTGAATCAGTGAACAAAAACAAGGTTAGGAGTGTAGAAGGAGAAAACGGGAGTGTGAAAACCACTATACTCTTCACATTCTACTCTCATTTGGATTCCACCCCATTGCAAGTATAAAGTGTATCAGTCAAGCAATCACACCGAATCAGATGCTTATCGCATACACCCTTCACGATCAAACACTTTCCTTTTCTCAACCACATAATAGTGGACACACATGATTACAATGTGATAGAATGGACATATATTGCACACAAAACTGATGGTTTCCTACGATGCATGGACACGGACATGAGGATGCGCCACGAAACAACAGGAACGGGATATGTAAAATTTAAAGAATTGTTGTATGAATACGAAGGAATTCGACACGACAACGAGATACGGGGGATACCACCGTGTCCATGCATGGTTGATGGGTTCTATCCGAACATCAAAATACGACCCGAATTCGAATAATTATTGAATCAAACACTACCTATTGGGTTTGATAACAATTCTGACTAGTGGATTTTGTTAGTTTATGGTAATGGACTGTAAATTAAATTGTCAATGATTGAGAAATGAGTAAATCAAAGTTACCTCAGAATTCTCTGCTGCGGTTGCTGTTGCTGTGGAATTTCAGGGACTTGTGGCTGTTGCAGATCCGCGGAGAGACTGCTGATATTTCAGGGTTTGGTATGTGGGGTCATAAAGCAAACTTGTATATTTGCAACCTTGGGAGTGAAAAGCACGTGACTTTTGGTCACGGTTTATGACGAATACGCCATAATTCCTCTGGCGGCTTTGATTGATTCAAATCTATGGTCGTAAAAGACGCTAGGCGGGCGGGACCTAGCATCTAAGTGAGCGCTTAAATGGATTAAACGGATTTAAGTGAATTTATTATATTTTGTGTATATAAGTATCGGTTTATACTTAAAATATATATAATTTTATCATAAACTATAAAGTAGAACGACATATATATATATATATATATATATATATATTGTGAAGTATTGGAACATAATGAAAACATAGGGAACAAGCATATAATATGTGTTCATTTAAGTATACAACAAGTCTCTAATAATTTATTATAAAAAATAAAATGCAAAATGAAAGTTATCTATTTTCTGTTTAAGTGAGTTGCAACTTAGACAGGTCTGGACGGGCTAGGTAGGTGCCTAGGTGGTTTAAACTGGCACCTCAGCAGTTCTATGCGCTCTTTCTTAAATTTTCAAACACCTAGGCATTAATCGGGACGGTGGCCAGCCGTCTAGCACCTAGGCGTCACTAGGCGAGGATTTTTAGAACAGTGTTCAAATCCATCTGTTTGATCAAAATACAGCAGTCATGTGTTGAATGCAGCAGATGAATCAAACTACAGATTCCGAAAGAGAGAAAAAGAACGAAATTACAATTATAATTAGGTTTGTCACCAATCGGCACTACGGTAGGTATCAAGTTCAACGTTCATTGATGAAAAACTAATATGGGTTACTCGTTAAGTGGCTTAGATCATATTCCTCATCCCGAACGGTTGAATTTGAGTTCGTGTTGTTACAGTTTTTGTACTTGCATTTACAAGTTTGCCGTCATTCGTTCACGGTGAAACAAAAGGTTCGCAAAATGCCTCTAGGAATAGCTCAAGAGATATGGCAAGGTCATCGTCGATCGTTCAAAGGGTGTTTCGCAAATCACACAATCCCTGTATTCGTTCATCGTCGACAGAGCGTTTCGCATATTGGAAAATGAGATCACACACTCCCTGTATTCATTCATAATCGAGAAAGAAAAGGCTTTCCTTCAAAATTTTCCAAAAGCATTCATCCAGAGCAACATCGAGTACTAAATTATGGTTTAACAACGAAATCAAAGTCATCGAAAACAAAATAGAACACCGAAAGGTATGCGTAAATGTCTTTAAAAAAAAGTTCCGCTGATGCTTCCTTCACTTGGAAAGTTTCTGATAAAGATTAACTTAGTAGATACGGATAGCTTTCCCCATCGTACTCTTCAAGTTCAAGGACCTCACCTATTTCGTACAAACAAAAAGGCAACATAAGTACCATTAAAGGCATACATATAGTGATGTTCAAGTAGAAATTCGAGACTTCGAATCCAAATCAAATCTTAATTTCAGACTGAATCATAATTTACACATTCTCGCATGTTCGATCAAACGACATAATAACAAGAAGCCGAAATTCAGCGGGATCAAAGAAAATAAGCACTTAAGGTTTATCCATAAATTTGAAAGCTAAAACTTGGAAGTTAGAACAGAGCAAGTATAAGTAAAAAACGAAACCATGAAAGCAGGTCGAAGCAAATAACTTACATTCTGCCAGTTCTTCTTCAACAATGAAACCAAGAAATTGACACTGAGTTGTACATTCTGGAAAATCTGCTTCTCCTCCATAGCGAGATTCCCGACAGCAACACCCATGCAAAGAACCTTCTTAAGTTGGAACTTCACCATAGCTTTGGTCTCGTTAAGTTTTGCCTCCAGAGATTCCTGGTGACTCACCAAGGTTGGAAACTTACCTGTGCTTTGTCAACAAAACCAAAACTAGCGTTAGTTGCTTTCTTAATAAATTACTATGTCCAACGAAGCAAAAGCAGAACAGATACTAATCAGGAGTACTTGCCTGCCTTGTTAAGACCAGGGCCAAGAAGACGAGGAATCTGCTTAATGACAGCTTCAGAAGCCAAAAAGGCATGGTATTTCTTGGCAAGCTTCTTCACAAGTTTCTTGTTCTTGTTCAGCTTTTTCAAGCTCTCCACATCCATATAATCCAAACCCATCTTCTCTGCCTGTAGTAAAGCATAAACGATAGGTTAGACGTCTACACGCAGACTACACATGTTTAATTTTCTACTTTATCCCAAATGCACCAGAGAATAACAAATCATCAAATTCATAAACTGTTTAATCAATAAGGAAATTTACCTCTTCCACATGCTGGGCATCTCCAAGCATGCAAACCCTCATCTTAGGGCGAGGAATGTGTGGAAGCCTGACAGAACCGCTGAAACGCTTATCCTTTTGGGGGTCATAGTTCTTCAGACCAATCTGAAGCTCCACTGTCTCAGTGAACTTCCTCTTCTTTGTCTCAGAGTTCGTCTTAATCTGAGAAATGGCTTCCCTCAGCCCATCACTAGACAGCTTACTGTTAACAAAAATAATAAAAACATGAACTTCAGATACATAACACTATAAATGATATAACAAATGAATGTAAAACAACCCGAAGCGGAGCTTTGTAAGATTCGAGACTCATCCGACAGATATGGGGAATGTGTTTCATATTTACGACTTTAGATATATAAAACAATCAATGATAAAAGAAATGAATGTACAACAATTTTAAATCATCTTACGATTGTCAGGGACTTTTTTGCCCAACGCCACCCGAAAAAACATAAATTAAAAACCCTAAAAACAAGTAATCAAAACACACGCCTCTCTGTAAAAGCTATATCAGATAATCCTCCAATACAATAACAGATTAAGGAGTATTAAATCTCTAATCTCGATTTATAGCCACTAATCACTTTGCAAAACCAGATTGAAACAAGTAAATAAAAAGACATTCAAACCACCTACTAAATCATGAACAAAAATTTGAGATTTTGGGTTCTAAAACCACCAAAAATCCAACTAAATTTCAAATCGAGCAATAACCCACCCAATACTAATTACAATCAGATGAAGGAAGAACAAGAGAAAAACAATTAAATTACCTCATGGTTGGTTAGATCTTTGTCCTCGCTGCCAAAAAAACTTCCTGCAAAATCAGAAAAACGAAGTGAAAATTTTGGTGAGGGTGCAATGTAGAGAGGGACAGAAGGATGAGATGAGAAAACCCTAGCGGCGGCGGAGATTACCTGAAGAAAGAAGACGAAAGAACAGAATTTTCAGGCTGCCGCTACTGAGTGGTGAAGGGAGAAGCAGCGACTCCAGAGACTTTATAAAACCCTAGCTCTTGCTACGTTTTTATATGGGGACGCTCGCACGTGATTTGTCTAATTTGATATTTGCCCCTCTACTTGTAACTATTTCTTCTTCTTTTTTTTCATACGGCTTTTTCTTCTTGTATATTTACAATCATATCCTTCAACATCGACTTAAGTTTTATTTTACTCATTGAAACTCAAATTTTATCACTTTTAACTCTCTGAAATTGGAATAAATTTCGTCAATGTATCCGCTAAAATTTTTACTTAGCGCAAATAAGACCAATTATTATTGAGATGTATGTCATCTGTTCCCAAAAATTGTTTACCTAGCAACTTTTCCTCTTTCTATTTGTTTAGGACGAGGGTGGGGGTTCCCGCATGTAAAACATTACACTTCAGAGAAAAATATTTTAAATTACTTCAATATTTAGAGAACAATTACGTGTGATACTATAAAATTTCACAATTAATAATCAATTAGAAGATGATAAATGGATAAACAGGGAACTTTTTCTTTGAATGAACTTTTTAAATGTATTCCAATAAAACTTATATTTATCGGGGTGATTTCTCTAATTAACTTCGCATGAGGGAGGAGAATAAGAAAATAGTGGATTTTGCAGGGGAACCAAAGATAAAACACAAAATTGTGTTCAATCAATTTGATATAATAATTGAATTTTTTTTTTTGGTTTAAGTGTCAAAATAATCTATGTGTTTCACCCTAAACAATTCATAAAATAGTTAAAATTGAGTGAAAAATGTAATTTCACTGTAAACTTATTAAAAGCACGTGAGATCATGATCAACGACGACGCCTCACAAATCAAAATCATTCCTATTTTATTTCTTGTAAGTAAACATGCCCTTAAACTTGAGCACCAAAACTTGTTGGCCGATAAGAAATATGATTTCAACTATTTTTTATTTGTTTTTTTTTCTTCCCTACATTGTGTTGATGTATCAAAAGATTAATTAAAATGTTGAGGTAAAAATTGTGTTGATGTATCAAACAATTTTGTCACTTTTAACTTTCTCTGAAATTGGAACAAATTTCGTCAATGTATCCATTAAAATTTTTACCTAGCACAAATAAGACCAATCATTATTGAGATGTATGTCATGTGTTCCCAAAAACTGTTTACCTAGCAACTTTTCCTCTTTCTATTTGTTTAGGACGAGGGTAGGGGTTCTCACATGTAACACATTACACTTCAGAGAAAAATATTTTAAATTATTTTAATATTTAGAGTACAATTACGTGTAAGACTTCAAAAATTTCACAATTAAGGATCAATTAGGACATGACAAAAGGATAAATAAGGAACTTTTTCTTTGAATGAACTTTTTAAATGTTTTCAATAAAACTTATATTTATCGGGGTGATTTCTCTAATTAACTTCGCATGAGGGAGGCGAATAAGAAAATAGTGGATTTTGCAGGGGAACCAAAGGCAAAACACAAAATTGTGTTCAATTAATTCGATATAATATTTGAAATTTTTTTGGCTTAAATGTCAAAATAATCATTGAGTTTCACCTTATCGTTCAATTTGGTCCTCATATTTATCTTAGTTGCTAATCCTAAACAATTTGTAAAATGGTTGTTAAAATTAAGTGAAAAATGTAATTTAACTATAAACTTATTAAAAGCACGCGAGATCATGATCGACGACGCCGCCTCAAAAATCAAAATCATTACTATTTTATTCCTTGTAAGTAAACATGCCCTTAAACTTGAGCACCAAAAACTTGTTGGCCGATAAGAAATATGATTTCAACTATTTTTTAATTGTTTTTTTTTTCTTCCCTATATTGTGTTGATGTATCAAAAGGTTAATTAAAATGGGAGAACTAATCGAAAGAAATCGACACAAAAATAAATAAGAAAGGTCACAAAATAGGAAAATATAGCTCTACTTTCCCTTTATGTGTTCTTAGTTGAATTAAGAGTTGATGCTATATAAACCCTAACTTTGTGTCACTTGTTCATGTAAACGAAGCCAAAACCTACCCTTAAACCCTAGAGTTGCTGAAACAACTTTGAACTTCTCCATGAAGTGCATACAATTCATGCCTCAATTGACGCGTGACGACCGCTATTTCTACCTTGCCGTAGTCTGCAGTGTCATCGGCATCGTCGTCTGCTTCTTCGCTATATTCGGCAGTGTCTACGCCGTACTCTGGAAGAGCTTCTATCCCCACGGCCCCCAAATCACCGTCACTAACGCCTCTCTAACCCAACTCAATTCCATTGACTACGCGGAAAACACTCTCGACTACAACCTTGCACTCAACTTCACCATCAGAAATCGCAACAGATGGGTTGGCATAGACTACCGTAGCATCCAAGTCATTGGTGCTCAGATAAGCTACAAGTCTGTCGCAGTGAGTGCGACTCCGTTTTACCAGGAGGGCAAGAACACCACCGCTATGCATGCACTACTACAACTTCAAGGGGAGCCGAGGGAGATGGCTGGTGTTTACAGTATTGACGTAATGTTTGTTCTTCAGGTAAGGTATGATCACGTCAAGTTATTCAAAAAAATCAAGGGCAGTCCGCAGATCCTTTGCAAGTTGGGGGTTCGGCTGAGTAGTTCTAATGGAACATCTGCAGGTGGTTTCAACCCTACCGAGTGCAAGAGTGTTCCTCGAAAACAAAGATACCGAATCCGTGCTGGATGAATGATTAATTGTTAATGATCAGTATAATGTGGCAACTAGCAAACAACTTTTAAGGTTTTTCTTAAAATTTCAATCGTTTGTGTGCCTGCCAAGAAACCCAAAAGTGAACAGACCAACCTTAATTTCCATCGTGCATTTACAATTCGGTGCAAATTACGTGCATCTGTTCATTTTCTTTCTCTTTCTCTATCTAGTTTTTAACTATTCCTTTGTTACAATTAGTCGAGTTAATCGTTTAACTTTTCTAAACTGAAATACCGTGATTCTGGTAGAGAAAGTAAACATGATTCAACACAAACCACTGCACAATGATAAGGCAAAGGCAAGGGGATCAAAATCTCAAAAACAAACAATAACCATTAGCAGAATCAAGTCAATGTGACCGTACACAACTGATTCGACAATTCAAAAACACTTTAGTTGAATGGAACAAGGTTTATAATAAGTTGAATCCGACCAAACTTTTATTACTAAAAAGAGAAGCCCTACCTAAAGCATAATTGCATGCTCCAACTTTCGATTATGAAAACTTTAGAACGGTCAAAGAGAAGCATATGTAATCTCATTCTTCAGATTGCCTTGTCCCCAGAACTGAAATATCTTCATATCGTTTCTGCATAAAAGAGAAATAACCAGTTTCAATGTTAAACTTGTGAAAATGTCCAGTAGTACCGATCAAAATAGAGAAATTATGAAATGTCATAAACTAGTTACTATTGAAGAAAGAATCTCAACTGCGTCGAAGACATGAGTTAGAACAATATAAATGTCTATATGGATGTGGAAAGTGAAAATCCATCCCAATTGTGAACACCCCCCCCCCCCCCCCCTCCAAAAAAAAAAAAAAAAAAAACCAATCGAGCAAAATAAACGAGGGAATACATGTTGCTCTACAACCAGCACCAGCTAAACTCTCTCCAAAACATGTACATCCAGATCCAATGAAGAATCCAAACAAACATATGTGCAATACCCCAACATTCTAATATACATGGAGAAAGTGCATGCAAAATGCGTAAATAGAACTGTAGAATAGTTCACATACCCCAACATTATTGTACTCCCACAGCTTATGAACTCCGTAATCAACAGCCTGAAACCAGCAAATCAAATACATAAGAACGCTAAGACATTCGAGGCGACATAAGAAACAAATTCAGCAAGGAATGAAAAGAAACTCATTCAGAAATGTGCATATACCCCAAAACTCAGAAAAAGCACCTGAAACATAAGGTTCCAAGAAACAAAAATCAAGTAACGTCTCCATTAGTAACTCTACGCCATTACTAGCAATGAATATATGAAAAGATATGAACCCGAAACCAAGTGCCACGATTTTTTGAAATACAAAATGGCAAGATTTTGAATGTCGATAATTCCACTATATATATGACCCTCAACTTGATCAATTTAGCAAATTTTCTTCGCTACGAGCATTGCATATATGAAACAAATTAACAGAATTAGATGTACAAATAGAATTACCAAAAATTCATTGCTAAATCGCTATAAACAAAATCAAATTTTACCCATTTCTCACCAACACAAAAGAGAGAAAAAAAGAAGCCAATCCCGTTTAATTACAAGACCAATTCAACAAAACACCATAAACCCAATTGAAATTTCTGCGCTTTCGACTGGACTAAATTGACCTAATCGCAAATCAAGCACCTTTTAATTTCCTTAGATTTTCCTAGCAACCAAACAGAAAACAACAGGGAGCAAAAAGAAATCTAAAACGAGAGGCTCGAGGCTCCGTGAGGGAAACCCTAATCTGAAAATTCGTGAGAGGCTCACCCGCTCGCCGAGGAAGGCTCCAGCGATGACAAAGGTGACGTAGACGGAGTTACGTCGCATGATGACCCTGTATAGACCTTCGAAGAGGCCTCCGCCGCTCCTTCGAGCCGCTGAATCCATGGCGATCTGCGCGAATCTGTTTCCGCCTGCTTCTGATCTGAGCTGCGAGGTGGAAGATTTTGTTCAGAACTCTCGCGTCGTGGAAATGGGAACGGGATTTGGGTCCTGTGATATGGCGTTTGGATTTGCGAACCGGGTTGTTTGGAACGGTCCGCTAGAGTATTCGAGTGGTTCGGCCTGGGTCGTTTGGACGGGGGTTTTGTGGGCTTCGAAGTGTTGGTCCATGTTCCACCAATAGTGGGCTTAAGAATTTCTTTTCTTTTGGGTTTTCTTTGGTTGGAACGCATATTCCAGTGCACCGCTTTTTAAATCACGGGTAATCACAATGAACCATTATTTTAGTTGAAACTGATATCTTGAACAATTTTTAGTAAATTAACCTATGAATTATTTAAAATTAACCAATTAACTTCTCAACGTCAAATTTGATGAAGTCGTCAAATACTAGCACATGACCACATGTTATTCAGTCCACTTTGCCTAAAACATGAGATAAAAAGTCCATCTTTGTAACGCAAAAGGCATTTAGTATTTCAGCCATGTCCTATGTCGAGTTCGTGTGTAGAGTTCCGACGCTTGCATCGGCTCGGATGTTTTCCACACTACCACATTCTCCTTTGTGTCTGCCGCTTGCGGCAGTGTTGCTTGGGACTTGTTCTAAGCTTCCACCTGGTGATTGGCCTCTTTCGCTTGGATGCCGATTACCCCTACCTTATAGCTGTGCGCATGAAACGTCAGTGAAAGAGATGATTGGCGGGGTCGGAGAATTGGCTGGTTGGCAATTCCTTGGACCGTTAGGGGGCGTTTGTTTGCCCTCACTAAATTGGACTGGATTGGACTGGACTAGCTATTAGTCCAATACTGTGTTTGTTCCATGCTGGGACTAACATTAATGAGACTAAAGGGGACTAGCATTGACAAAACCCTTCACTAAGAGGTCTTAGCGAGACCCCCCAATAACCATGGGACTAGCTAAGACTATCCTCTCTTTCTCGTCCTTGTCATGCTCAACGACCACTCCTGACAAACTCCTCGTCATCTCCGGTCACCTAGATCAATCATTAACTTTCCGACTCTCTTTCAGATCCATTTCACAACCAACTTTCATATAAAATATACCAAATTGAAGCTGGGAGTGACAAGATTACGATTTTACCTGAATCGAGGCTAAAATGTGGTCTAATGTGGCCGGAAAATGGCCTGGAAGTCTCGGCCTGTTTGGGCTTCTTCAAATCCATGACAGATTCGAGCATTCAAAGCTAAGATCTCGGTCTAGGGATGGTGATGAATTTTTTGGCGGTGCTAACTTCATCCAATTTAACGAGGGTTGGCTAGAAAACACATCGGGAAGCCTGCAACTCGTCAAGAAAATTGAAGCCGTGAGGTTCCGTTCGAACAACGCATAGTTAGAGAGGGAGGGAGGACAAAGAAATATAGACTGGAATCAATAAGGAGTTTGACCAGGAATGAGAAAGAGACATGAATTGAGAGGTCTAAGAGGAAAAAAAAGAGGGAGAGGATGGGACGATGAGAGAAGAGGAAAAGAGTGGGACGGAAATGGTAGGAAAAGATGGAGAAAAAGATAAGATCATAATAAAATATTAATAATTTATATATTAAATAATATAATATTAGAATTTGTTATTATCCAGATTCTTAGTCCAATACTGCACCAAACACTTCACTAAGTTAGTCCAGTTTAGTCTAGTCTAAGCCAGTCCAACTTAGTCCTTGAAGCTAATCCAGTCCGAGATAGTCTGGCGCAACAAACGCCCCCTTAGTGGAAAAGGCAGTGGATGCTTCTCGAATGTTCTTTGGTTTTAGGCTTTTGGGCTCATTCTTTGTTTATGTTGTTTTTTCTTTCCGTTTAGGCCCTTTTTAGTTGTTTTTGTTTATAGGTGTTGTTGAGCCTTTGTCTGTTTGTAAGTTTGTGTTTTGGTTAGAATAAAATCTTTCCCTTGACCAAAAAAAAAAAGGCATTTGGTATTTAGTGTGTTTCCTTTTGTGAGTATATCTCTTCATATTCATTTGGGCGCATATGTGATTTTTTGCTGATCTATTTAATTTTTGAGTATGTTTATGGGATTTGAATTAAGAAGAGAATTTAGTATGAATTGAATTGAAAACCCAATTAGGATTTTGATATAAATTAAAAACTCGAGTAAGTCTGGCCTAATCTCATTAATTATAGTATAGTAGTCGTAATAAAAGTAAGGGTAAATTACATTTTACCCCCTCAAGTTTGGGGTCAATTTCAATTCCTTACAACATCTTTAAAACATTTCAATTTCATACATTTACTTATAATTTTATTTCAATTTCATAAATCTATTAGAAAATCTGTTACGTAAACCGTTAAGTGATGACATGGTAAATATGGGATCCACATTTGTATTGATGTGGCTACCACATTTATGCCACGTGGCAAGAAAAATAAATTTTTATGTATTTAAAATATAATAATATTTACCCTATTCAAAAAAAAAAGAAAAAACCCAAACAAACCCAGAAACCCCCTGACCTACTTCTCCATCTCCTCCCTCTTCACCTCCCATCCCTACTCTCTCCCCAGACCCACTCCTCCCTCTTCACCCCCGACCCACCTTTAGCTTGCTTCTCGTTGCTCTCCTCGATGAAATTCTAACCCATCTTCGTCAAGAACATGGAGCTCGGCTTGAACTCAGCCAATCTTCCGCCGCTGCTATCTTTGTTGAAATGCAGCTCTTCAATTCTGATTCTGCCCCTGGGCTTCTCCATTACCGTCGAGCTTTTCAATACGTTTGTGAGTTTAATCAAATTTCTTCCATTTCCACAAGGTTAAGCTTCCTCTTTAGCTTAATAAAAAATTAAGCCTGATTCTTTAACTATTATATAATCAATTTTCTCTCTGCAATCAAATTCAAAATTCGAGAACGAAAATGGTGAAAAGGGTGGTGAGGGTGCGAGTTTGGAGGTGGGTTAGGGGTGATCGGGGATGAGATGGATTTTGGGGGATTACGGTTTGGGGGTTTATGTATTTGAGGGAGAGTAAAGAATGGGTCAGGGGGTGAAGAAGGAAGAGTGGGTATGGGGACAGAGAAGGAATGGGAGATGGAGAAGTGGGTTTTTTTTGTTTTGGGGGGGGGGGGGGGGGGGGTCGTCGTGGTGGTGGTTTGGGTTTGAATGGTTTTTTGTTTTTTTTTAAATTTTTTTAAGGGTAAATATTATTATTATTTTAAATGCATAAAAAATTATTTTTCTTGCCACGTGTCACAAATATGGCAGCCACGTCAGCATAGATGTGGATCTTAAACTTGCCACATCATCACTTAACGGTTTACTTAACAGATTTTCTAACGGTTGTATAAAATTAAAATAAAATGATAAGTAAATGTATGAAATTGAAATGTTTTAAAAATGTTGTAATGAATTGAAATTGACTACAATCCTGAAGAGGTAAAATTTTATTTACCCTAAAAGACTAAAAGTAACAAAGACTAAATAAAGTATATCTTTTTTTGTCGTTCCTATTCCTCTTTCTATTTTTGAAAAAGAGGGCTTTCGAATTAAAATAAAGGATTATTTCGTTTTGAATAGTTATTTATTAAATCGGTGGATAGGAGTATTTTCTGAATTAGAATTGTGTCATGGGGAATACTGTTTGATAATTTCTACCAACTTAAAGCTCCAATTAGTATTCTTTGTTTGTATATTGTGTAAAAATGTCCTTATATAGTACACGTTATTACTACATGATTACCATGTAATTATCATGAAAAGTTAATTATTAAAGCACATAATAATAATTTCGCTTGTAATTAAGTTAAAAAGAAAATTAAATGAAACTACTTGTTAGTTTGCTAAAAGGACTGTTTTGCCCATGATTCATATTGTCCTCGTAGAGGAGTCAAAACACAGCATTCATACGGTCAAATACTCTTCCTCGCCGACTCCTCATAGCTCACAGCCTCATTTGGCCATGGAGTTAGCGAAAGAGCTCCGAGAGATTCAGACGCTACAGGGCCACACCGATAGGGTATGGAGCCTCGCCTGGAATCCGACCACCGGTGTCGCCGGAATCCCCCTTTCCTTCGCTTCCTGCAGCGGCGACAAGACCGTTCGTATTTGGGAACAAAACCCCTCAACTTCTTCTTGGGATTGCAAGGTGACCCATCATTTTATTTAATTTTATTTGATTTTTCCATTTTTTGTTAAATGAGTCGGGTTTTAATGGAGTTCTCAATTCTGGGTTGCAGGCAGTTCTGGATGAAACACACACGAGAACCGTCCGATCGTGCGCTTGGTCCCCATCTGGGAAATTATTGGCCACTGCAAGCTTCGATGCCACTACTGCAATTTGGGAAAATGTTGGGGGCGATTATGAATGTGTTGCCAGTCTAGAGGTATGAAATAGTGAAAGACTCTTGCTTTACATAAATTGGTCGATCTTACAAGTTGGGTTTTTATGATTTTTGTTAGTAAAGATATTGCTGTTAGTGGCATTGAAAGACTTGCTTTGCAGAAATTGTCGATTTTGCAAGTTGGGTTCTTTTGATTTTTCGCTCGTAAAGTGAGAACTTTTTTTTTTTTTTTTTTGTGTGTGTGTGTGTGTGTGTGTATTAGGGTCATGAAAACGAAGTGAAAAGTGTGTGTTGGAATCCATCTGGGTCTATGCTTACGACTTGCGGTCGAGATAAAACTGTATGGGTATGGGAAGTGCTGCCCGGGAACGAGTTCGACTGTGTGTCAGTTTTGCAAGGCCATACACAAGATGTGAAGATGGTTCAGTGGCATCCCACTAGGAATCTTATATTTTCTTGTAGCTATGATAACACTGTCAAGGTAAGAGCTTGGAATTTTTAAGTGCTCTTACTACTTTCCCTACGACCGTCCTATACAAATGGTTACTTTTTTTTCCTTTATTACGTATCAAGAAGATTGGACTTCCTCAGAGTTTTTATGATTCAGTACAATGTTTCTTGCAGATATGGGCTGATGATGGTGACGATGATGATTGGGCATGTGTTCAAAGCTTAGGTGAAACTAACAAGTACTACACATTAGCCTCTTTGCATCTCGAAATTTCTGCATCATCTTTCTTTCTTCAGAATCATTCCCTTCTTTTGAGTAAAGTTTTCCAGATCGTGTGTGTGTTCAATCCTAAGCTCTTGTTCCTTAAATGAGGTCATGCTTCTCTCTAATTGATTCGACATTGATGACTAGAATGTGCAGTGGGTGCAATGCACCTTAGCTGTTCATGTATAATTCAAAAGGAATATGATCTCATCTAGGGCTGCAGGAGATTTTTTGTTGATTGTAATACATGGTTGTGAATCAGTTGAGTTCTTAGGACTGCTAGCACTTTTTATTAAAGTATGTCACTCTAATTCAGCTTAATCGGTTTTCTTGTTAGTGGTCACTCTTCTACTGTCTGGGCTCTATCATTTAATCCCAGTGGAGACAAGATGGTTACCTGCAGGTAAGCAAAAGTGTTATCTCGTTTTCATGTTTGATTGGTTTGGATACCGAACCACCAGTTATAAGAACATCTCTGATAAACAGAATTTGAAGAAATAAAATGACAATGTACTGATTTTGCAGTGATGATCTTACTCTAAAGATATGGGGATCAGACGATACAAAGATGTCTGCTGATGGTTTTGCACCTTGGTGAGTAGCTTTAGGAGTATTTCTTTTCTATTTGATAGAACCCATACGTGAATTTGGTTATTTCACTAATGTGAATTATTTAAAAATTTTGAAGTACTCTCTCAGTCTCTCTCTCTCTCTCTCTCTCTCTCTCTCTTTCTCTGCATGAATTTGAAACTTTTTATATTTTCTAGAAAGAAGACAATACATTTGCATTTTATTGTTAGAGAAAGATGTGTCATCCTGGATTTGCCCAAATAATTTGTCGTTGTGGAAACAAGTCCATTGTGGGTATGAGGGAGATATGTGAATATCTCTTACATGAATGACTATCATTTCCAGAATAATGTGATTTCACTGAATTGAAAATTTGAAAACAGGGGCTGACAACCCCTACCTGTGCTCGCATTTAATTGGGTAATGAGAAGCTCTTGATCTAGATACTGATTCTTGCTGATAGTCAGCATCTGTTAAGTTTACTTCTTGTGGGAGTGTAAGAAATCAATATGGTAATGCCTGGAAAAAGTTGCAGGATTGTCATTTTTTTTCATGTATTGCCGAAGACACAATTACAAATTCCCTGCTGTTTTACTGTTAGTGCAGTTGCATATGCAATATAGGAGTTGGCTGCTTCAGATCTGAAACTAATCAATGTGGTTTCACTCTATGTGGTGATTAGAATGTTTCATTTAAATTTCCAGATAAAATATAATATCAAGGAGTTGAAGTTAATTTGGTAACAAGTAATTTGATTGGTAGGGTGCTAACATTTAGCTGTATTTCATTTGTTGTAATTGCAAGATGATGCATTATTTTGGTTTTTTCAGGCGACATCTTTGCACTCTTTCAGGTTATCATGACCGGACAATATTTTCAGTTCATTGGTCAAGGTAATAGAACCAAAGAAGTAGTCCCAATTGTTGAGAAACTCAAGATTTCTAGGTAATATAACCCTAATTTATATTTGACTGAAAAATGACAGGGACAATATCATAGCCAGTGGAGCTGCAGATGATGCAATAAGATTTTTCGTGGAGAACGATGAACAAGATGGTTTGGTATGTCATAATCTTTAACCCTTATTGATTATCTTAGAATTCGTTTCATATGCCTTAATATCTGCATCGGTTCTGATGGTATACTGCTAATAAATATATATCTAGAGCTTGGCGTGGATCAATTAATCTAATGCTTTTTAGACAAATAGTTCCGTTCCTAAATCACTGGCAAGGTTTTCGATTTTAAATTCGTGTTTACTTCTGATTCGTATGCAACTGCTAGTAGCAAGCTCATCGAGTGCTAGATGATTAGAGCGACTCCATTATTTGCTTATCTGGTTTTGAGAGTATTAAGTAACCGAATTGTATGATTTCATTCAGGTTGATGGGCCTTCATATAAATTGCTTTTGAGGAAGGAAAATGCCCATGACATGGATATCAATTCGGTGCAATGGAGCCCTGGGGTAAGATTTCTCGTCCAGTGCTTTTCCTTGTGAATTGAGGGCTTGGACACTAAGGTTCTCTAAGTCTTATCTACTACCATTAATGCCACCCCAACTCCAGTGGCTATCACCACCCATCGTTGCTTCTGTCACCGTACTTTCTGTTGTGTTCATCACTACTCCCACGGTATCACCACCACCACCACCCCCTATTATAGTGAATACTACCACAACCTACGACCACAATCATCATTGAACCCTGGACTATCATCACAAGTGTCACTGTTA
Source organism: Pyrus communis (assembly GCF_963583255.1). Classification (NCBI taxonomy): domain Eukaryota; kingdom Viridiplantae; phylum Streptophyta; class Magnoliopsida; order Rosales; family Rosaceae; genus Pyrus; species Pyrus communis. Next base: position 1,874,575 of record NC_084815.1, on the reverse strand, counting down.
TATCACTAATAAACTACCACTACCAACTTGAGGGTCACTATCGTCGCTGCAATACCCTTGGAACAGTACCGCTGATCTTCTGCATGGTTACCTACCAACTTATTTGCACATAATCAATTTATGGTTGCTAAAGTAGCTGAAAGCAGCTCTGCTATCGTTTTCCCTTTTGTTTTTTGGATAACTTAAATTTGTCTCTGCTCTACGCAAAAGATCCAGTTACGAACTTTTAATCAAGATAGAACTGGAGGCACACTAAACAAATAGTGAATCATATATAAACAATGGTTGTATTGCGTCCTAATTGTCTGTGTAGCGCCCCTTTAGTAAAATTTTTTAATCGGTTCTATTTGTGCATATTGAGAGGGGGGTTTTTGCTATATGGAGAATTATATTTTTATATACGAGGCCCAACTTTCATACATATTCTGACATTGCCCTTGTACATTGCTGTTGCATGTTCTTAGGAGGATCAGTTTCTTGCTTCTGCAGCCGATGACGGGACGATTAAAATATGGGAGTTGACATCTGATAGCTGCTAAAATAAACCCTCTGCTGCTAAGAGTTGTGTAATTGCAAATTTGTTAAATATTTCTTCTATACTGGTCTCAATTTTTGGGAGAAAAAAAAAAAACCTTGAAATTTAGAATACTTAGTGAAATGTGGCTTGTTTTATTGTGAAGTAGATGTAATCATGTAATGAATCTTTATGATAAGGAAGATGGCTTACAGTATTATTTAGAATCGCCAAGACATCGACTTGTATTTTGCCACTACGACGATATCTTAACCCAATCACGAATTGTCATTCATTTTAATTTACATGACATTGCGTGATAAGCTTGAGAAACCTGTACGGGGGAATTCCTATTGCACGGAAGGTCCTCCAATGGTAGATTCCTCATCACCCTCTGCCTGTTTGACAATCAAAGCTGACATTGTGTTCCAAATAGTGTGGTTTAAATTTGCTTGCTAACTAGGCTTCAAACAAATCATCTCATGGGAGGGCTAGACGATCATTTTGATCAAACAGAGAAGCGAACGGTTTGTTCAATGGGGAAGGGGAGTTCGAACTCGAGACTTCTTTTCGATATAACGTGTTATTACCGGTACTTATACTACGGTCTAGTGATATACCTCTTCACTTGTAAGTGAGAGATCTTAGATTCGATTCTCGTCAAAAATGAATTTGAATCATATTATTGCTAGCCTATTGTGAGACTTAGCCTACCTCGCTCTCCTTTAGTGCAGATAATATCGTTTACTAAAAAATAAAAATAAAAATGTGTTACCACCATATTATTTGAACACTAGTTTGCAGCACTAGTTGCATCACTTTCTACAAAATTCATTCTTTGCTAACCTAGGTTTAACCTATTTAGCTCTTGTACATATAAACTCAAATTCCACGCCGTATAGTTTTAGATTAAACTAGAATCCCGCATGAACATGAAAAATGCATACTTTTTAGCAAAAATGCAATCATTCTCACTAACAAAAGCCATTCCCACAGCATACAGTTATCATGTATCAATAATCAGCGTGAAGCATCCCGAATTTGAAATCTCTCATTTTCTTAAATTATTGTAATAGTTTCAAATCTTCATCTCCACTTAATAATAGAAAATTAAAAAAAAAATCCCTGGGAAGAAACATTGTAATGATCATTATAATTATTAAAACAAAGATTAATGATCTTATAAAACTAATAAGAAGATTAAATTATCATTAATGAATATTCAACACCTGTATTCTATTCTTAATCTGCCGGAGTTGTCTCTCCTCCCCTCCTCAACCAACGCAGAACGAGCAGTCATAATCCCGCTCGGAAACAAAGAAGCATCAAAAGCTGAACAGTCAATCCAATCCTGCAGCAACTCCTCCTGCCCCCAAATATCCGGAATCCAAACCTGTCCGGCCACGTCCATTCTGTGCTTCTTCAACCTCTCACGTCCACTCTCTTCCTCTTCCGCCGCCGCCGCCGTGGGATCTTGATCCACAACAACAACATGATCATCACCTTCTGCAGCAGCTGAAGCATGACCGTCCATTACTGAAACTTCCTCGTTTTCATGCATCTTTCGTGACGTGCTTCCTTGCAGCTCCATAAAACTGTCATTTTTCTTTAAGATCTGCTCACCATATTCTTGCATCTTTGGTAGAACTGGAGTGTTTTGGATGATGGGTTTCTGCAGAGAGATTTGATGAGCCATTTGAGATCGTTTTCTTCTCATTCGGATTCAGAAATGGTGATAAAAATCTGTGCTTGCTAGAACTTGTTGCTGCTTCTTCTTCTTCTTCCTCTGGTAGTTCTTGTAGTTCGAACTCTGTGAAAGATATGTGTGTGTGCTAACAATATATGGAGGCTAGAATGGGTGGGGAGTTGCGTTACACGTCAACTCAATAGGTTTTATTTTGGCGTATGGCAAGAGACATGTGTACGTGGATTGGCTGAGATTGGAGTCCATTTTATGTGGCTTAGTTCTTGTTTGAATATGATAAAAAAGGAAAGGAAAAGGAGACTGGTAATAAAGTACAATGCACTTGTGTCTGCCGTGAAGATAGTTGGGCAGTTCGACTTCTTATAAGCACATATAAGGTTTTTAATTTTTTTTTTTTATGTGAGATTCATGCATTCATATTCTCAGTACGTCACATGTTAGGTGACGTGAGAGTACGTGGACTGTTGGTTCAACACGTGAATAACATGCTCTGATATAATGAAGAAATGAGTTCAACCTTATAGAAGTAGTGGTAGTGTTGTGATATTAGTTCAATTTCTTATAAGCACATGCAAGGCTTCTTAATTTCTCAATGCAGGATTCATGCTCTCAACTACATGTGCATCTCTTATGTAATCCACTAGTGTTATTATGTTAGATATGTTAATATTTCTCTTTACTTATAAGTTGAGGGTTTTATATTCAACTCTTGAGAATAAAGAGTTTAATCTCATTGTGTGGCTTAGTCTCAATATCTCACACCTTTAATGTAAATATGAATTTGGCTACAATACTTATATGTATTTAATACAAACATAATTTCGACAGTCAGATGGTAATTATATTAAACACATATATATTTACATGAATTATATTTGACCATCAAATAGTGATTGTAAAAATTGTGAGGTCGATGTTGATTTGGAGCATCATAGAATAGGACATTGGGTTTGGGGCCTAGTTGTAGCAATGTAGGATTTTTTTTGGGGAAAAATTGTTTACATTCTAAGAAAATTTGCATACTATTCAATCTTATTCAATAAAAGATTGAGACCTTGGGGTTTTCAAGTAGTTATTTTCTGATGCATATGCATACTAGCTACTAGCTAGCAACCTTTGGTTTGTTTTGGTTCTCCTTTGAAATTTAAGCACTCACCTTATCCAAAATTAAAAAAAAAATTAAAATAAAGCATTGCAAGAGGTTGTAGTTCTAATCAATTACGAGCGATAATCGTTATATTAAAATTTATGATTTCGATTTTTTTTTTATTTAAAAGAGAACTTATAGGACATGTAACATTTTATGCGTTTGCTTCTCTCTTTACACAATAATTTACTTGCATATCTCTCGTATTCACAATCATAAAAAATACTTTCGGAGTTTCAAAAAGAGAGCAAAACCCCAAAACAAGAATTAGATAACACACTGAGAAATACCACAAATCATTCACTAGTTTACCATCACTAGTTTACCAACTGTTAAATAGATAGAATCATAAACAAATTTAACTGCATGTGGTAGAATCTAATCTAACTGAAAATCAATTGGTACGAATACTTTCATCTCCAATGTAAGATACTGTTAACAACAATGACGATTACCGCTAATATTTCGATGAAGAGAGAGAGAGACAAAATAGTATTACATATCTATATTTACGTAGGGTTTAGGAGAACTGAAAAGATTTAAAACAAACTAATTCGGTGATTCCACTATTTGTGTATCATGCACGTTTGCATCTTTTTCTCCAAGGCCCCCATGTTGTCATGTCTGTCTTGTTTTTGCGTCTTTTTTTTTGTTTTTTTGGGGTGGGGTGGTGGGGTGGTGGGGTGGTTTGGGAGCACTACTGACATAAAATGACAGAAAATGCATAGTGCAAAGGAAGAGGGCAAGTAATACTTCCTCGTGTATATATTATTGTTATACAAGAAATTACAATTCTTCAAAGATATTTTGAGGAGTAAAATGTAATTTATTTTAAAAATATTGTACAATTGTCATCGTAACTATTTAGAGATATATGAAATTGCCACCCGTTAAGTATTTTTGACAATATTTTGAAGGAGAGTTTAAGTAGCTAAAGTAGAGCTTAAAAATACTTAAGGAGTGCTTATGTAGCAAAAAGGGCGAGTAAAGGCAATACCATCCACTTCCCCTTATATGGATCCGCTATTCCATGGAACTTTGAATGTTGTGTAAGTGTAGCGCATTCGTTATTTTTCGTTCATTTGTATGATAAATTAAAGTATATATAAGATATCTGTTTCATTTATTTTGAGTTTTATTGACAAATAAAACGTACAAACGCATCAGATGAAAACTATGAAAAGGAGAAAGATCAAATCAATTCCCTTACATACATAATATTTAAGGATAAAAAAGAGAATTTGAACTTAAACTCGACTCACATGAAGAAATACATATGTTGTAAACAATATAGTTACGTTCACATTTACAATGATATACTTAGTCCATCCACACGATATTTGATGAAAAATCGAACCCGATGTACTGATATTTGAGGTTATGTGTTGTAAACATCACAAGAACAATATCCAAGCATATGTGGATGGCTATAGGTCTCGAGAGAATCGACAACTAGTCACACTACTAGAAGTTAACATCTATTTCCATAACCACATGATTTGGCAATCACAGCCCCACTGGAAATGTTGAAAAAGACTGACAAAACGTAGCCATGATGTTGTGTGGGTATGGATAAAGGGGTGGGGTAGTATAGGCCCTAGGTTCAATGAACCTCCTCGTAAACCATACGAAAAAAATTGACAAAATGTAGCCGCCTAACAAAAAAACACCACTTGAGAACTAGTAATCACTTTTGTGGTTTTTTAGTTAAAATAATTATTAGATTTACATAATTCTCTACTTTGGTTCTTGATAATTAAAATCACAAAAAAAAAAAAATTTTACGTTTGTCCATCGTAAATCATTTTGGTTATTCAGTGAAAAACTTGTTAATATTCTTGTTAAATTGTTACGTGAACGACTACATGGCCACCTTTTAAGGGTGTTTTTGTCAAACCAACCATTCCACTTAACAAGGAAAGTGACAAATTTTTCACGAAAGAACCAAAATGATTTACGGTGGACAAATTTAAAGATCACTTCTATCGATTTTCAATGTTAGGAACAAAAAGTGAGAAGTTATACCGATCTCAGACTATTTTGGCTAAAAATACCCACTTTTTTCTCTTTATATTTGCACATCTTTACTCTTGATTATCAAATTTAACAAATAAAACAAAAAATAACGAACAAGATGAAACATGAGTGTTTTGAAAAATTGTGTCGTTATCATATATATATATATATATTTTAAATCATTCATACAAAATGGTAAAATAACAGAAACCACTCAAAACTTTGTGAATATGAAATACAAGAATTTGATAAAGGGACTGACATAAATTGTCTTCTATCCCTTTGTAGAAAAAACGAAAAAGAGGAGTTGGTATTTTTCCGGTTTGAGAAACTACACAAATTGTCCATTTTAGCCTTCAATATCGCATAGTATAAAGTTATAAAGTGCATTGTCATAGGCCATGTCCATTGTCCTTTTTTTGCGGGGCATTAGACAATTTGGGCCACTTGTGAACTGATGACAGTCCAATCAGATTTTTATTTTCTTCATTATGAAACTGCTAAAGCGGAATACAGTGGTATCATACGCTTGAGTCATGGGATTCGAATTCAATATTTTTTACTTATAAATATTAAGAATGTTACTAAACTGTAATACTAAATAGGTCGAATTATAGGTGGCCAGGTCATTGCAATTCAAGAATAATCACTTGGCTTCGTCAAAATTTTCGGTGGATTAGTACGTAAAGTCAAATGATTATAAAATAAATTTTTGTAAGTGTTTTTTTATTTTTATTTTTTAACTTACAATACCTTCAAGCCTTTAAGGACGAATTAAATGTCGCTATAGTGTCCCAATAGCGAGGAAAATGAAAATGATTATCACCGCATCCTTTTTTTAGGGATCTTAGGGATCCTGTGATCGTCACTGTGAATGTAAATTTCATTCTTCTTCTTCTTGGACGAAAATGCACCTGCAAAACAATCAACATCTAAGATCAAGGTCAAGAGCCTTACGTGCCCACGATGAATGGGGAGGGCTTTGGCCAAAGAATCTCTGATGCCAAAGTTAGAATTTGAGAGAGAGAAAGTGTTTACATTATGTTTGGATGAGGGAAATAAACTTGGAATTTGGATAAAATTCAGAATTTGTAAATTGACATACGCCAATTCCCTTGTTTGGATTCATAAACATAGGAATTTGAAATTTTCGTGTGGAAAAAAACTTGGAATTAGGGACCTCCAATTCCTAAGTTTAAATTCCATGTAAATATGTGTTATTTCCCAATTTCTATGATTGAGAGCTTAAATATAACAAATTATGTATTCAATTCCATTGTTCTTTTAGGTTAACCAAACAAGAAAATTTACTAATTCTAGAAAATAAAATCTCGTCAATTCAATTTCCGTCATTTAAAATTCCTTAGTAATCTTAAATTTTTTCATCCAAACATAGTGTTAGAGAATTTTTAGAAGATAATTGGACCTAGGTTTCGGAGAAAATGAGTGGCTATATATAGGGGTGTGGCCGGCCCTATTAGGAGAATTGGGACCGGCCACATTTGGTTGATTTGTGGGATTGATTGCAAGATATTATGTGAAATAATATATTGCAATTAATTTGGCAATTAATCAATTAATTAGGAAATTAATCAATTAATCAGGAAATAACTCCCAATTTGAAAAGAATAATTGGAAGTTACCTTGTGGGTAAAGATTTGATGAGGGATGATAAGAAGGTTTAAAAGAATACCATTTAGGTCACCCTTGACCTTGATTGAGCCATTATTGTCCGTTGTATACACGTGGGAGTCCTAGTATGCCTTAAGGGTAATTTTATCTTTTTTTACCTAAAAGTCCACTTGTCGCCTCTATATTTTTCTTGATTATTTTTGGCTCCACAAATGCCCACACACCTATTGGGCTGCTAGCAGGAAAGAGCAGCGGATGTAGAGATCTTCTTGCCCTAGGAAATAGAGGATTGTTTCCTATTTTGATGTAGATTCCCTCTTTAATTGGAAATTAGATCCTTCTAGGAAAGGGAAATAAATTACTTCTAAATTCTATTTAAGTCTACCTTAAGTAGATTATTAAATTAACTTCAGAAAGCAATTTATTTTACCCTATAAGAGAAAGAAAGCTAGAGGATATTTGTTCCCCTCCCCTAGCAATCTTCTACACTTGCCCGTGCAAAGGATCGTCTTTCGTTGCTTTCTTCGTCTTTGCGTTGCTCCAAGGTAAGAAAATTTTAATTTTCTTTGTCTTCTTAATTTTTAGGAGCCTCGGGGCTTCAAATTTGGCTCAACGGGGGTCAAGAATGCGTGAAAAGGTGGTTGGGAAGTCATGGCTGGTTTGCTGTGTGTGGCTTGGCGTGGTGTCAGCTCGGCTCAGGTTGAGGGCTAGCGGCGCGAGCTTTAGGCTCAGCGTGTGGTTGGCTTGGGTAGAAAAGTGATGATGGTGTACCACCGTTGTATCGCCAATGCAGGTCCTTGAGTAAGGTGGGCTACTTCAAGGTTGCTCACTTCAAAATTAGCTCCGATGACTCATTTAGAGACTTCCTTGAGGCATATAGGCATGTTATTCCATCAGGGGTGTGTGTGAAACGCGTCAAGGAGAATAACAGCCGTGAGCCATGTAGTGAGGCTCATAGAGCCATCAAATTTCACCCCTATTACTTTGTGTTGGGATTTAGTTTTCCCATGCTGCGTATCTTCCAAGAGGTGCTTTGCTTTCTGAAGTGTGCCCTCGCTCAATGTTCTCTCAATGTGGTCCGTGTAATGGTGGGGTTTCTCAATCTAAGCCAATTCTTTGACTTAGATTTGACCGTCAACGAATTTTGGTACTTCTTTGACATTGGCCACATTGAAGGAGTTGGGCAGCTGCGATCTCGCCACATGCTTTTTGACCACTCGAGCAAGGGAGACCATGACTGGTCCAAGAAGACTTTGGATATTAGGGGAGAATGAGAGTCTGATTTTTCCCTCGAGTTGCGTGTTCCAAAGATTTTCATCTCTGGTAAGTAGACTGTTTAGTCCTTCGACTGCTTTGTACTTTTGCTAAGTTGCTATCTGATTTACTGATTGTCTTCCTTTGCTCTTGTAGATTTGGAATTCGGCTCAACTCCTAAGACTTTTCCAGATATGAAGAAGGTGCATATCGCACTAAGTATTCTTTTTTAGTACCGTGAATGGTGTTGGCTGCTTAATCCTCTTCATAAGGAGAAATGTGGTCTGTCCCCGAGAAAGGAGATAAAGTGAATCAAGGTTGAGGTATTGGCTTATCCGATCACTATAATGGAACTTGTTATGAATGAAGGTGGAAATATGAGATTTTCCCTGCCTGCTCAAGAGATGCCGGCTGAGAAAAAGCCAAAGACTTTTTTCGCTGCTCGTGACAGTTCGCCGGCTACCCCTAGGCTTGTGATTGACTTGACCTTTTTCCAAAGGCGAGAAAGATGAGGCTGCTAGATCTGCGCCAGTGTCGCCTGTCGTTCCAAATGTGGCTAATTTGATTGCTGATAGGATTGCTTAGTGTAAAAGTTCCGTCATGCCCCCAGTGCCTAAATTTGTGCCAAAACGTCTGTCGGGGGCTAAGTTTGGTTCACCTTTGAAGAGACTTACTACTATGAAGAACGATAAGGTGGACTCTGCTGCTAAAGTGGCGCCAAAACCCACTCCCCTCGCTACTGAGACTGATTCGCCTGCTGAGAAGAATGAGACTGCTCGTGTGGGCAGTTATGAGAAATCTACCAAACTTGTTTCCGAAGAGGCTGTTGAGATTTGTGCGCTCTTGAAATCAAGTCTGCTTGAAGACATGGATGCATATGCCAAGTTTGTTGATGGTGTTAAAGGGGTTGTCTGCCCAAGTTCTTTCGCGAAGCATACGACCAAGTATAGGAGGACTGCTCTGCTTGCTATGATGTAGAAAACGATGATCTTGGCAGCCGAGTCTATGCTCTTTGACCAATAAGATACCAAGGCTGCCAAGTGGGTGACAAAGACTATAGCAGCCGAAGCCTATTCCTCGGCCAAGAAGATCAAGAGGTTGGAATCTGAGCTTGCCTCTTTGAATGGGTCTAATATCTCTACCCTCACTTTTATGCAGCTTGAGACTGCTTACTAAGAGATCGTGGATTTGAAGACTAGGCTTGACGCGATCTAAGTTAAGTATGAAAATGCAGATAATGAGATTAAAGTTTACATACCTCAGATTCAATACCTTAAGCGTGCCGTCTCTGAGCTTCGCTCCGCTGCTTACGCAAAGGATGAAGAGCTGATTACTGCTTATAATCAAATGATCCACTTCAAGAAGGTCGTGGATAGGCTCAAACCCCAAGTGTTGGAATTCCAAGGTTCCTTGAAGATCAACGAAAGTTTGAAGAAGGAAGTGGATGAGTTGCAGCGCGTCCGTGTTGGTCTGCTTGAGGAGAATGAACAGTTGAATGGTGAGAAGGCTAGGTTCGAGGTTTCACTTACTCAGAGTCAAGCTAATTTCTACAAGATGGGTTATGTAGATCATCTATTTGGTAGGTCATTTGACTTTGAGTTTCCTGGGAAAGACTTCGAGACCTTCTCTATTTCTCCGGAAGATTTGCTTGCCTTTACTTTTGAGGCTTCCATTGGTGAAGTAGTTGGAGAAGTTGGTGCTCAGGTTAGGGTAGCAGGGGGTGAAGCGCCGGATGGTGTCATTGTTGATAGTGTCGCAGCTGCTGAAGGTATAGTGACCGAATAGCTGTGAGGTATCCAAGCTGCTGAAGAGTAATCTTCTAGGTAGTCTTTAAGAGTTTCTTCATTTTCCTTGTTGTTTTTTGCTTTGCTCAAACTTCTTCGGTATTTTCCAGTTGTTTATCAATTTTGCTATAAAATTTAATAAACTTGCTTCATTCGCTTTTCTTCATCTTCGTTTTTTTTGTTCTTGCCCAACCTTAGATTTTTTAGACCAGTGGTAGACGTGCTACTTTTCTATAAGCAGATAGGCCTGCCTAGCTTATGCAGTCATAGGCGTTAGTGTAGAACTTTTGCAAGGTTGTTAGCCATAGGGTCGGTAGCCGGACGCCTTACTTACAGAAATAGACGAGTCAACGTGACAACCTTAGCTTTCTTTGATTTTTTGAGTTGTATGGCCTGCATCACAACATACTTTTTGTAACCAATTCCGTGGGTTACGTAGTAAGTATCATAACACTTTAGGAATTAAAGTAAATTATTCCGCGCTTTGGCAGAAATGAAGCTTATCGACTGCGTAGCATGTCAGTAATGGATGAAGCTTCGTATATACCTGCTAACTTGTTTAACCTTTCACAAAAACATATGGTTGTATAAGTTTAACATGACTTACTGCTTGAAGGGCAAGCTGTAGGCAGTTTTTTGGAAACCGTTGGCTATTTTAGTGCACTCAGTAGCAGCTTTAAGGTTATAGTGTATCCGTCCATAAGGCGTACTGCATAGTGTGCCTCTTCTGTCTCTAAGGCCTGGTTCTCCGCGGCCAAGAGACCAAAAATCCTTCAGTTAGCTAAGCCTTGAAAAATATCATTGTGGCTACTTTTAGGAATCCCGGTGTAAGCCATCGTGCACCTAGTTATACCAGGGTAGCCTGGCTCATCCATGTTTGGATATTCAGAGTGTAAGTTTATCCTCTCGATTTGGAGAACAGACCCATGTGGATGTCGGGGAATTAGTTTACCCTATCGCATTATAGAGCATGATGGGTCCCTCGGGGGGGGGGGTAATTCCTGTGATGAGTCCCTAAGAAGGCCGATATCTTCTTTTGAAGTGCAAGAGTGATCAGTTGTTGTAAACATGTAGTCGAGCTAAGTTGTAAATTACTTTTGAATTTCTCATTGAAAAACGAGTGAAATGAACGAAAATTTAGCTGTAAAATAGAGACTGCATAACAACTGGATAATCCTTGGCTCACAAGGTGGTGCCCGTTGAGTTGCTTAAGTCTTTAGCCTTTGGTGTAATGGGAAGTCACACATGGTACTTCCTCAAATTGTAGGCGTTCCACTGTTTTTCGATCTCTTTGTTGTTCATGGTGGCAAATATGTAATTACACTTGCCGCCCACACTGCTGATCTTGTACGGACCTTCCCAGATGAAGTCCATCTTTTTAGAGCGTTCTCTGCGGGCAATGATGAAGGCTTTTCTTAGGACTAGATCTTCGGGTTGGAACTGCCAGATCTTGGCTCTTTTGTTGTAGCTGGAGATGAGTTGCTGCAGGTGATGGTCTGCTTGCGTTTCTCCTCGTTTGGTGGTGCGATACACACATAGACATCCGGGAAGTTCATCTGCCAGATCTTGTTGGATACTTTGGCTTGCCCATTTCCTTAAGAATATCTCGGCATAGACATGTGCTGCTTGGTGCCATACTTTTGGAAGAACTTGGCCAAATCTTTGCCTAAGAATTGCGGGCCGTTGTCTGTGATGATGGATTGAGGGATGCCAAATAGACAAATGATATTTCTCCATATGAAGCACTATATGTCTGTTTAAGTCATGGTCGTCATAGGCTCTGCTACTACCCATTTGGTGAAGTAATTGGTTGCCATGATCATCATGCCTCTGTTACCAGTAGCGGGCGGTATTGGCCTTACCAAGTCGATTACACATTGTATGAATGGCCAATGACTCGTCTGCGGTTGTAGTTCGTTGGCAAGCAGTGCTAGTACCGACTTGTAGCGTTAATAACGGTCGTACTTTTGTACTAATTCCTTAGCATCTTGGTGCATGGTAGGCCAGTAGTAGCCTACGTTAAGAACCTTATGTGTTAAGGATCGGCTTCCAGAGTGATTTCCACAAATGCCTTCGCAGATCGAGCTTAAAACCTTTAGGTCGTCGGGAGGGATTAAGAAGTGGAGATGTGGTCTGGTGTAGGATCTTCAGACGAGAATGCCGTTCTATATGTAGTAGCGAGCCGCCTTTATTTGGAGCTTTCTAGACTCCAATTTTTCCGTGGGGAGTGTGCCATTAACCAGGTAGCCTATAATAGAACTTTGCCAGTTTAGAGTTATACTAGCGCATCCGCATGGGTGTTGTCTGCCTACGGAACTTGAGTGTGGGTATAAGTTTGAAATGCCTCGAGTTTCTTTTGTACCTTCTCTAGGTATTGCGGCATCTTCAGATGTTTTGCCATTTACGCCCTAGTAGTCTGGCTGGTGATTAGTTAGGAATCGGAATGAATTGCGAGCTTTTTCACTACCAAGTTTTGCCATTCGGAGGCCTGTTAGTAAAGCCTCATACTCTGTTTCGTTTTTGGATGCTTTGAAGCCTAGAGTGATCGCCTGCTCGAGCATCTAATCGTCTGGGGTGACAAGGACCATGCCTGCTCTTGAATCTTTGTAGTTTGATGCGACATCGACATGCAAATGCCAGAAGTCTCTATTGGGTGAAGCAGGAGCGGCTAGGGTGTGCTCGGCTGCCTTTATGACATCATTGGGCAGATCTGTTGCGTCGCCCAGGCTAGGCGTGAATTCTGTTACGAAGTCTGCCAAAGCTTGGGCATTTATTGCCGTGCAAGGTTGGAAAATTAAACCATATTCGCCAAGTTCCACCGCCCATTTCATCACTTGTTGAGAAACATCTAGACCATGTAGGATTGATCGTAGATGATATTGAGTCATGATGACGACTGTATAAGCTTGAAAGTATTGTCTGAGTTTTCGAGTCGCAATAACTAGCGCCAAAATTAATTCATCGATCTTTAGATAGCTAGTTTCCGCATCGAGAAGAGCTTTAAAAGTGTAGAATACCTGCAGTTGGGCCCCCAACTCTTCTCGTATGAGGGCAAAGCTCACTGTTACTTCTGAGACTGTTAAGTAGATGTATAAGTCCTCCGCTGCTTCTGGCTTGGATAGTAAGAGATATGATGTAAGATACTTTTTCAGTTTTGGAAAGCTTTTTCGCACTCTTCATCCTATTTGTCTCATTGTGCCCTCTTGATGACCTTGAAAAAGGGTTTGCATCGATCGGTGGACATCGAGAGAAAGCGGTTGAGGGCGGCTACTCGTCCGGTGAAGCTTTGAATCTCCTTCAAAGTAGTTGGAGGTTTCATCTCTAGGATTGCTTGGATTTGCTGGGTTACTAGATACCCTAAGAATTTGCCTGAAGATACTCCAAATATGCATTTGGTGAGATTGAGCTTCATCTTGCACTTTCTAAGGATGTTGAAAGTTTAAGCCAAGTTGCCGAGGTGGTCTGACCTCTGCTTGCCTTTTACGATAATATCATTGATGTAGACCTCCATGATTACTCAAATTTGTTTCTTGAACATCATGTTTACCAATCTTTGTTAAGCGGTTTCCGCGTTCTTGAGGCTAAAGGGCATGACCTTGTAGCCGTATGTGCCTCGCTCGATCACAAACTCAGTTTTCTCCTTGTCGGGCTCGCACATGGCTATTTGGTTGTAGTCGGAGTATGCATCTAAGAAACTGAGCAGCTAGTTCCCAGAAGTCGAATCTACTAATAGATTGATTCAGGGAAGTGGATAAGGATCCTTTGGGCATGCTTTGTTGAGGTCGGTGTAGTTTATGCAAACCCTCCACTTGCCCTTATCTTTTTTCTTCACTAGTACGGCTTTGGCAAGCTATGCTGAGTGCGCCACCTCTTCTATAAATCCAACTTCTAGTAGCTTGTCAATTTCCGCCTCTATGATGGCTACTCGCTCGGGTGCGAAATGTCTTCTCTTTTGAATTACCGGTTTGGCAGTGGGGTCGACGTGCAGCTTGTGGCAAGCTATCTTGGGGTCGATGTTGGGCATATTGGAAGGTGACCACACAAAGACATCATGATTTTCCCTAAGGAAAGCTGTGAGTTCCTCATTTTCCTTCGGGCTTAGACATGAGCCAATTCTAACCTTCTTCTTCGGCTGATGGGGATCAAGAATGATATGCCCGACGTCTTATTCGGGATTCCATCCTGTCTCATCTGCTGGCGCGTTGGTTTGGACACCATCTTCTTGATTCGCTTGTTGTAATTGCTATTTGGTAGTTTTGTCATCCCCTTGGACCTCGATTGCCTACGGGGGTAAATGTCTTTTTTTTTTTTATTCCTTCAGTACTTACACAATGCATCATCGAGATGCGCCCTAGTCAAACTTGATTTCTTCGATTCCTCCTCCTGGGATGCGCAATTAGATTTTTAATACTTAACGGAAGTGACGGTATCCAGCTTTATTAGCCAAGGTCTCCATAGAATCCTATTGTAGGGAGATGGGTCGCTTACTATTGTGAACGTCTGCTTTGAGACAACTGGTGGTGTTTTCATGTCAAGTGTGATGTGGCCGATGGTAGTTGAGGTGTGTTTGTTGAATCAGATGAGTACCTCCACTCAACATATGATTGTGTTTTACAGGCCCTTCTTCTGAATTACTGAGAGCTGAAGTAGGTTAACTCCACTTCCATTGTCCACCATCATTCTGTTGACTATGGCATGGGCCAGTTGGACATATACTACTAGTGCGTCGTCATGCGGGAAATCTACGCCTTCGGCATCTTGCTCAGTGAAACCAAAAATGGGTCCAGGTTGGGTGTTGGCTGCCTAGATTTGTGAGACTAATAGAGCCTGCTGGATTTTCCTCTTCTTGGAGTTGTTGGTGGCCCCCCAAGTGCTTAGATTCGGCCAAAATGCCATTTATCCGAATCGTCTTGTTGGGCAGTTCTTTGTCGACATTCGCTGTAATACCCTAAAAATTTAAATATATGGAATAGAATATTCATAATTATGAATATGTGGAGAAAATCGAAAATAAATTGATTTATGGTTATGAAAATTTAATTGAGGAATTTTAAAATTTTGTTATCGACAATTATTATAGTTTACGTACTAGTATTATTGAGATTTTATATTATTTTTCGAGAATTTATATTAATTTATTTGAATTGAGTTTTACATTAAACTAGTTACGAAGTTTGAAGTTTGGAAATTAATTATTTAAAATCCCTTCTAGGTCACAATTTATATGTTTAAATAGAGCTCGATATCACGAATGCGTAGGCACAAACCTTCGTGAAACGGAGTTATAACGAATAAGTTATTAACATTGAAAGTGAGGGATATTTTTGTAATTTTAACCTTCTTTAGAAGGCTCCAGATTTTCTGGAACCATGTGATATGCCACGTGTGTGGTTGGGATAAAAGAAAAAGGAAAGAAGAGAGAGAGATGGATGACTAGGATGAGAATGAGAGAAGAGAAAAGAGAGAAAGGAGGAATGGGACCGACCAATCAGGAAGAGAGGAAATGAGAGGAAATGAGGGGAAATGAGGGAGACGAAAAAGAAGGAATCGGATCCCTCTTCGACCTGCCAACCTGACACGACTATATCTCCTAATTCTGGCCACCGTTGACGATGGGACCGGTGCCAAAATGATCCTTACTTTGAACCCAATCGTTCTCTTTCCCATGTTAACCTGAAAAATTGATGAAACTGGGTGGATTTCAAGAGAAACCATATAGGGGGTGAGACGGGTTTGGCTTCGATTCACCAAAATCTGAAGCTAACTCCATCCGTCACCATCACCAATAGTCTTCCCTCAATGTTAGGAATAAAGCCCAAACATGGGTTAAGGTGTCGGAATGGTTTTGAAGTCGAATCAAGAACACCCAATTCAAGAGTTTCCAGTAGTTCGAGGACGATTTGAGGTGTTTCCCGACCGAATTACTTTTTCTAGCTTGATCAAGGCTTGTGCCAACCAAGCTGCACTTGGTCAAGGCATCCAGCTTCACGCTCAGGCGGTTAAAGTTAATTTGGATAGAGACCCTTTTGTTTTCTCTGTTTATGTTGATATGTATGGAAAGTGCGGGCTGCTTGATGATTCAACTCAAGTGTTTCACGAGATAGCAAACCCGACTGAAGTTGCATGGAATTCATTGTTAGTTGTGCTTGCTCTTCATGGCTTAAATTACTTTCATTCTATGGAGAAAACATATGGAATAGTTCCTAGAGATGAACATTACTCTTGCGTTATTGATTTGCTTGGCCGGGCTGGAAGGCTTACAGAGGCAGAAGAATTCATAAACAGCATGCCAATCCCACCAAATGCTTTCGGGTGGTGTTCTTTTCTCGAGGCTAGCAGGATTCATGGTGATAAGAAGAGGGGCAAACTGGCAGCAGAAAAACTGATGCAGCTTGAACCTGAGAACATCGGAGGGCATGTTCTGAAAGCTGAATCATTAGTTGAAGGATTTATTGACCAGAAGCCAGAGCTTCTATGGAAGAAATGCTATAGATGACTTGGGACCCGTTTGGGAAGGAATTTAGGAAGGCCAAAATCACTTTCAAAGAATCAAAATCGCTGGTGACAATGTTTGACAGAAAAACTCAGTGCATATGGAATATAAAAAGCACTTGAAGCGACCATGTGAAGCATGAAAAACACTTTCTCAGTTCCAATAGAAATTTGCTGCTGACAAATGCGCTTCCTACAAAAGCGCTTAGAACCATAAGTGTTCTCTACAAAAGCACCGTTGCCAAACGGGCCTTTACTCATCAAGAAGGAAGAACGGGATTTTCAGACGAGCATGTAAGAAGACAACCCTTTGACCTTCACCTTGAACTTGGAACACAACCAACCCTTTCACTAAGATTGGAACAAATTGTGGGTGTCTAACGTCTAATTATGCTTTTGACACCCAACAAATTGAGTGAGTTATTTTCGTGCAGACTTTTCTCCACCTACACACTTTCGTTCATTTCTGCTATTTGGTTTGAAGCGAAGAATAAAAAGAAGTGTGCGGAAATTATCTCTTCAAATTGCTTCTGCAATGTGACAACTCATTGACAAAATTTCAATGACTGCTGCTTCTGATAGAATTTTCTCCGAAAGAAGCCATTCATGATTTCTCCATAAGTTCTATCTCACCTTCAAGAGGGAAAACGCTGTACATACCAATGGCGTTTATTCAATTCTTCCGGTGAAAAACAAGATCTAAATGACTCGAAAATGGGAAACATACAATCGGATGAGGATGCACTCATATAATATCAAGGCTAGAAACCGCTAACAAATGGCATATCGAGGATCTATCATCTAGTATCTACAAAGGCATATTTAAATCCCTCGGATGGATGCTGGGTGAAGAGGTCTGGAGGCATGAGGCATGAGATCACGCTCTTGGATAACGGGAGCCCCCTTTTTTCTTCAAGAAATCAGGAATCTCAACTGCACTACCTTCCATGAAAGAGGATGGCCGTCGATTGATTCCAAGGGTAACATCTCCTTGTGCCTGCATTTTGGTAGAGTTTACAAAATTGTTTAAGAGAGGGTGAGAGTTAGTGCATGTGCGCGCGTGAGCGTGGGGGGGCATGTGTTAAGGAATACCTGGAGTGTCCTGCCTTCATTTTCTTCTTGGCGTTTGAATCCAGTAGCAATAAGAGTTATACTGACCTGTGAAGACAAGCAACATGGAATTTTAAGATGTATTCAAACCACAAACCACAGGTGGAAGATTAACCGAGCATGTATATTTGTTTACCAATTTGTTACCAATGATACGCTTTTAGATGCAGATATGCAATCCTCTGTGATCATGCCATAACGATTGGAACAGCAAATTTTACCATGTTCAACAGAAATCAGGAAGCTTTTGGAAGATGGCATATGCGATTTTCTTTTGGTACCATGTTCTCTTCAGAGAAAGAGAGAACAAATACTTACTTGGCCACTGAGAGATGGATCTGTCACTGCTCCAAATATTAAATTTGCTGTAGGATCGACAAGATCATATATAACCTCAGCTGCAGCATTTACCTATGAGAATTTCCCCATTTGAAATTAGAGAGTAAGAGAAGAGAAATACAACACCATATCAAGTTATCAACTGCGAAATGGATGCAATGGTGAAACTGTAAGAATAATTTTGAAAGACAGCTTTATCTCACAGAAACATGGAAGACCAGACTTCAACGTGGAATGGATTTTCTTTTACAAAGATAGATGGAAAGGATCTTATACAGAAAACAAACAATTTCAGCCCATGACTCCATAGATAGAACCAAAAAGCAGAGTAAGAGTGAGAGAGAAGATGAAGTACCTCATAAAGGGTCAAATCCGTTCCCCCAGTTATGTTCCAAACAATTCCAGTCGCCCTCTCGATACCAATATCTAGTAAAGGTGATTGGATGGCATTTAATGCAGCGTCTCTTGCCCTCGTCTTCCCTGCTCCAAGAAAATACAAAGCTCAGAAAAAAATCATAGCACAAAACTAAGAAAAAGAAGTTTTGGGGTCATCAATACTGAAACAAATAGGCTTGACAACAATGTATCCTAACATAATTAAGGAAGAAAGAAGTTTTGGGGTCATCAATAATTTGAATCTTAGACCGAAAGACCTATTTGAAATTCTAACAAACTTGAGATTATGTCTCCTTTCTGACCTTTCCTTCTCATGCTCTAACAAAAAAAAACTGAGAAGTTCTAGATGCCATTTATTCTGTATTAACTTCACAAGAAAGTTAGCCACAATGGTGTCATTCAGGAAGGCAATAACCAAAATAATCAAGTCTGATATTAAAAGTGAAGCCAATAATTTGATATAAGCACTCCAAACATCCTAGCAGTATGTAGCTAAAGTATTACCAGTTGCAGTTCCTATCCCCATCAACGAAGAACCTGCATTGGCCATTATAGCCCGTACGTCTGCAAAATCCACATTTACCAGTCCTGGTATCTGCAATCAAGATGACAAACCATCAATTATAGTAACAAACTATTGCCCAAAAAAGGGAAATGCAATGATCCACAAATAAATAATCAAAACCCTTGACCAAAAAAGGGAAATGCAATGATCCACAAATAAATAATCAAAACCCTTGATAGACTAGATGAATGGTCTTAACAGTCAGAAGTTAAGATTACACTTCAATATACAACATCTTTAAAGATCACCATACCGTGATTATATCTGAGATGCCACGAACACCTTGTCGTAGAATATCATCGGCCAGATTAAATGCCTCCGTTACTGGGGTAGATTGGGAAACTGCAGTCAATAACTTGTCATTTGGAATGACTATCAGTGTGTCAACGTTTTCTCTCAGAGCTGCGATTCCTTCCTGGGCTTGCACTGCCCTTTTTCGTCCCTCAAAAGAGAAAGGGGTTGTCACGACACCAACTGTCAATATACCCATTGACTTTGCAATGCCTGCAACTATAGGAGCTCCACCAGTTCCAGTTCCTCCACCCATTCCCGCCTGCATATGAAGATATTTAATGTCAAGTGCAGAAATGCATAAATTAGACAAATGTTGGGAAGTCACGACAGAGGAATAGCATTTGAACCTACCGTAACGAAGACCATGTCTGATCCATATAGTGCTTCTTCTATTGATTCTTTGCTTTCTTTTGCAGCGTTCATACCAATATCTGGGTTTCCACCAGCTCCAAGACCCCTGGTAAGTTCTTGACCAATTTGTAAACGGTTCTCGGGAAAGACAGGAGACATTTTCATGGCTTGAATATCAGTGTTAAGAATCCAGAACTCTACACCCTTCATTGCACTCTCTATCATGCGATTAACTGCATTTGACCCTCCACCGCCAACACCAATAACTTTGATTTTTGCTTCACCATTACTAGGGGAAGATTTGTCACTTAAACTCTCAGTGACATCTTCACCTGAAATATCTTTTCTAGGGTTGCTCAATGTATTGTTTCCCTCTCTAAGCAATGAAACTTCAGGGTGTAGATTCAGAAAAGGGTCTCTATTATTCTGATATGAACCGACACTCTTAGAGTTGATTGAGCACTTAACATGAAGCAAACTTGACTTAAGGTTTACACCCATAAAACCGTACTCCTCAGGCACTTTTAAGCTGCTAACTCTTCCCAAGTGATTCTCCGTTCCAAAGTGACCCCCAAGTCTTGTTAGTACCCCCACCGGGTTTCTAGTATCAGAAAGGGTAACATAATTCGATGCATAAGTCGCCATCATGTAAAAGCTGAGACTTTAAATCTCAGAGACAGGTAAGCTGATGAATGCCAACAAATTTAGAAACCCAAATGACTTCAAATTTCAGTTCCACCACAAATCTCTCTCCCAACACCTGTTTTCAAAAAAACCAGATAATTGTAAGAAACCACAAAACGTAGCAGATTAATTACAAACACTCAAAGGCCAGCAAATGGTAAAACGTCACTAATTAACTAAGCCCAAATCAAACACAGACCCCATAAACTTCATAGCACGCATTACAATCCCAGATAATTACAACCCGAAAAGCAAAACCCACAGCAACTTTGCAACTCAAAGTAACTATGGAGTTAACAGAAAGAAAGCAGAAAACAACTAGAAAAACAAACCAGAGAAATGTAAGACCCCATAAACTTCATATGGCACATTACGGTCCCCAGAGAAAAATTACAACTGGAAAAGCGAAACCCAACAACAATTAGGCGAAATTCAATAGAACTATGAAGTTAACAGCAATCAAGCAAGCAGAAAACAATGAGAAAGAAGCAAACCAGAGAAATGTAAAACCCCAAAAAAAAACAATTATGTAAAATTCAATGCAACCATGAAGTTAAACAGCATCAAGCAAGCAGAAAACAGTAAGAAATGAACAAACCAGAGAAATGCAGAACACACGGAGACCCAAATTCCAGAAAACAAGAAGGAAACAGAGAAATGGCCAGCTGGGGTTTCAGAGAAAGTTACAGACCTGATAAATCCGAAGAGACCTAGGAAGCAGAAAACAGAGAACTCCTGGGAGCATTTGGGGGCGTAGAGCCCAAAGAGCCAGATTTGGACTGATGATTGCGAGTTGATCGACGAAGATAGAGAAGCGTAGGAAGTGGAAAAGGAAGCAACGAACCAACTAAGAATATTGAGAAATCTGGTTGAAAGGGGAAGTAAATGCGATTGGGTGGTTTGGATTTTCAGGTGAAAGGCATGCGGGTGTGGGCTCTTGTGAAAACAGCACAAAGTCTGGCTAAACACTATTTCAGTGACAAGGGTTTAACTGTTGGGCTGTGTTTCTTATTGCTTCAAATTCTTGTGTTCATTAGTTGGGCCCAATTGCAGAGTCCAAGTGAGCATCGGAAATTAGAAGACAACGTTTGATCACTTGACATGTCTGACCATCCAACATTGATACGTTTCGATTATGAACATATAATTTGTATTTGATTATCGGTATTTCAATGGCATACCTGTTGATGTGATTGTCAGTGAAATGTTACATGAGAAATAATTGACAACGTAAAATCCTCTTATTTGACATAGTTTGATTGACACTAACCACTATTACTGTTAGGTTGACACAGAGGTCACCGCATGATGTCACATAAAGCTTTTTACAGTAGATCGAAAATTTTGAATTTAATTCTTATGAATAGAATGAAATTTATATTTATAAAAATCAAAATAAAAGTGCATGAACATACTAATACATATACAAACCGCACAAACCGCTGTAAAAGGGCTAACAGAACTACAATTAAATACTGACTATTATTGTTAGTGGTCACTAAGCGCGTCAATAATAATTTCGATTCTCACTTCCTCTCAACAAAAAAACAGAATAATCTCGCTTAAAAAAAAAATTATCGTTGACACTCAAAAAATATAATTTTACACCCTTCGTTTTTCAAAAATAAAAATTTAGAATACACGATTAAAATTTTGAAGGCCAAGAAAACCCACATATAAACATTTCAGGGACAGGGAGGTAATTATATCACAAGCGAATCTATTGCGACACGCAATGATGTTTCTGCCGTCCACGGAAACTTCCAGAAACCTGTTCAAAACGCAACGTAGAGCGGCACGAAATGACGGAACTACCCGGCGCGAGTTTCCCACGGTTTTGCCTTTAGATCCCAAGAGAGAAAAATCTGGGAAGAAGAGAAGACATAAAAAATCCGACCGATGGCTTCTCAAATTCTGGCAGTTGCAGCCGAGAGGATCGGACCGGCGGCGAGGCGACAGGCCGTGAGCTTGACGGACGCGGCGTCGAATCGGATAAGGCAACTCCTAGAGCAGCGCCGGCGGCCATATCTGAAACTCGGCGTCAAGGCTCGCGGCTGCAACGGTTTGTCCTACACTCTCAATTACGCAGGTGCGGCGCCGTTTCGATCCTGATCGTCAAGTTTCTTCTTTTTCTTGAATTTTGCTGAGTTGAATTGTGAATTTCGTAAATTAATTTGCTCCGATTTGCTCATTTGTAGATGATAAGGGGAAGTTTGACGAATTGGTGGAGGATAAAGGTGTGAAGGTTTTGATCGATCCGAAGGCTCTGATGCACGTCATAGGAACGAAGATGGATTTTATAGATGATAAACTCAGGTAAATCTTCTCTTCCTCTTTTTTTCCCCAATTTTTTCTCTTTTTTTGGTGGATTTGTGGGAAAATTATTAGCATGTTTGGCTTCTGAGAAATTGTTTGGTTTTGATTTGAATTGGGGGTGTGTAAATTTTTGGTTTTTGTTTGGTAGAGAAAATGAACTTTTGCTGTGTTAGAAGTGGAATAGGCTTTTTTGTATTTATTTCCAGTGTCAATTTGATGTTAGGATGCATAACTTGTGTATCTTAAGGATAATAGGTCTTCGAATTTCGGTTTGAATTCCGGAGAATATATGAGTTTTCACCTTGAGATGAACCAAGAGTCTTGGGGCCTGTTTTGGATTGCTTCTGGAAAGAGCCAAAACTGCTTTCTGGCAACCAAAAATGCTTTTAATTAGGTTAGCAGAAAAACTAAAAGCGTTTTTTTGGTTGTGGAAGCACTTTCAGTGCTTTTACTTATGAGAAGTAATCTCAATTGAGCTCTTGCAACCGTATGACATTCAGTAAGCTGATGTGCTGCAACTGACTATTTTGTGGGGGGTGGGCATTTTCATGGTTATGGTGGGTATTTGCCATTTTATCAACTCTAACATCGTCCCAACGAAGCCTCTGTTGCCTTGTACAATACCTAGACTGGTGCTGCTTAGCACTGATATTATCAACATCAGCTTTAGGTCTCCACCCTCCTTACCTAGATATTAAATTGCCCATAATGTCACCTTCCATTCCTGTCCTCACAACTATCGCATGACCATTTCATTAAGACCGACAGAGGACCATGATTTTGGGGTTCATCACCTCCACTGCTGCCATTAGTACTTCAACCTCTGTTTACTGTTGCATGCACGTGTTGTGCGCATTCAATGGGAATGTGCATGTTAAAAGGGTGGCTTCCATGCGCGTGTTAGGAGAGATTATGGTACATGTGTATCCATTTTTACCTGAGCAGAAACCAAACCATGAAGAAAGATGGTCTGCTAATTTTCTTTTGCTTGCGTATTTTTTTTGGGTATATTTGCTTGCCTTGTTACTCCATGAACAAGTACTTAAAATTGGGAATCTTGACACCTTTGTTTCAAAAAAGCAGCTGAATGGCATGGTATTTAGGTCACTCGTTGGTCAGATAAAAAGTTTTTAAATTCAACTGCCGTGGGTACTGATGTCTCCTTTTCATTTGTTGGTGGTGCATTGATATAATCAGGATATGCCCTTGGCTCCACAACTTTCTTGCTTATGCCTTCAGTCATCGTTGCCTTCCTGCTTTTCCTCACGCGTAATTTATTTACTTTGGCAGGTCTGAGTTTGTATTTATCAATCCCAACTCTAAAGGACAGTGTGGTTGCGGGGAATCGTTCATGACAACAGGCAGTAGCGGAGCTAAGAAGAAGGTTTAAAGAATCGTATGGCCAGCTAGTGACGAACCAAGACTTTCACTGATTAATTATTTGTGTTGGTGCCGGCGTGAGCCATTTTAGTCTGTGCTAACTCGGGTCTGAAGTTGGCATTCTTCTGTAAAGATGATTCCAATTTTGTTTGGGAGAACACATTGTATATCTATAAAATTTTGTGCTTCTTGAAATTGTATGAACTTTTGTAATGTCAACATGTAAAAGCTGCTGACTTGTGGAGATTGCGTTCACGAGATTGTCATTTTTCACTTATAAGTGAGAGGTTGTATGTTCAAATTTCATGACTAGCATGTTTGATCTCTTACCTCTTAGTGTAGATATATCACTATATAAAATGAGTTATGGATCTTGGATATATCACTATATAAAATGAGTTTTGGATCTTACTCCGGTTTTTCAGATGGGGTTATAGTTTTCACTCTTGAGGGATTTTGTTTTTCATTGATATGAGCCATATCGTGTACTGGAAAATTGAACACAAAACCTCGAGTACGAAAGTGAATTTTCTTAATCATTTGAGCTACAATTGATTTTTTGAGCCACTTCGTTTTTCTGATTCTCAAACAATCTCACTTATAGTAGTCTACCTTTGTCGACACTCAACATTTTTTCCAATTGAGGTAGGAATTAGTATGCATGTAATGGGGACTCAGATAAGAGAGAGATTTTTGAGTGTGCTCGGAACATAAGACGGTAAATCATATGTTATTATACAATTAAATAGACACATGAAAAAAAAAAAATTTCCTCCAATTATATAAGATATATGATGAACGACTCCGTATTCTGAACACATTGAAAAATTCTCTCCGGATAAGATTCACCTCATCTTGTAAGAGGATTGGATTGGGAAACAAAAAAAATTCCAACTAATTGGAAATCAAATTTCCATTTTCTTACGTGCGCAATTACTCTCCACTTTTCCACACGTGGTAGAGAAGACCTTCCTTCCCCTGTCCTCATCACAGACTCTTATTCTTCCCCAAAGGTCTCGTCTTTCAGACCAAGCAAGCAGGTTTTGGTTGGTTCGTCTCTCCATTCGTTTGTCCAGAACCATTGAATTCCGCATTCAACGATTGGGATGATAATCCCAATGACACTTGGCACTTTCGGGTTTTGATTTGCTTCCACAGGTAAGCCTGCTCTGGTTTTCTCAATGTGTTCTTCCATTTGATTATCTTTTGTGTTACGTTAATTTTTGTTTAATTTTATTTTTGTAGGTTTATGGGTTCTATGTGTTTTTGCTCGATTTAGTATCTTGATGCTAAGCTGTTGAAATTTGTTTGAATGATTGAATTGGGTTTATGTTATTGAGTTTGTTTGGATTCTTGTTATTGAATAGATATTGATCCAGTTCAAAATCTTGCCAACTTTTGAATTGTTGACTTATCTGTAATGCCCAAAATACTGGATTTTTCAGTTTCTAGTAGCTAATCTTCGCCTTCCATGCTTAATTGTAGTGACAATTACTGATTGATTATTGGAAGTCCAAAATATTGATCTGAATTTTTACATGTATAGATGACGTCGTGAATTATCTCGAAAAATGGGAGATTGGTATTTGGCATTGATGGTTCTTGGTTTTTCTTATCTTTTGTGAAAAACCCAGATGGAAGGTTTGACATTTCTGGATGGCTAATTGTGTGGTGTTGGTTTTTAATCTTCATGGGGTACATTGAATTTTGAGAACAAGAGCTTCCCTCGGTTTTTGTTAGTTTTTTGTGTATATGGAGCACCTTCCAGTTGAAGTCATAGGCAACATACTATCCCGGCTTAAAGCTGCCCGAGATGTGGTGATTGCATCTGCGACTTGTAAGAAATGGAGAGAGGCTTGGCGCAATCACCTCCACACTCTTTCTTTTAATTCCGATGATTGGTCCGTCTATCATGATCTGACAACAAGTAGATTGGAAATTCTTATAACTCAAACAATTTTCCAAACTACATCATTGCAGTGTTTATCAATTTTAATGGATGATGTTGATGAATTTTCAGCTGCCCCAGTGATTGCTTGGCTCATGTATACCCGGGATACCTTGCGGCAACTGCATTATAATGTGAGGACTACTCCGATTGTGAATATCATTGAGAAATGCAGTCGGCAGAAGCTTGAAGTCTTGGCATTGGCTTATAATTCTGTAACAGGTGTTGAACCCAGTTATGAGAAATTTCCATGCTTGAAGTCACTTTCACTAAGTTATGTCAGTATCTCAGCATGGGATTTGAGCCTTTTGCTTACCGCATGTCCAAAACTTCAGAATTTGGCTCTTATTAATCCTGATATTGCCATGTCGGATGCACAGGCAACCATGGAACTTAATAGTCCTTCTCTTAAAGATATCTATGTGGAAGCTGTCAGTTTGGATAAGTTCATACTCGAGGCTGATAGCATTGAGAATCTGCACCTGAAAGATTGTACCCTCGAGCTTTTTGAGCTTATTGGTAAGGGGTCACTGAGAGTTTTGAAGATCGATGATGTTAGTGTCCTCCATCTTGATATTGGTGATAACACAGAGAATCTTCAGATTGTGGATGTTAGCAGCTTCACTATCATGTGGCCAAAGTTCTATAACATGATCTCAAAATCGTCAAATTTAAAGAGGCTTCGGCTCTGGGGTGTTGTATTTGATGATGAGGATGGGGTTGTGGATTTGGAGACTGTTTCTTCTTGCTTCCCTCAGTTAAGCCACTTATCATTAAGTTATGACTTAAAAGATGTTTGTGGCTTGCAGGGGTCATCGCATTTGGAGAATGTGGTTGTGTTAGAACTTGGATGGACTATAATCAGTGAGCTCTTCTCAGACTGGGTAGCTGGATTTCTAGAAAGATGCCCTAATTTGAAGAAGTTAGTCATTTTTGGGGTAGTTTCAGAAGCCAAATCCCATGAAGAGTGCCGAGTTTTAGCAAGCTTCACCTCTTCCATTGTCTGGCTGATGAGAAAATATCTGCATGTAGAGGTACAATTCGATTATGAATAGAAGACTAGAAGTCCTGCTGACTGCATTGATGCCTGTTGAAATATTTGTTAAGCGTGATTGTACAATAAGGTACATGGCAGAACTTCATTATTCCTATCATCCTCATAAAAATATGAAAGGGGAAGCCCCTTATTTTCCGTACAAGATTATGCGTGCTGAGCAAATGTAAATTTACTTATTGTTTTGAAAATCAATTTTGTCTGTTTATTTCAGGCTTGTGTTTGATTCATAATATTCAAAGGAAAATTTTCATATACTGAAGATTATTTCGTTTTAGCTTATGCGCTTTGTTTTCAATTTGTTAGGTACTGTCCTTGATAATATTCCATTTTATTTCACCATGTCTTTGTTTTTGTAGTGCGGTTAATTTTGGGATAATTTTGGGTTGAAGCCGCTTATGGTACTTCTATATGACTACCAGACTGAATATGGTGCATGGGTTTGGTATCATTTATCACCCCCTTGCTTGAACAGGTGAGCTCCTCTACTTCCACAATTCAATGGATTATGGCATTATTTCAAGTTTTAACTGATTGTAAGATGACTGAATTAGTGTATGCTTAAATTCTAGGGATGACCATCAACATGTTGAGGCATTTTTATGTTCTCCAACACAAATGTAGGGTCGAGTTGTAATCAACGTGGATGAAAAGTTTACTTCATTACCTGTTTAGTCGAGATTAGATTAGAGATTTTTCATGCTTTGTGGATTGATTTTGTACATCTACTCCTTGCTAGATGAGAATAACCATTTGTTTAAATAAAACGTTGGAATTACATCCTTAATTTATTCCTCACATCAGCTTGAGCAAGGATCAACCTCATGACATCTTTGACTAGTTTACCTCCTCTCACTGCACACATTATTGCTCAAGAGTATAGCTAACCGTCAACAAAAATTAAGCACTGCTTGAACTCCCCATAGTACAGTAGCCAAATATGTTATATTCATTTCGAACTGTAGCCCCAACTTTCGTCGACCGCCCATCAGTATTTAGGTTAAAAGAACCTGTGGCGGCTTCTCCCACCTGCAGCAACTGAGTGTTCCTCTCTGCACTTAGAGCCCTAGTGAGGCTTCACTGCCATTACATATTCCGCTCTGCACTTAGATCTTTACATGTTTCTTTTACTTCTCTGTATGACTACGTTAAAACGCGTCCTGTTATTATGATTTTTTGCACTGTACCGTACATCTCAGGGCTCTGTGTAGTCTACGGGATCTGTTAAGATATGAACATTCCTGCACATTGTGGCCTTGAAAAAGCACAAGCGGATGTTTCATTAGGACTTAAAGGAACCTGCAGCTTGCAGTCTATTCTGCTAGATGGGTACCTGGTTGTCTTGGAATTCATTTACCCAGCTCTTTCCCGAAGAGCAAGCTGCACACCGATACTATAAACGGCTGTAGCAGTTTCCAAATTAAACTGGGAAAAGTCACTTTCGTCAAACACCACCAACCGCTGCCCTTAAAGAACTGCATACAAATGCTCGTGTTCTGGTGGCCTTGGTAAAATGGTGCCAAAGTTAAATTCACCATAGCAAACCTGTTCTTTTCTATAGTTAGCAATGACTTGAGTGCAAGGTTGTAGTTGAGAGTAATGTTTCTGGTGTCGGTGCCGGTGGAGCTGAATTGGGTCAGAGAGGCGGTGGTGATGGTGACTTTGGGCTCATCGGAAGTTAAGATGTAGCAGATAATGGGTTAGGCAGAGAAAGGTGTTGCAGAGTAGGCAGAGAAAGGTGTTGCACAACCTCCTCCAGACATGGCTGAGAGAAAAAAGAAGCAAGTGCAGTGAGAGATGGAAAAATATACAGCACAATAAAGGGTACTTTTTGGCTTTGTCTAATTTAAATGATTAAATAGTGGAACTTCCAAGGAACTTTTTTGGGTTAGGGGGAATTTCCAAAGTTACTGATTGGAACCAGTTTCCAGCCCCTTAGCTGGTTTCCATTTGTTGCTAATCTGCGTAGTCAAGTCGGTTAGAGCGGTGTTCTTCCCTTCTACAATCAAGTTTGAAGCCTCTTTCCGTAGTATGAAAAATTGCATAAATGTAGCCACGGGCCTTTTGAGAGTGCTTATGTTGGAAGTAATGCTCGGAAGTACTTTTGCTGGAGTTGCTTTTGTTAGAAGCACATGTGTTTTTAAGTTTCTAAAAAATCAAGTGCTTCTTGAAAATGCACTTAGAAGCAATTCTAGAGGAAGCTGCTGAGTTAAAAAATTATCACAATTAATCATACAAGAATTTATCAACGACAATTTGATACATCAAGGATGAGTTTGTTGAAAAAGGGTCATATTTTTTGGATCGAAAATCGCAAATCCGTGGCTTGTCTCTAGGATTCGCGAAGGACATGAACATTCCTGCACTTTGTGGGATTGAAACCGCTCACGGATGTGTTGTTAGAACTCACAGGAACCTTCAGCTTGCAGTCGATGTTGCTAGAACCGTAATCTGATGTCTTGACCTTGCCGTACCTGGCTTTTACCCGAAGATAAATCTCCACATCAATACTATAAACACCGGCAGCAGTCTCCGAGTTAAACTGAGAAAGGTCGTGTTCCCCAAATGCCACCAACTGCTGACCTTCAACGAGTACATGGTTTAAATTGGTCGTGTTCTTGTGGCCTTGGTAAAATGGCTCCAAAGGCAAGGTCACATTAGCGAACCTCTTTTTTTTGTAGTTGGCAAAGACTAGGATGCGGCGGTAGTATATGCCAACCCTTTTGTTGGGGTTTCGGATGGTGACGTTGAGCGCGAGATTGTAGAAGAGAGTGTTGTCGGTGTTGGTGAAGTTGAATCGGCTTAGATAGGCATTGGAGACGGTGAATTTAGGCTCTTTGGGAAGGAAGATCAACCAGAATATGAATGTGGTTAGGCACAGGCAAAGGAAGGCCTGCCCGACGAAGTAGACGCAGCGTGTGCCGCACTTTGGAGTCATTGCACGAGAGAAAGAACAAGAAAAATGGTATGAGATGGAGTTGCATATGAGGTATCGTCTTGTATATAACACGAAAGGGTGGATTTCGGCTTTGTACATATGAAAGATCTTAATTACTAGCTAGTTAATTGACCGCTGCCAGCCATTGACAGAAAGGTATGTATATCTAGCAATTTACTTTGTTAAAAATGTCGAGAGGAACTTCCAAAGAGTCCTTCTGGTCTGGAGGAACTTCCGAGGTTGTTCAATCTGGGTGTCGCTAGTCGCCTAAAGAATCGAAATACCTTCTGTTTTGCTGATATAATTAGCTAAATTTCTTCTATGCAGAAGCACGTGGAGGAAGAGGGTTTTCGATGCTTGAAGTAGTTTCTGGTAGTTATGTTGGAAGCTGTGGGAGACTGCGATTTGAGAAGTAGTTGTGACGACTTGAGAGTTAGTTGTTATGAGAGACTGCACAATCAAAGACGTGAATGAAGGGTTGAGTTGAGGGAAAAGGTTTACGTGACAGCGATTTGAGAATTAGTTGTGATGACTTTTTGGTCCTTGGGAATAATATAACGTTGAGAAATTATTCAGTGTGTGTGACAGTAACGCTACTTGGAAACGCAAGATGCTGTCTTCTTTAAGTTTGAACCTGAATCATTTTTAGGTTAAATTTTATGCGTGATGCATTGTAAAAAAGCTCTATACTCTAAATGATCATCGCTCCCATCACTAAAAACTTGTACTGTCAACGTTGTGTACATTTTTCGGTATTGGATTCAATCCAAACGTATGAAAATTGTTTGACAATGTGCTGAGCACTGTGATAAGTGGAATTGCTTCATATAATTTAAGCACAATTCTAAAAAACACTTAGCCTGAAGTATCAGGATCAGAAAAGATTTTAACATTCCCACACTTTGTAATATTGAAACCACCAGCAGAGGTTTCATTAACATTCAAAGGAACCTTCAGCTTGCAGTTGATTTTCCGTGACGGCGTGTAATAGCTTGTCTTCAACTTGCCAAACTTGTCACTTACTTTTACAGCAAGATGAATATCGATGTTGTATACACCGGCAGCAGTCTCCGAGTTAAAATTGGAGATGTCATTTTGCCCAAACACCACCTCCCCCTGCCCTTCAAGAAATACTTGTTTTAAGACGGTGGTGTTCTTGTGGCCTTGGTAAATTGGCGTCGAAGTTAATGTCACCAAAGCAAACCTCTTCAACCTATAGTTAGCAATGGCTTCGATGCAGTTGTAGTAAAAGCCAACCCGTCTGTTGGGGTTTCGGATGGTGATGTTGAGCGCGAGGTTGTAGTGGAGAGTGTTGGTGGCGTTGGTGAAATCGAATTGGGTGAGAGTGGAATTAGTGACGAAGAATTTCGGCTCTTTAGGAAGGAAGATCAACCAGAATATGAGAAGGGAGAAGAGGGAACCCAGGAAGATGCTGTTGACAAGCAGAAGAAGCAGATGCATAGGCGATGCCGAGACATGGAAAGATAAGAATCGTGTAATGGAGTCGAACGGATTAACGGGAAGGTTTATGAAATGCAAGGGAGGGTTTTGGCTTGTGTTCATGACAGAAGTTTAACTGCTAGTTATTAGCATGCTGAGGAATATATGCATATGATATTTGATAGAATTTATGTTCATACATGAAGATAAGGTGTTAAGCAGAGAATTGATGTGCCGGAAAGTCCAATGTAAAGGCCAAATTAAGGAGAGTTCTGAGAAAAATTACGAGGAAATTCTAAGTTTTTTCTGTTTGGTTGGTTGTTACGGAGGAAGTTCCAAAGTTATTGAATTGGATGTAGTTCATGTAATGTTGAGGAATATTTGGACTGCAAATTATTTTCCATGAAATTGCATTCTCTGCTAGTTGATTTTGATTTGTTATAAAAATTTTGGGACGCCACTTTCCAACCCGTCTGAATTTTGACATTTACTTGGTTCACTCCAATACCTCACTTTGACACGTCCCGACATTGCCTTTGCAGTCAATTACATTGCTTAGTTTATGTCAAAGCCTACAATCACTCATTTTATTGCTGCCAAACGTATTATTCGATACATCAAAGGTTTTCTGGAATTTGGTATCGTGTTTCGACGCCCTTCTGGGCCTCCTCTTACTCTTCATGGTTAGTCGATGCCAACTAGGTTGGCTGTCCGAATACTCGCCGTTTCACTTCCGGGTACCGTGCTCCAGCACCACCACCGATTTTCCCCTTTTGCTAGAATTTGAGCACTACTTATATGGCAACCAATCCTGTTTTTCATGCTTGAACCAATCATATTGAATTAGACTATCGTTTTTTCACATAATACGTTTAACTTATATGTCACTCCTAAGGCCCATTTTATTCCATCCATTGATCAGCCCGCTAATGTTCTTACAAAAGGTCTCTCCAAGCAATGTTTCATACTCTTGCGTTCCAAACTCATTTTTGTAACGTCGCCCAGTTTAGAATAGGAGAATCCGGTTAGGATTTTTCTACATATTGGGCTAGGTTTAGTTGTATGTCCTGTGAGCTTAGGTTTCTTGTAAAAGATAATGATGTTAATTGTACGCCAAGTCATGAATGTGTATATAAGTGTACTACTATACATCCATGAAAACCATCTACTTATACGAATTCTACGATCAATTGGTTGAGAAAAACCTAGATATAATAGTATGGTGGCGATGTCGATCAGACAGCTGGTCTAGTTGTTTATAAGAAGTTAAAATTAATAAACAAATATCCTAAATCTATTGTTGTATTAAAAATAAGGGTAAATCTCAGTTTACTATCTTTGGTACATGAAGTTTTTTTCGTTCTAGAATCATACCTAAAGTGTTAATTTTGCGACAATTTCATACATCCGTTAGTCTGACTGTTAAGTCTCCCGTTAACTGATGACGTGACACCCATGTGGATAATGACTGGACTCCACATGTCATTAAGGGGTCCATGTGATCATTAAAAATAAAAACAAAAACATTATTTTGTCAAAAAAAAAAAAAAAATCTCTTTTGTTACACGTCTTCCTCCCAGGGGAAGTTCAATCCGCCCATTCGTCCCTAATCCCCTCCTCCCTTCTCTCCTCTGCGTCCCACCCAACCTTCCCCTCCTACCTCAACCTCTGGCCACCTCTTCTTCCAGATTAGCCGGACCCACCTTTCCTCATCAAATCACCACCGTGAGCATCCAATTAGCCTTCCTCCTCGTCAAATAGCCGAACCCACATTTCCTCGTCGCCAACGTTGACGGATCTACGGTCGCATTTGAGGGCGAGCTTGGTGACGGTGCAGTAGAGCACACAACTGTCACAGCAAAACTCCAGACTAAATGGGGGTGCTCAGAGAGGTGGTGGTGTCCTTTGCTGTGTCGACGGGACAACGCTGTGCTAGGCTTGCAACGAGAAGGTTCACAAAGTGAACAAGCTCACGAGTTCTTCTGTCCTCCCACATGCCCAATTTTGAGTTTATGATTGGCAGAAGTTGTTGGGTAATTGAATTTTGTTTGAATTTTTAGTTTGATTTGCAGGTGGCAGTTGGGTAATTGGGTTTTGCTTGAATTTTTCAGTTTGAAGTAGGATTTGCAGGAGGCAGTTGTGAGGCCTAGAAGATTTGGCTTTTGGTAATTTTAATTTTGGATTCTGGCAATTGGTGGTTTTGCTTTTGCAATCAAATTATTGGATGTTCATGAAGGAGATCCAAGGTTTGTGTAAGAATTCTTCGTGGTCTCCGTCGGTTTTGAGGTATTTGCAGGGAAAGGCTGAGACATTGGCAGGAAATTTAAGTACCCAAAAGGGACGGAAAAACCTGAGAAAACAGATATGCCGATAACTGGATCTATTGCGGCGGTGGTGAAGCCTCTACATGTTCGCATTTCAAGAAACCGTTGCTCAATATTTTGAAAATTGAAAGATTTTGGTGATTAGGGTGGATGGAGTCGAAGATGGAGGGGGAAGGGTGGATGTATAACGAGTCGAAGAGGAGAGGAGAGGAGAGGAGGGTTTGGTGGTTTGGTGCAGAGGAGAGAATGGAGGGATAAGGGAGGAAGGGAAGGTGGGGGGAGGTAGAAGACGACCAAAAAAAAAAATTTAATTTTTAATTTCTACGTGGACCTTAATAACATATGGTGTCCAGTCATTGTTCATAACACCACGTCATCAGTTAACGGTAGATTTAACAGTCAGACTAACGAATGTATTGAGATTGTCCCAAAATTAACACTTTAAGTATGACTCTGGGACGAAAAAAAACTTCATATATCAAATGTTGAAAACCATGAAACTTAGGGTACTAAACTAAGATTTACCCTAAAAACAAATAAACCGATATCATACAAAAAATAGGGCATCCCGAAGCTCAAAACATTCAATGGTTTTTTTTAGGGAAGTGTTATTGGCACTCCAAAAATCTCATTCTACACTCTTCACAAGTGTATTTTTCTTTCTAAGTATAGAAAGTTTGGAGTTTAGAATGAGAAATTTAAAGTGCCAATAACAATTTTTTTTTTTTAATATATATAAGCTCAAAGTCAACGTGGAAGCGTGTTTTGTGAGTGATCTATATACGTAAGTTTGCAGGATTATTGAAGGAATTAATTCATGTAGCTTCCAAGCCGCTGACTTTTGAAATGTTCCACCATTTCTACGATCCCCACATAACAAAAAGAATTAAAGATTTCAACAAATTGAAATATTGTACCACTGACTGTTGTATACAGATATATATGTATTGAAGGAGGCTACAAGCCTACATCTATTACAATTTACATGCATGTATGAATGTACGCATGCTAATATATATTGACTGATTCTTAAAGTTATTGGAATTTCAAAAAGATTGTGTCAATGCTGAATCAAGTGGTTTTCGATATATAGTTGTGAGAATGTATTTTAGTTATTCATCAAACAATCACGCAAAACGGTGAAAGAGTAGTTTTTGAAGGTCGTTAAAGCTTTTCTCTTAAATAATATAGTACATACAAATAAAAATATGTAAGAAGTTCTTTAAAAATAATAAGGAACTTTCATTTCTTTTTTTTATACAATTGAAAGCGAGGAAGGAAAAATCAAACATGAACCTTTAGTGTAAGAATAAATATTCTTAATCAACTAAGTTATAACACACCAATAACGAAAATTGCCTTTTTGAACGTATGCATATTGGCAAAAGGCATGTATAGCTGTGTGAAAAAAAATGCTACTAATTAAGAGAGCTATCAGCATATCATTGTGTGTATTACACCACACTGCATGGCGATCGACGTGATGAATGGAATCCACAAAAAAGTTGTTCCCAGCTAGAATGAAGTGTATGGGAAATAAAAACCCTTTTCTTATTAATTTGAGAAACTAAAACACAATCCTCCAAACCATGCATGCACGTACATTACAAGACAAAAATCTAAGCCTTCTCACACTTGGCAACCTCAAATTTTACAGCAGATTTTCCGTTAGAATTCAAATGGACCTTCAAGTTGCATGCCATCTTCATATTCTCATGAATCTTGATTGTAGCATACTTTGCCCAATGCTTGACCTTCAACTTCAAAACGATATCATAAACCGTACTAGTCTTCATCTTTGAAACCTCATCATTCGGAAGAGACATCTTTTGCTCCCCCTTGAACAATGCCCTCACCGGATGCTTATCCTTGTGCTCTACCTCGAAGGGGTCGATGCTAACGCTCATTAAACTGTCTTGCTTGTAAGACGCAACGGCTTCGAATTTCTCGTAGTGGAAGTCCGACCTTTTATTAGGGTTTTCGACATTTATCGTGACCTCTAAGTTGAATTTGAGGATTTTATCGCTTGTCAAGTTGAATTGGGTCAGAGACGCATCAGTCACCTCGTACTTGATCCCACGTTTAGGGCTGTATTCGCGAACAACGATAACAGCGACGCCGAGGGCAATGACGAAAACTATCATGAGGATGCAACAAAAGCAGCAACATTTTTTCCAATTGCAAGCCATGGTTGATGAAGGAATATTATTTGTATTGCTTAATTACAGAAAGAGTGGAAGATTCTTTCTATATTTGCATCACCAGCACCAACCCCCTCAAAAGATTTTGTTCTTCAAGAGGGCTGGAAACTTGAGTGCGAGATTCTGAGTTCTCGTTGAATTCACACGTAGGCCACAGAGGAAAAGAGGGTACAAATGCCCGGTGTGGTGTCTTTATAATGGCTATTTATTAGGCAAGGATAATATGCAAAATTAGTAAATACATGCATTATATTTGTCTGTATTTTCGAAAACTCCGCGTTAATCTAGTGTTCGTAAATTTAAGAACACCAACTTTTGAGGCCAGCCGCACACAACTGAGTT
This sequence comes from Pyrus communis, assembly GCF_963583255.1. Taxonomy (NCBI): domain Eukaryota; kingdom Viridiplantae; phylum Streptophyta; class Magnoliopsida; order Rosales; family Rosaceae; genus Pyrus; species Pyrus communis. The sequence goes on along the minus strand of NC_084815.1, from coordinate 1,838,349 downwards.
TTGATTAATGTGGTTTAAAATTTTTGCAAAAATAATAAATAAAAAATGAAAAATTTCAAGCCAGGAATGTAACAATTACTAATTATTAAATGTTATATGAAGACTTAGATTTAGTCAAGTTAGTTAGAGCATTGTATTCTTTGTATTTCATTTCTGAGATGAATCTTCAAGTAGTTTCAAGGAATATCTCATTTTATCAAACAATTACTAGAATGTGATAGATTCTTTATTTCATATATCTCCATACTCATCTACATGAACCCAAGCAACACCTTGTTGGCCATGCAAAGGAGTGAGGGCTTTGATATGAAGTCAAAGTTTATATCTATAAGCACACGATATCCAATGATGCCTCAGGTCTAAGAACAACTTGCATAATACAATCCAAAGCTTTGTAACGTTTGACATGTGATAAACATCCATATGTTTAAGCTTCTCAGGCAGTCAGTGTTCAGTAAACTTGTTCAATAGACAAGCATTGTATATCCACCACATGTCAAACACGCGTAGCACGAGACCATGATAACTTTAATGCGATGTACACCGATCTTACTAGATAGTCAACATACCATTATATCAATAAGCACATGATATCCAATGATGCCTCAGGTCTAAGAACTACTTGCATACTACAATCCAAAGCTTTGTAACGTTTGACAGGTGATAAACATCCATACGTTTAAGCTTCCCAGGCAATCAGTGTTCAGTAAACTTGTTCAACAGACAAGCATTGTATATCCACCACATGTCAAACACGCGTAGCATGAGACCATGATAACTTTAATGTGATGTACACTGATCTTACCGGATAGTCAATGTTCGTTTGACATTCTAAACGGCTAGGAACTTTGTTTAAGGATTTTTTATTTTCATTTTTATTTTTTATAAATTTTTTGTAGAACATTGCTTCCATATCTTAAATCTTACGACCTCATATATTATCTCTATAATATAAAACCAATACTCGTGACCAATACTTGTGAATGAAGTTGTTACACAATATCTAATATTACAAAATTGATTAATATGGAGTTGTTACATAATATCTAATATTACAAAATTGGCTTTTAGAGCACAACTGCAACACTGCATTGATAGCAGGAGAGATTTTGCATGAGCTTATAAATAAGTTGAGCTACTCCAAATAATTGTTAATTGATTTTATAATGAAACCTCAACTTTTTGCATATTAATGGTCGTGGTTTGATATTAATTTTAAAATAATAAGAAGTAAGGAAAAAAGTAGTCATACCAATATAATAAAGAATTTGTTTTCCTAATTTGGGAAACAAAAATTTCCTATATACCTTGTCTTGAAATGACAACCGATCGATACAAAAAAGATAATCTACTGTAAACTAAACGTGAAACAAATTTAATGGTCGGCCTTATCACATTTGGTGCTCTGAAAATTTTCAGCTGGTTTTCCGCTAGAACTCAATGGAACCTTCACATAGCAAGCCATCTGGAGCTCCTTCTCATCCTTGTACACAGCAATTTTGGTCCAATACTTAAAATAGATCTTCAACGTGATATCAAAAACTGTACTATTCCTAAAATTTGAAGCCTCCTCATTCGTAAGAGCCGTCACCGGTCGTAGTCCCTTGAACAATGGATTCAAATCGTACGTATCCCTGTGCGCCACCCCGAATGGTTCCAAAATACTTTTACTCAAACCCTGGTTCTTATAACTAGGAACGGCTTCAAAATGTTCATAGTGGAAGTCATTCCATTTGTTACGGTTTTGAACAGTCATGTTGAGGGACAGATTGTATAGGATGGTGTTGTTGGTTGCCGTCAGGTTGAATTGCGTCAGCGAAGCATCAGTGACCTGGTAAATTATCGATTTAGAAGGGCTGAATTGACGAACCGCGAAACAAGCCGTTAAGCTGAGAGCACCGAGTACTACAACAATGATGCAGAAACAGCAGCAACATTTTTTTAGCATGGATGGTAGAGATATAGAGAGAGAGAGGGGGGGGGGGTGAAGGAGATTTTTCGAATAATGCGAAACCAGGGTGCGAGATTATTGTTAAGGCCTTCTAGGTGTAAGAAGAGAGGGTGTAGGGTTACAGGTGCTGGTCGATCGATAGGAAATTGTAATGGTATTTAAAGGTGTAACTCTGCATAGTTAGTAAAGACATCTATAATATGTGTAATTTGGTGATAAGTCTTCATGTTTTAGTCAATGACAATTCGACATAGTAAGATTTGAGGCTGGCACCTTATCTTAGTTTTGACTGCGGTCTATATAATTACATAAAATCTCAAGCCTTAAACTTCTCATGAATTACTAATTCTAATTGTTCTTTAAATTTCATTCGACATCAAGTTCATGTAACAGCTAGCTCGCGAACATGTATTTTCAACAAAAGCCTGGATAATTATGTTCTATGGTTTACTACTGTTGCTGTGATTGAGTTGAACACGTAAACTCACGTTTTAGTGTGATTGTATTCATAATTTTAATATTGATGAACAAATTTCGGACATCAACGTGTATAATTGACAAAGAAGTGGAAAACATATTCATACTAACTTATTCATACTCGAATTTTATACATTTGTTCATTTTGAAGAAATTTACCCGGCATTAGGGTCTCCAAAGATATAAAAACACATACAATCAGTAGTCTTGAAATCATTCGAAACTGTTCCATTAATTGAAGTACTCAAAGGAACCTTCAACTTGCAGTCACTCTTCCTTGGAATCTTGAAATAACCCGTCTTCATCTGTCCGAACCTGATTCCTATCCAAAGAGCAATCTTCACGTCAATGCTGTACACCCCGGTAGCAGTCTCCGAGTTAAACTTGGAAAGATCACTTTCCCCAAACCTCATCAATTGCTGCCCTTGAAGATCTACATGCACAATTGTCGTGTTCATGTGGCCTTGGTAAAATGGTGTCGAATTCAATCTCACCAAAGCAAACCTCTTTTTCCTGTAGTTGGCAATGACTAGGATGCGTCGATAGTCTATACCTACCTTTTTGTTAGGGTTTCTGATGTTGATGTTGAGGGTAAGGTTGTAGTGGAGAGTGTTGTTGGTGCTGGTGAAATTGAATTGTGTGAGAGAGGCATCGGTGATGACGAACTTGGGTTCTTGGGGTTTACCTGTGCATATGGGACGTTTATGTAATAAGGGATCAGGTTTTTGGCTTCAGGAAGAAAAGTTTAACTAATTAATAAGGTGATATATGGAGTATATTCAAAGTCAATATCCATATATATTGAGTGTTTTCTGATAAATCTCTTGGCAATTGAACATCACCCAAGTACGTACTTCTCGGTAGCTTCCATCTAGCTAAACATTTACTTTAGTATACGATTTGCTAAGATATCAACGAGTTGAAGTATTGTTCCATTTTTCATTTAGTTGACAACGGAGTGATGAAAGTTGAGATTGCACTATAAAACTAATTAACAATATGAAGAGTAACCCAACTTACTTACAGAGCATAATTAGTCCGAAAGAAAAGAAAAATTCAATAAAATTCATAAATTAAGACCAGATTAAATCTATTCTGAATCACTTTTTAACCCTATGAGACCAAACGCAATTCAAAATCATCAGTGTTGGGTGGGCACGTGTAGAGGTTTTTCTGGGGATGCTGCAAGTGTTACCCTTGAGCTAGTTGTTGGCAAAATTGCACAAAATTTTACAGCCAATTAATCAAATACACTGAACCAAACCTAGAGGTCCTTCAACAACATTAGAAATTATAACCCACGTGCAAAGGTTCATTCACATTATAAACTTAACATGAACGCCCTACCACTCTTCCACACTTTTTTTTTTTTTTTTTTTTTTTAGATAAGCGGGATCATCCCCTTACGTTTATTACATTAATGAGGGAGAAAACCAAACCCCAGAAAAGCAACTATAGCAACAAAATCATGAAAATCGATAGTTAAGGAATTATGAAAAATCTCTAAAATAAGCTGCAGGCGCAAATGTTACACATGTTCCCCATAAAAGCAACTATAGCAACAAAATCATGAAAACCGATAGCTAGAGAATCCTAAAAAATCCTTAAAATAAGCTGCAAACGCAAAGACCACACATGTTCATTGACACTATAAACCACATGGATAGGTTTGCTAAACCACCTTGCCTATAGAAGAGGTCCATCATAAAGTTCAGGTTCATTAAACACACATAAATTGGATACTTAGTTTTACTATTATTGGTCCATTGCCAACCATATACAAAATAATTTGTTGGTTCACGCCAAAATTTTAAACCAACTGTTTAACTGTGAAAAGGGTTTAGTGAGAATCCTTTTCTCGCATATTTTAGCTTAAAAAACAATGCCTACTAACAGAGTCAGTGACTGCTATTCGTTGATGCATTTGATTAGTTCTTAAGACCATTAAAAATACTTCCCAATGAATCAACCAATTAACTCATAGGACTGAGTTTTGAGAAGAAGAATTTTGTATGGACAGCCGAGTCAGCGTTGTCAAGTGATTAACTCATACAAGAAGCCTTGTGAAGTACTTTTGTAATCAAGTCAATAACTGCCAGCCGTTGATACATGTAAATTTCCATCGATGGCACGCATAATGACATTCCTGAAGAATTTTAGTTTATGCTAATAAACGCACTTGTTCTAGAAAGCTCACAATGCAGAAGCTGGTAAGTTGAAATATACAAAAACTACAACAAACGTATATAATCATGCCTAGTACAGGAATCATTCACATTTATTCTCAATGTGGCATCATCTTATCTTGCAGTGGAGCACTCTTGCTTCACCTTGTAGCCGTTTCAGCATTGAGCTGAGCTTGCACAGTTTCGACTTCCCTCGGTGAGGGCTTCAGTTCTGTCGAGTCCTCAATGACGAACATGGAAGTTCTTTTTTAAGTATAGGAAGCTACTCAAAAGTAACATATTCAGGAAAATGAAAGAAAGGTACAAAGACTAACTAAAAACATGAGATATGCGTTCATTTACCATATCTCAGATTGCACATTATAAAACACAACTATTACTCCTCCTCAACACCCTTAGCTTCTCCTTCACTTTCTGGGCCCTGTTCTGAACTCTCATCTTCATTTCCTCGAAAAACTGAAAAAAAATATTTCAGTTAAGGATACGTAATGTGATCAATTATAATGTTATGGCAGAGTACAGGAATTCACTTGCAGTTGCAGACACAACAAATACGAAAAATGGTTTCTGACAGTCTTGCATGTTGTCTTGTTGGACAGATGATGAATCAAGATCGCTCGTAACACTGAAAAGCATTCATTTTTGTTACTCATACATTGTTAAAGCAAGAATTACCTGTTGCTTTCGCTTCCTCTCGAGCTCTGCCTGTTCATGTTAACTCGATCAGCAAGTGCAATAATTACAAGCAATATCACCACAAGAAACAAAAAGAGTCAGAAAGCTTTCAACACATCGAAATTTTTTTCATGTCATTACCAGCGCCTGTTTAAGGTGTGAGTTCTCTTCTCGTAAGTGGTTCAGTTCTGCTTCCAATTCAACTGTGTAGGCCTGTAAAAGCAGCATATATCGCTCAAATAAAATTACTGCTATGATCCTTCAAGAAAATGTGATGAGAAATTCCACAAGAATCTAAAATTACTTTCACTAAAGGTGTCCACATAATTTTACATGATTCAAGATTCCAAAAGGACCAGTTCAACTGCTTGCCTAGGCCTAGCAGCTACTGAACTGTTTAATCTTGAATTAGATATTCATCATGTAGTTCCGCGAGTCACATTCATACTAGCTACCTGGACTACTCTATTAAGAGCTTGGCAAAGATCATTTCCTAGCAGCCTCGCAGTATAAACCGACAATGTTGAAAAGTTTAAAAAACAAATTGAAGCTGCTGATCAATCCCATCTATAACAACGGGGGCGATTTATTCATCGTGCAACTGAAAAAAGGGAACATTTTGCTACCATATGACTAAACTATTGATGATCAATACAATATAGTAAATAAATAATGTCTATCTTGCTAAAATAACTTCACAAAAAGATATTTCAAATTCGATCATTCGAGGCAGCTGAATTATCATAACCAGTAATTATTCAGAACAAACAATTCAATAGTAAGAACTGAATTGTCTGAAAAGGATGAAATAATGTACCTGTTTTCGAGCTCTAGACCTTGCTGCAGACTCTCTGTTCTTAATCATCCTTCTCTGCCTCCTCTCCACCACTTTTTCGACTGGTCCATCTAATCCTCGCTTCCTTCCTCTTAGTCCACCCATGTCCAAACCAAATTGAAACGCAGAATTCTCAACCTGACTAGTACCCATTCCATCTGAAGACAAGGGACTCCCCGGAGCCGCCATCCCAATTGTCTGCTCTGCTGCATATCCACCACCACCATTCACCACTCTCCCGCCAAAACAAACCGAATGTGGAGGCGGCACCCCCAGGTACGGCCCATTCCTCTTACCATTCGCAGCATACACAGACGACTCTCGCACAACCGCAGCCCCACTTTGCGGTATAGTTTGGTAACTAGGAATACCGGCGGCAGTGCTAGTACTAGCACCTACTGCGGCAGCAGCCCCCATTCCCATCACAGGCCTATTTACAAAACTGGGTCCCACGGCCTGGTTGTCGTTCTGGTACATCCCATACTGCTGCTGCTGGTGAGGCTGAGGAGGGACCACCGTGGCCGCCATTGAATCCTGTTCCCGGACTACCCCTGCTTTAACCAAAAAATCCTCCAATGTCATCTCCCCAAAAGTAGGCTGGCGAGGGGCAAACTCAGAACTCTGAACACAGCCATCGATGCTACTGTTGTGATTGTTCTGCTGCTTTGCCTGCTGCCCTCTGTGTATCTCAGACCAAACTTCATCCACTGTTTTCCTACACAGTGGCTCAGGCAGCGTAAGCGAGCCTTGACGCGGCCAGCTGGGCTGCATCGCAATGCGCTTCTCTGCTGAGGCCTCGGCTAAAGGCATGTGCACCTCAATGTTGTTCATGTTGTTGTTGTTAGTAGTAGTAGTAGTGTTGGTGAGATTTGAATTAATGGCTTGGTTTTCTTCGGCGGTCCAAATGCTGGTGAGGAACTCATCCATATTCATCGACCCGAAATTCTTGCCACTCTCGCAGAGTGTGTGCTGAAACTCATCAAGAGTGAGAGAGTAGATTGATGATTGTCCTCCTAATGAGGAGAATAAGTGGTTCTTCGCTTGTTGGTCCGATAACAAGGGCGAATCCACCTCGCCATGAGAGTTGATTTCCGACTCCGAAACACCCATGTTTGTGCGATCTACACTTGATTGAATGTTGGGTTTCTAAATTGTAACGAACCTGATCAAACTGAAGCACATGGGGTTAAGTTTATGCGGTAGTTGTTGGTGTTGCAGAGAATAGAGATTTAAGTCTAGTGAAGTATAGACGACTGTGTGAAATTAATTAGTTCTTTCAATAAATATATCCAATTAAAATGTCGCTTTTTTTCTAAGAGGAACAAAGAGGAAAACATTGATTTAAATTCATATCAACCAAGCACAGTACTCAGAATAAATTTAACTGGTTCGTACAGAAACTACATGACACATTTCATTCATGCGATAACAACAAAGCTCTGTGCAACGCATTTTCCGCTCACGTTGCTTTCAGCTCACGTGATTAAGAACATTTAATCTGCACCGAACCTTTCACACTCACACGATTAAGAGCATTTACCTTACACGACACTTGAGAGGTTCTATCCACGCGATTAAGAACATTTACCCCCACACAGCACTCAGAGAGCTTCCATATTCAAATCTATCTAACCAATATAGCTTGTAATTTGAAAAATAACGAATCTCTGTGGCCCCTATGATCAAATTTTAAGGACTATGCTTGGCAACACCAACCGAAATCAACCAAGAATTAAGTGTTTTGCTCAATTTAAGAATGGGATTAGTGAGCAATTGGAGGTATTCACATGGTGGTCCATATTAAACAAATAATGACAAGATATGTCTAATGCAATTAAATTATACATTTCCAAAATAGGAAACATGAGTATGCGGGGTAGACAGCAAAAGTAAAAGACAATTTTTTTTCTTTTAGTGCTTTTGCACTTCATTTTAGAGTGGTCAATTTTCTCTTCCAATTATTAAACACCAAAAAGTGACCACACAGAATATAAAAAAGCCAGAAAAATTAAGCCACTTAATAACAATAAACTAAAAAGCAGTTTGCGTGAAAATTAATTAACTACCTAAACCCTACTTAGCCAACTAATAAGATAGTATATTCATCTTCAATATGCCTCAGATCCCAGAACAAACACATAAAAATCAACAAACGCAGATCAAAGCAAGAAAAAATTAAAAAAACATATCCTGTTAAACTCATCTAAACTACAGAAAAAGAAGTTCGAACTTGAATGCATAAAAGAGACTACACTGTTGTAGCCAACAAAACATGCAGACTGCGCATAAGAAAACTAGCTAAGCTGAAACCCTAAAACCCATTAAAAGAAAAGTACCTGACTGAATGTAAATACAGAGTAGGAAGCTGACGAATGAAGGCTAAGAACTCGAAAATGCAAGAAACGTAATACTCCTGGACACTGTTGAATTTTACTCGTGGACAGATCTACTTCAAGAGTTTAGTATATATGATATCAGCACAGCTAAAACAGCACCAAGTATAATTGGGGGGGGGAGGGGGGGGGGGGTGGTGGGGTTAGGGATTTATTTTTTATTTATTTTGTATTATTTTATATTTATGTTTTGGTTATTAGGTATAGAGAGAGCTAGCTGGCTAAGGGTGGCTGTGCAGTCTTATACAGGAGGGTCTTTGAGGAGGAGAGATCGTCGATCGAGCAATTCCACGACCACACCTCTATCTTTCCGGCGAAGCGTGGGGCCACCTTTCTTGCGTACAAGTCAATCCCATCAATCTCTGCTGCTTTTTTTTTTACTATAAAAAATTAATGCCCCACTCCTAAATTAGACAATGCTTGGAACCCCTTGACACCTGTTAGCTAGGTGGCTGATGGAGGAAGATCTTTGTTGAAGTTGCAACACGTGTTCTGTTTCTGTCAGAAAATAACAGAATATGTCTCTAAATTTTAAATAGTGTTATTCAAACGTTCATTTTTATCTCATATCCTTTATTTTGTTAATTCATTTAATCTAACAAACGAAAATGAAAAGAATTGTAGAACGTCAAAAAAAGGGTGAATATCACCGCATTGCTGGTTCTCTAACTTTTAAAAATCTGGCTTCTATTGCATAATCATTTTGGTTATGAATATTATAAGTGGTAATCAAGCAAATCTTTGTATTTGTTGGAGTTAGGGCATTCAATCAAATCTAAAATGAATTGACAAATGTGAGAGATTTAATCTCTACGGGTGTGTTTGTTGCACTGGATTGTCTCGGACTGGACTAGTTTCAGGGACTAAACTGAATTGGCTTAGATTAGACTAATAAACTAGATTAGCTTAGTGAAGTGTTTGGTACGGTATCGGACTAAGAAGCAGAATAAAAATTAATTTTTTATTTTTTTTTTTTCAAAAACAAAGAACTCTATCTGTCTCTCCCTTTTCTTTGGTCAAACTATCTCTCCTCCTTTTTCTCCATCTCTTCCTTTTTCCTTTCTCGTCCAACTCCTTTTTCCTTTTCTTCTCGATCACAAATATACACAGTTCACATGCAAACCAATTTTCCATCAAACCAAACAAAACTCATCAGTTGCCTTATCAATCCAACAAAATTCCCAAACTTTCCCACCCTAAAATTTGACAATTCCATTCAAATTAAACAAAAGTTAGAGCTGAAAATTTGAGGAAAGAGAGAGAGAGAGAGAGAGAGAGAGAGAGAGAGAGAGAATGGAGAGTAAACGGGCCACCAATAGTAGGAGGCGACGACGCCGTATAGCTTGAGGATGAGCAGTAGCGTAAAGGAGAAGAGGAAGTTGTGGGCCGCCAAGGCCTGCATGGACTTTAACACTCTTCGCCAGTTCATTATCACCATAAAACGACGTCGTCCGCTGCGAGAGTCGAGACTTCAGATTGTGAAAAATCTCAAGAGGAGGTTGTTGTTTCAGTATGCGCCATTGAAATGAAAGAGGCAAGAAATATTCTCTTTTTCTTTGTTCTCTTTCATCGTTCGGGTCGACCCATATGACAAAAGATCCCAAATCATCTACCAATATGCCAAAATGAAGCTGGGTTTGCAGGACGATGGAGATCGGCGACAACTGTTTCTAGTTTGGTCACTGGAGAATGGGGGCTGATGTTGCTCATGTGGGTTCGTAAGACGCTGCTCGCAGACAAGGGAGACGGGACTAGCAATCCCGTTGTTTTTTTGGGTGCTCGCTAAGACCTCCTAGTGAGGGATATAGTCGAGGCGAGTCCTCCTTTGTCCCATTTAACTTAGTCCCGCCAGTGAACAAACACGGATTACACTAACTTTTAACCTAAGCCAGTCCAGTGAGAGCTAAAGAAGGCAAACAAACACCCCTTACATGTTCTGGTGTATGATTTGACTCTAGATTTGAAATTTATATTCTCAAGCTCATTTGTGGCATAGATAGTATTGTAATTCCAATATTGTGGAAATCTAAGAATTAGATCAGTTCGAGCTAGTTCTCATTGCTTTTTCATTCTTTCTGTTCGAAATGAATACTTTGTATGTACTTATAAATAAGTTGAGTTACTTCGATGGTGGAACTTTAACTTTAATTTTTTTATGGTATCAAAGCAGATTAGTTGTCACATCCCGGCCCGGGCGCCCGGGCGGGACCACTTCCCGGGCCCGGTCCACCACCGTAGCACGATATTGTCCGCTTTGGGCTTACCATTCCCTCACGGTTTTGTTTTTGGGAACTCACGAGCAACTTCCCAGTGGGTCACCCATCATGGGATTGCTCCAGCCCCCTTCTCGCTTAACTTCGGAGTTCCTACGGAACCCGAAGCCAGTGAGCTCCCAAAAGGCCTCGTGCTAGATAGGGATGGGAATATACATTTAAGGATCGCTCCCCTGGGCGATGTGGGATGTTACATTAGCTCACGTGTGAAATCCAAAGGCCATATGTTCCACACGTCACCAACTTTATTGTCCGCGTATTTGGCCTTGAAAATTCGCCATACGTGAGGATGCGTGTGAGATTGTGAAGGTAAAAGAGTCTCACATCGTGAAAGTGAAAACTTTACAAAGGCTTATAAAAGGTTGAACTATTTTTTATATTGCCGATTAATTTTATGATAAAACTCCAACTTTCTTCATTTCTTGAAACCAAAAAGACACAAGGAAGCAAGAGACTTCTAAAGGAACACCAAAAGCATCATTCTTTTCCACAAAGTAAGAATCATGGTTGCAAACAGCAATCATGATTTTGTTGAACAAATGTTGTTCCGTTCTAAAATGACGTCTAAAGTACGTATCAGAGAATGCACTATTACGGACAAAATAATCGTCCAAGAGATCCATACCTCGTCATTGCCTGCTTCTATCAAGGTTTGCGGAACGGCTGAGCCTACAGATCTGAGCCACAACTTGGATGACTCAACGGGAATGTGAAGCTCTTTGGCATCTTACTTCGTCATCTCTCCTTCTACACTCCTCATCATCTTCGTCTTCCATCTCATTTTGGGCCACCTGGAGATTGAACTTTTATTCCCCTTGCTTAAACAATTCTTTCTCTTGCTCCTTGATTTCCCACAACATCCTTGAAAAAGAAGACATTGTAAGAAGGAAGCAGAAACTATGAATAATGATAGAGATTTTGATTTTGGTGAAGAATGAAGCAGAAATTATGAATAATGATAGAGATTTTGATTTTGGTGTGTGATTTCTGGTTCTGGATGGTGGGTTATATGGAGGAAAAAGAAATTATTAGGTTGTAGATAATGACACGTGGCATGCCGTCATTTGTTAAAAATCTGATCGAAATATATCCTTAAAGATTGTCTTCAAATTATGACACGTGGAACGACGTGATTGTTATAAAATCTTATAGAAAATCTATCCTCAACGATTCTGAAAAGGTAATGACACGTGACACAACAACATTGGATAAATATTTTATCGAAATCTATCACCAAAAATTGTCTTCTCGGATAATGACACATAGCGCAACGAGAACGATTAAAAATCTTATCCGAAATTACAAATAAAATTATTTTATTGCCTATTGTCATGGCTATTCAGTGTAAGGGTGGAGATGCAAAAGACAATTATTGTTCATTAAGGAAGTTACTATTCATTAGAGGCTATTCAATAGTGACTTGGCCTAGGGGGCCTTTGCAATAGCGGAGTTGCTCTTAGGCACATTTTGTTGTTATTATATCTGTGTGAAATAAATTACCTATATTTTAAAGTAGAATATAGGTAATTAATTAACTTTAAATCAATTGGCTAAAAACATCCTTTTATTTTGTAGGTAAATAATTTTGCATGTATTATTAAATATACTAGGCACATTTGTTAATATTATGTGTTGTTTGCAATCAATCAACATTCATTTATTTTGTAGGTAAATTACAAAAGTATCTACTTTATACTTGTCTTACATGTATACATTAGGCACATTTTGTTATTATTATATCTGTGTGAAATAAACTACCTATATTTTAAAGTAGAATATAGGCAATTAATTAACTTTGAATCAATTGGCTAAAAAAATCCTTTTATTTTGTAGGTAAATTATTTTGCATGTATTATTACATATACTAGGCACATTTTTTATTAGTATGTGTTGTTTGCAATCAATTGACATTCGTTTATCCTGTAGGTAAATTATTTTGCATGTATTATTATTATTATTATATATATATATATATGCATGCAAATAACTTAATTAACTTTTGAATCAAACAATATTTATTTATTTATTTTGTAGGTAAATTATTTGCATGTATTATTTTACCTGGAACTTATATTGTTATTTTATATATGTAAAATATTGATAATTTTGAATAAAATAACATTTGTATATTTGTGAAAAATACTAATTTACCTGTTACAATTATTTGAAAAGGAAAAAAAAATGCTCATTTTTACATAAATGTGAAAAACAACTATATAAGGAATCAAAACTCTAATATCATGTAATTTTTGTTATTAATATGCATTGAAATCATGACACTAAAATTTTTCTTTTCCAAATATGCGTAAGCATTTCAAAATGTTTAATTGAATGAAATAATATAAAATAAACGTAGATAACAAGTAATAGACCAAAGTCAATGATATTAGGGGTAATTTAGACATCCAAAAGTACCAATTTTGCCAAGTCATACTTAATTATGGATATTGCTTAGTTGGAGCCTAGTCATTGGGTTTTTATCAAAAAATTTTACAATTGTGGGTTTTAGTTAATGAAAATTGAATTCCAAGGGGTATACTCATATTTTCAGTATTTTAAATATTGGGTGGCTACTTTTTCAATGTTACAATATTACTGCGTTCCATTAGTAGTTCTTTGTATCCATACAATTTTCAATAAAGATAACTAAGTAAAAAGAAATATATATTTGAGCTACACTTCTATAAATTAATAACCTTTTTAAAATTATAAAATTGGTTTGATCATTATGACTATATAAAGATTTTACTATATCTCATGGTCATGGGAGCTTGAGATGTAAAAGGATGGCATTTGACTTTATATCAGATGAATCCCTCAGATACTCTAATCCAACCTCTTGAGATCATGCAACGAGGGATAAAAGATATGAAGAAGATTGGTCACAAACTTAAGTTGGGTAAGTCTTCGACAATCCGGAGTAGTATGGCTTTAGATCCATTAGATCGCCAAGTAAGTAAAAATAGTATTTTCTCAACTCATTCCTGACCTTTTATTTCTCGTACTATTGAGTAGTCTGAATTATTAAAGAAAAATTAAACTTAGTGAAGAGTAAAACCTGGGGGCCATTAGGTCGTTGGCAAATATACCAAAAGGTTGGAGTGCATGGCAGATGAGTCACTAAAAATATTAAGACTTTTGATGATGTTCTTAGCCTTGCTATGAAATCTGAGAAAAAAAAACACTTATGATTTTCATCACTTCAAATTTGTGAGAGCTCAAAGTGGCAAGCTTGATGTGGTTAAACGAAAAGTGGGATTAAAGGACACTCTTTGAAGCATAAGAAGGATCTGAAGCACGAGTATGGGCTGGACCAGAGCACCTCAAATGATTCAATTGAGGCTTATTTGTTTCTTGGGTCTTTATTGGCATTTGGCCTTTATAAATAGGGTTTTGAAACACCCCAGTTCTTATTAGTGTATTTGTCCATAATTTGTAGCGTAATCCAAATAAAATGGAAAGAGATTGGGAGTTTTCCTTAAAGTTAGTATTTTTTTCAGTGTGTGCATTAAAATTGGTATTTAATCTGAATTTTCCTTGGTTTAAATGATCACTATTCATGCATGCAAAGATTTGAATAAAAAGGAAAAAAAACAAATGGACCAAATGATTTTCTTGTGCATTGTTACAAATTCATTTTAGATGTATGGCATGGTTTAGTACCATAGTCTAAATGTATGGCATGGTGTAGTTATTTTAAATATATTCAATTTTATGTGACTTAGTACTATAATCTAATAGTATTTTTCTTAATAATAATTTAGATGTTTTAGGTTTGAATCTTGAAAATAGAGAGTTCACGACCAATTTATTTCTTCTCTCCCTTGGTAAATATATTGTTCTATAACTATTACACACACACACACACACAATTTGATAAGATTATTATGTTATACAGTCAATACCTAATATGTCGGTAACATAATCTAGTATACCAAGTTTGATAATACAATAGTTTGAACCATATTATAGTGTTGTAGGTGGTGGAATAGCGACCCTTCTAAGCAGTTACTTGAATATTCTGGCACATGATGCCATCTAATGAATTTAAGCCCTAAGAAAATCTGCTATCTGGTGGGAAAGAAAACATCCAAATTCTTACTCGTCTTTGCACACTTTTAATTATCACATCACCAATGCGTGTAATTACTCATCACCCAAATAGTAGTCAACTTCCCATCACTGACGAGCAAAGAAAATTAGGTTCAAATTTTCTATATTTATTTTATGTGTGATTTTTATTATTGATTGATATGTATTAAGTTTATGACAATAGAGTTAAAAGATGGTTACGTTTATGACAACAGAGTTAAAGCTGGTTAAATTTATGAACATATATTAATCTATAATATATATCACAGAGCTGGCCACACAAAAAATGAAAGCAAAAGATTTAAACTCAAAAAAGTTACCTTATGATTTATTCATAGCTTTAGCAAATCCACATCGATACTTGGTTATGCGCATAACGATATCAATGTACTTTACTTTTCATCGTTATTTAATGATATACTAGAGGGATGTGCTCCAAGGGTTCTATTTCATATTAACGAAAAAGAACAAAGCTAGATATACTATCTTGCAGATGGTATCTATCTCAAATTGGACCAGTCACATCTAATCAATCACACAACCTATTGAGGAAAAGAAAAAAATATTTTCCGTGAAACAAGAGGCTTACCGCAAGAATGTTGAGCCACCGTTCAGCATTTTCCAAGAATAGAAAACTCTTAATTTATTTCCTTACTCTCTTAATCTAAATATATCATTGGATAACTATAATATATATATAATTTGATAATTTAAGATTTTTATCTCAGTGTTGCGAGGTTTGTTTACTAACCATATATTCTTGTTGTTGGTGGTGGAATGGTAACCCTTGTGAGCAGTTACTTAATGTTCTGGCACATGATGCTATCGATTGACTTTAAACCCTAATAAAACCTTCTATCTAGTGGGAAGGAAAACATCCAAAATTCCACCAATGCGTGTAATTACTCATCATTGAAATACTAGTCAACTTCCCTTCACTCCCAAGCAAAGAAAACTAAGCTCAAATCTTTTGCATTTATTTTGTGTGTATTTTTTGTTTGACCTCTATCATTGATTGATAAGTGTTGAGTTTACAACAACAAAATTAAGGAGGGTTGAGTTTATGAAAACATGTTAATCAATGATAAAAACTATAGAGAATCCACATACAAAAACGATAAAGAAAAATTAAACTCAAGAAAATTACCTTCTGGTTCATACCTAGTTCTACCAAATCCATTCATTTTGCTTTGGCCACATGTAATCATCAAATATACAAAATATAGGTGCGGGTCTCGTGTCACGCGCAGAACATCAAAGAAAAGTAATCATTATCATAATGTTGTCGTCCACATCTAATTCTTCACAGTCTGATCCAATTGAAATATATTCTCGTTACTTTGGAATTATAATGTAGGGACCAATCTGCAAAAGAGACGCATCAGTAGGGGCCAAATCAGATTATTGTGTTGTAATTTGTATCCCACATCCATAAGACCCGCCTTATATCCTGCTAATAAGGTTGTTTATTAAATATACTCTCATCATTAAAGGAGCTTACAATTCACATGCACACCCCTATATATATATATATACACACATATATATATATATATGCACACACATATGTGGGTGTATATATTGTTCTAATCCGATTGAATGGCCAAGAAAATGTCTTCTAGTATCACAATTTTGCTTGTTATTTTTGCCCTCCAGTGCGCCATGACATTGGCTTCCGATCCTGACCCGGTTCAAGACTACTGCATACCAAACCCGAAATTCGGTGCCCTAAGAACACCTCTTCACAACATCTTCCCATGCAAGAACGCTTCTGAGGCCACCACTGATGACTTCATCTTCTCTGGGATGAAGGTGGCCGGAAACTTCACCGACATGGGCATCGCAACCATCTCGGTGAACCCAACAGTCTTCCCGGGGATCAACACGCTCGGGATGTCATTCATACGAGCTGACCTCAAAGTTGGTGGAATCAATCCACCACATTTCCACCCTAGAGCCACAGAGATATCCCACGTAGTGGAAGGGAGTGTTTATTCAGGGTTTGTTGATTCAGCCAATAGGGTTTTTGCTAGGGTTATTGAGCAAGGGGAGGTCATGGTGTTCCCTAGGGGTCTAGTGCACTTCCAGATGAATGTTGGCAAGAATCCTGCTACAATATTTGGTAGCTTCAATAGCCAAAACCCAGGAAGTCAAAAGATTCCCTCTGCCATTTTCGGGTCGCGGATAAACATTGAGCTCTTGGAGAAGGCATTTGGATTGAGTCCTAAGCAGATTGGAACGATGAGAAGAAAATTTGATCCAAAATGGGTGAGTTAGAAAGTGAGATTGAAGGGGAACTTTGCTCAATTGAGTTGCATTCTACGTTTGTTGGCCTCGTAACCATTGGAGGAGCTCTTTTCGTTGTTGCATCTTGTATCGATAATGTAATACAATGTAATTTCCGGTGCAAGAAGCTTGTAGTTCGGTTTGTTGAAAGTTTTCGCCTCTTCACTTTTAAGTCCTAGTTTGATTTCCCCCTCTGCACTATCATTTGTATCAATAAAAGAACAAAGAATTTCTGTGGTATATGAAATTTAAACAGTAAACACGGTGAAGGTGCAAGAATTTTCATTACTATCGGTTCGAACAGCTCCACATCCAAATGTACCAAACAACAATCCTGGTTTCACACAAAAGTTCTCAAATCCAACTTTCAAAATTCAATCCCTGAGAAGCAACTGCATTGTGATGCAACAATCTATAAGCATCATACGTACCAAAATGATCAACTGAAATTCGTAACTCCGTATCAGAGAAATGCACAGAAAAGTTCACCCTGCGGTAGCTCATTATGTAAGCGGAAGGGTTTACTATCCGTCAGTTAAAAGTGCCTTGACAATGGTCTCGCACATCCCATCAGCATGTGGGAACAAGTGTCCAGCACCTGGTATCTCATGATAACGGATCCAAGGAAGCTGTTCAGCAATGTAGCGTTGTAGTAAAACAGGTACCATGCGATCATCATCTCCTTGCCACACGTGGACGGAAGCTTCATTGTTCGGGAATGGGTTTTCCAGTGCCAGAGGACTGAATTCCCAGGTCCCAAATCCAACATTCAGGTCACGGCAAACGGTCTCAAACTCTCCTTGCTGTCTTACCTGTCCCTGAGGCATCCACATTGATAAACAATGCCATCTTAGAGAGAGAGAGAGAGAGAGAGAGAGAGAGAGAGAGAGAGCTTAAAAGTTGAAAAAGCAAACTTGATCTGTGATTAAAAGCTTCCATGAAGGCTTTATCTGTGATTAAAAGCTTCCATGAAGGCTTTATCTGTCATATGTTCACACAGCTCCAATGAAATTATCAAATTCTAGCTAATAGTAATGCAAAGCTTCAAATTCTCTCATCGCTATTCCATGGAGGGAAAGAAAAATAAAATCTAGATTTCACCAGGTGACAGACTAGAGCCCTGCAATACGTTCTTACAGTTCCAGTGAAATGCTAGGACCAACCAACTGTTAAAAATAACC